>NC_057392.1:83206908-83538517 GCF_019320065.1 Cervus canadensis
GTGATGGGTCTGTTAAGATCTTCTATTTTTTCCTGGTTCAGTTTTGAAAGTTACGCTTTTCTAAGAATTTGTCCATTTCTTCCAAGTTGTCCATTTTATTGGCATAGAGCTGCTGGTAGTAGTCTGTTATGATCCTTTGTATTTCAGAGTTGTCTGTTGTGATCTCTCCATTTTCATTTCTGATTTTGTTGATTTGGTTCTTCTCCCTCTGTTTCTTGATGAGTCTGGCTAACGGTTTGTCAATTTTATTTACCTTTTCAAAATCTAGCTTTTAGCTTTTTGAGTTTTGCTATGGTCTCTTTAGTTTCTTTTGCATTTATTTCTGCCCTAATTTTTAAGATTTCTTTTCTTCTACTAACCCTGCGGTTCTTCATTTCTTCCTTCTCTAGTTGCTTTAGGTGTAGAGTTAGGTTATTTATTTGACTTTTTTTCTTGTTTCTTGAGGTAAGCCTGTATTGCTATGAACCTTCCGCTTAGCACTGCTTTTACAGTGTCCCACAGGTTTTGGGTTGTTGTGTTTTCATTTTCATTCGTTTCTATGCATATTTTGATTTCTTCTATGATTTGTTGGTTATTCAGAAGCATGTTATTTAGCCTCCATATGTTGGAATTTTTAATAGTTTTTTTAATCTTACTGCATTGTGGTCAGAAAAGATGACTGGAATGATTTCAGTTTTTTTGAATTTACCAAGGTTAGATTTATGGCCCAGGATGTGATCTATTCTGGAGAAGGTTCCGTGTGCACTTGAGAAAAAGGTGAAATTGATTGTTTTGGGGTGAAATGTCCTATAGATATCAATTAGGTCCAGCTGGACCATTGTGTCATTTAAAGTTTGTGTTTCCTTGTTAATTTTCTGTTTAGTTGATCTATCCATAGGTGTGAGTGGGGTATTAAAGTCTCCCACTATTATTTTGTTATTGTTAATTTCCCCTTTCATTCTTGTTAGCATTTGCCTTACATATTGCGGTGCTCCTATGTTGGGTGCACATATATTTATAATTGTTATATCTTCTTCTTGGATTCATCCTTTGATCATTATGTAGTGTCCTTCTTTGTCTCTTTTCACAGCCTTTATTTGAAAGTCTATTTTATCTGATATGAGTATTGCGACTCCTGCTTTCTTTTGGTCTCCGTTTGCGCGAAATATTTTTTTCCAGCCCTTCACTTTCATTCTGTATGTGTCCCTTGTTTTGAGGTGGGTCTCTTGTAGACAGCATATATAGGGGTCTTGTTTTTGTATCCATTCAGCCAGTCTTTGTCTTTTGGTTGGGGCATTCAACCCATTTACATTTAAGGTAATTATTGATAAGAATGGTCCTGTTGCCATTTGCTTTGTTGTTTTGGGTTTGTGTTCATACAACCTTTCTGTGTTTACTGTCTAGAGAAGATCCTTTAGCATTTGTTGAAGAGCTGGCTTGGTGGTGCTGAATTCTCTCAACTTTTGCTTGTCTGTAAAGCTTTTGAATTCTCCTTCATATATGAATGAGATCCTTGCTGGGTACAGTAACCTGGGTTGTAGGTTATTCTCTTTCATTACTTTAAGTATGTCCTGCCATTCCTTTCTGGCCTGAAAAGTTTCTATTGAAAGATCAGCTGTTATCCTTATGGGAATCCCCTTGTGTGTTATTTGTTGTTTCTCCCATGCTGCTTTTAATATTTGTTCTTTGTGTTTGTCTTTGTTAATTTGACTAATAAGTGTCTTGGGGTGTTTCGCCTTGGATTTATCCTGTTTGGGACTCTCTGGGTTTCTTGGACTCGTGTCAGTCACTATTTCCTTCCCTATTTTGGGGAAGTTTTCAGCTATTATCTCCTCGAGTATTGTCTCATGGCCTTTCTTTTTGCCTTCTTCTTCTGGGACTCCTATGATTCGAATGTTGGGGTATTTCACATTGCCCCAGAGGTCCCTGAGGTTGTCCTCATTTCTTTTAATTCTTTTTTCTTTTTTCCTCTCTGCTTCATTTATTTCAACCATTTTATCTTCTACCTCACTTATCCTATCTTCTGCCTCCGTTATTCTACTGTTGGTTCCCTCCAGAGTGTTTTTGATCTCATTTATTGCATTATTCATTTTTAATTGATTCTTTTTTATTTCTTTTAGGTCCTTGTTAAACATTTCTTGCATCTTCTCGATGTTTGTCTCCAGGTTATTTATCTGTAACTCTATTTTGTTTTCAAGATTTTGGATAATTTTTATTATCATTATTCTAAATTCTTTTTCAGGTAGGTTCCCTATCTTCTCCTCTTTGGTTTGGTTTGGTGGGCATTTTTCCTATTCCTTTACCTGCTGGGTATTTCTCTGCCTTTTCATCTTATTTAGATTGCTGTGTTTGGGGTGGCTTTTCTGTATTCTGGTAGTCTGTGATTCCTTTTTATTGTGGAGGTTTCTCCCAGTGGGTGGGGCTGGATGTTTGGCTTGTCGAGGTTTGCTGGTTAGGGAAGCTTGTGTCGGTGTTCTGGTGGGTGGAGCTGGGTTTCTTCTCTCTGGAGTGCAATGGAGTGTCCAGTAGTGAGTTTTGAGATGGGTCTATGGGTTTGGTGTGACTTTGGGCAGCCCGTATATTGATGCTCAGGGCTATGCTCCTGCGTTGCTGGAGAATTTGCGTGGTATGTCTTGCTCTGGAACTTATTGGCTCTTGGGTGGTGGTTGGTTTCAGTGTAGGTATGGAGGCTTTTGGATGATCTATTATTAATTCATGTTCCCTGTAGTCAGGAGTTCTCTGGTGTTCTCAGGTTTTGGGCTTAAGCCTCTTGCCTCTGGATTTCAGTCTTATTCTTCCAGTAGCCTCAAGACTTCTCAGACAGCACTGATAATAAAACTTCAAGGTTAATGGTGAAAGGATTCTCCACAGTGAGGGACACCCAGAGAGGTTCACAGAGTTACATGAAGAAGAGGAGAGGGAGGAAGGAGATAGAGGTGAGCAGGAGGAAAAAAAGGGGGATTCAAGAGGAGAGAGACAGATCTAGCAATACTCTGTTCCCTAAGTGTTCTCCGCAGCCCAGACACCCACAGAGATTCACAGAATTGGATTGAGAAGAGAAGGGGGAGGGAGGAAATAAAGGTAATCTGGGGGAGAAAAAGGAGTGTCAAAAGGGGGAGAGAGTGATCAAACTAGTAATCACACTCCTGAGTAAAAATGGGTACTGAAGGTTGGATTCTTAAATGTCCAAAATTGATATAAAATACTGAAAAACAAATATTAAAAACCTAGAGTAGAGGTTAGACTCTTAAAAATACAATATTAAAAAACAACAAAAACAAAAAAAAATTAAGAAATATATATAAAGTTTGCTTTAAAAATAGGGTCCTATGGAAGCAACCTAGATTTCCATCAGCAGACGAATGGATAAGGAAGCTGTGGTACATATACACCATGGAATATTACTCAGCCATTAAAAAGAATTCATTTGAATCAGTTCTAATAAGATGGATGAAACTGGAGCCCATTATACAGAGTGAAGTAAGACAGAAAGATAAAGACCAATACAGTATACTAATGCATATATATGGAATTTAGAAAGATGGTAACGATAACCCTATATGCAAAACAGAAAAAGAGACACAGATGTACAGAACAGACTTTTGGACTCTGTGGGAGAAGGTGAGGGTGGGATGTTTAGAGAGAAGCATCAAACATGTATACTATCTAGGTGAAACAGATCACCAGCCCAGGTTGGATGCAAGAGACAAGTGCTCGGGCTGGTGCACTGGGAAGACCCAGAGGGATCGGGTGGAGAGGGAGGTGGGGGGGGGATGGGGATGGGGAATACATGTAAATCCATGGCTGATTCATGTCAATGTATGACAAAAACCACACAATATTGTAAAGTAATTAGCCTCCAACTAATAAAAATAAATGGAAAAAAAAAGAAAAAAAAAAGCAAAATAGGGTCCTTTTTTTTTTTTTTTGCCAGGTTATAGTGGGTTATAAAAATGAAAATTAAGGAGTAATAGAGGAGTAATAGAGGACTTTAAAAAAGAAAGAGAAAAAAATTTTTAATTAAAAATATAATAATAGTAAAAATATATCTAGGGATTTCTCTCGGGCTGTTGCGGGCAGTGTGGGTTCTGTTCAGTTTCAGATAGCTCCTCGTTGCAGCGTACACTTCTCGATATCTATAGGCCCCTTCCGGTGTAGTCGGTGTTAACTGCAGGGATTTTAATCTGTTGCAGCGGTCACTTCTGAGCGGTTCCCTTTGTTTATTTGGCTTCTGTTGGCAGGTCTCTTCAGAGTCTAATTTCCGCCCTGACACAGGCGGGCGGAGGTGGTCTCTTGTTCAGGTTCACTTGTTCAGTCGAGCTGCGGCGATGGAGGGGCGCTGCAGACAAATGTCACCGGCCTGTGTGGGGAGCACTCGCGGTGTTCCGGCCACACTGGGTTTGCCCCCGCTCAGGGGCGTGTGCTCTCCCCGTCTACACTGCTCAGGCTCCAGTCTGCTCTACAGGGAGCGGGCCCTGAGTTGCGTGCACTTCCCAGGCCTAAGCCGCTCACATTCAGGTTTTCGGGTGCTCCACAAAGACGCAGACTCAGTTGGGCCTCAGGCAGCCAGGAGCTTGAGGAGCGCACTCTGCCCGGGTGCAGCGCGCCTTCTCCCCTCCGCGGTCCCCGCCTCAGTTTCCACGCGTGCCGCTCAGGTGCGCCTTTGTCTCTTCTGGGAAGCTGATTTCTGGCTGCCACCCTCCCGGGAGATGTCGACCATCCAGAATCTCAGGAAGTCTTTGGTTAGAAGCTGGGAGCCTGTTTGCCGTTTGGTAGGGGTGCCGTCTCTGGGGCCGAGTTTGCCGCTTTCCCCTCCTCCCTGCCTCCTGCCTCCGGTGGCGGATGGGCCGGTCAGGCCCCGGCTAGCTCTTCTCTGGTATTCACTCAGTCCTTTGTTCTGGGGACGGGCGGGTAGTGCCTAAGTTTAGGGCTTTTCGCAGGTTAATTCTCTCTCGCTATCCCACAGTTTAAGTTGCTTTCTCACGTTGGCTCCCTCCGATTGCCCTCAGGGCATTCAGGCCCGGTCCTTACCCTAAGCACTGCCTACCGCTCCTCTCCGTTCTGCCTCCACTTGCTGGTGGCAGATGCGAGTGTCTGGGGTACTTTTCTGCTAGGAGTTCCTTTTAGGCATGTAATCTGTGGGTTTTATTTATTCTTCCTCCCAGTTAGGTTGCCCTCGGAGATTCAAAAACTTCCCCCAGACCCGCCGGTTAGAGGGTTTCCTGGTGTTTGGAAACTTCCTCTATTAAGACTCCCTTCCCGGGACGGATCTCTGTCCCTAACTCTATTGTCTCTCTTTTTATCTTTTATATTTTGTCGTACCTCCTTTTGAAGACAATGGGCTGCTTTTCTGGGTGCCTGATGTCCTCTGCTAGGGATCAGAAGTTGTTTTGTGGAGTTTGCTCAGCGTTCAAATGAGCCTTCGATGAATTTGTGGGGGAGAAAGTGGTCTCCCTGTCCTATTCCTCTGCCATCTTAGCTCCCGCCTCCGCTAGATATCTTAGAACATATTACACAACTGTTTTTCCTGCCAGTGGACTTATTTCTTTATGTTCTTTATAAAAAAGTAATATAAAGATTATTTTGCATCTTTCTGAGCAGACTAATTACCAGGTGGGGGGGATTACAAATTCACCAGTGTAAATCTCCAAACCTAGCTCTGCTAGTTGGTAGTTAAAAATTGAATGTAGTTATCATTATGTAACCAATAAGAACTGGTAGAATAAGTTCTGCATTTATCAAAGATCCATTTTCTACAGAGGTTTTAAGATTTGCTTTAGTGGAAGTGGGCCTTGGGAGGGTGGTGAGTATAAAATAAATCTTGTTTACTTGCTTATTCCATCCCTTTTGCAAATTTTTTCCTATTACAATTTTGGGGAAGAAATATGATTTTGTTTTCTTTGATTAATTTTATTCCTGTAAGGCTATTCAAACTCTAAAGGCTTACAAAGAGTAATGGTTGCAAGAAATGGAATATTTGACCCTTTATATAATAAATTCTGGCAATGGTTACTCAGGTATATCATCAAGAAGGTTGTTATGTACTCTTAATTTTGTTCTGGGAGGAAAGATGGATTACTTCCTCTGAGGACTTTTGCAAACTGATACTGAATTTTACGTATTTTAGTTTAGAAATATATACTTTTCTTCAGTTTTTTTTTTCCTGAAGAATTTTGATTTAACAGAAATGCTACATTTATTATTTTTAATCTTTGAAAATAAGGGACTAGAGCAGATAATATTCCTATGTCGTGTGGAAAGAATTTGAGTTTGCAGAATTTCCAATTCTTCCTGATGAAGACTTCAGGAATCCAACTTGTGGTGGTTTTAGGTATAAATCTATCACCTTTAAATGATTGATAACTCCTGAAATCTGTTTAACTAAAGGATGCCTGGTACTGATAGATTAGTCGCAATAGTAACTACATTTCATTTATGAGAAGAATAAATATTACATCATTCCTCTTTTATTGCCTCCCCCACTCATATTTTCAAGTCAAATATTTTTTAGAAAAGGACAAGGGATATAAATAAAGTAGAAAAAAAATCCATTACCTTCAATAGCTTGTGATTTATATGGATTAACAGATTAAACAAGTGATTCTGTTATTGAATAACTAATTTTCCTGAAAGTTTTATAGTATTGTGGTTGAGGCATGGTTGATGGACTCAGAGGGTGTAGGATCAAAACCTTGTTCTGCCATGTTCCAGCTAGGTGGGTTTGGACAACTGTTTAATCTCTTTGAACATCAGCTATCTATTAAATGGGGATAACAGTACACATGTTTAAAGTTGTTTTTTTAAAAAGTGAGAATTACATGATCTAATCCTCAGGCAAAGTGCTTAGCATACAATGCTTGCTTAAAGAGTGTTAGCTATGTTGGTTAGATTAACACTCATGGATGACAGAATCTTTAACTGATTAAATGGGCTGAGGGCGGAGTAGTGGTCCCAGTTAGATGGCTTCAATCGGAGACAATATCCTATAGGAAAGGAAATTTGACCTCATTTTTTGAATACCAGTGTGTGGATGAAGGAGAAGGAATATTTCAGGTACTGAAACTGATATGCAGGTAAAAACAAACATTTCTGAAGCTAAATGAATCATACTAACTGGGGTTTGAAAATACATTTGTTTGCCCAGATGTGGATTTGTATAGCAAAGTAAGAAATGAAGAGGTTGATTAGATAAATGTTCAAACAAACGTTAGCTCACATGTGAAAAAATCTATTTGGAGATAGAGGACTTTTGTGTTCTTAAACCAAAGAATGAGATTATAAAGCATGAGATTATAAAACAAGTCTTTGTGAAGGTGATTCCAGCAGTAGTTTCTGGGTTGGATGAGGAGATAATGGAATATGTGGAGGGTGTTGATGATCCAGGTACTACTCACTTGGTTCTGGGAGGTATGGAATGCAAGAGAGCAATTCCAAGGGACAATTTGGATATGGCACAGCTTGGTAACACACTCAAGATGGGAACTGAACTAGTGTAGTTGATAATGCCCTCCATTATTACTTTACTTTGTTGGATGTAAATAGAACCTCCCATTCCATCCCAGTGAAGGAAATGATCTTTGTCTAGGAACTTAATCTGGGTTTCTACAATGGTAATAGAGTTCTGGATTTTGGTTACTCCAAGGGAATCCAGGGAAAGTGCAGGGAAATAAATTACTCTGCACAAGGATGTGACAGAAATGTATATATGTATAATACATGTGTGTGTGTGTTACCTTTTTACTTTTTTGGTCCTGATTGAGTTGACACAGGAGGGAAGATGTGAGAAGGCTAGAGGAGAAATAAAGGATACCAAGAACTTTTATGACTGGAGATTTCCAATATTAAATGTACATTTTTGTGTGATGTAGTTTTTCCCAGTCCTCAGACATTCAGGTACAGATGCTATGCTGTCATGAGTGAGTGTCTTACTGTGTGTATGAGGGGGTGTGTGTGTGTGTTTAAGTTATGGAAAGGGACTGAGATCTATGCCTGGGTTGGTGTGGTATGGAAAACAACTTTGGTTCTGGGAAGACAAAATGATCCTTAACCTGAACTAACTGAGCCAGAGGAGGGAGCTGATTGCCAAAGGAGTTAATGACAATAGGATTCTGGGAACTTGCAGAAATTCCAGGGAGGACATGGAATTCCCACAAGGAGGTGGCTTTGAATTTCCCTTTTTGTGATCTCAAGGAATAGGGTAACTGGCTGAATATTTATAGGGATAAATTTGACTTTACACACTTATTTTAGTAGGGATAAGATGTGACTAAATAAATCTGCTCCTTTTGGTTTTAATGCCCTCTAGGCTTAAGTTGCCTCAACGGCTTTGTGATATTGCTGCCCATGTAGGAGCCTCAGAGTTAGTTTGCCTGCCAGGCTGGTTTGGCTTTTCAGCCTTTCCCTGATACTGAGATGTCACACTGTGGATGTCTGTGTCTTTCTGACTTACCTCCGGGACTGAAAGCCCTACCTCCCCCCAACTTGTCAATAGATATGACAGCTAGAGATGATCTTTCTACAGCAGAGTAGCATTTTAAATTTTTGAGTACTTAATGTCTACTCCCAGAAACACTGGGAAGAAAATCTGAAGCATTACATTTTTTTTTAGATGAATATTTTAATGAATCTGCTTGGAGTTATCCCTTGGTATTTGTCTCATTTCTGTCTAATTTTATGGTTATAATGCTATTTGAAAATTAAATGTCACAAAACATAAACTAAATAAACATGTCATCTGACTTTTAAAATTTTTATTATTTTTAGTATTATACTTAATAATTTTCCTGCTTTTTAACAGACTGTTTTGCTGATGAAATAAATGGGAGATGTGGGTGGGGAGTAACATAAAATTATGTGGAACTGGTGCTTGTGACAGGGTTAAGAGAAGATTACTTGGGTTGGAACCCCAGCTCTTCTACTTCCTAGACTGGCAAACTTAAAGAAGGTATTTAGACTCCCTGGTACTCAGTTTAACTCATCTGTAAAATGGGACAAATAATAGTAACTATGTCTCAGGGCTGTTAAGATAATTCATGTGAAGCTCCTAGAACAGTACTGGGCATCAATCTGGTGAGTGCTCAGTAAGCTACTTATTTTTATTATTGTTATAACATATTATTATTATTATTCATAGAAAAATTAGTCTACAGGGAAACTAATCTCATTATTTTATTGGTTTCACCTTGTGAAAAAATGATACTTTCTCATTTGATTATTTGCCATAGTCAACACATTTGCTTTTCTATGTTTTTGGCTATTTTCACAAATTTATATTTAAGTCAATAAAAATTTGCTATGCTTGTGGATATTCTAAGAATGACCCATTGAGCTTGAAGACAGTGCCCCAAAAGGAGTTTGTAGCATTTCTAGCATGATTAGAGTGTGAAGTCTGCCCAGATGCTGCCTTTGAAGGGAATAACATTCATTTGAAAATGCAAGTCTTTTTAAAAAAATTATAGATATTCATTCATAGTAATGTGATAGGGAGAATAGTGGTCCTCCAAAGATATCCATATCTTAACCCTCTGCACTTGTGAATATGTTATGTTTCATGGCAAAGAGGAATTAAGGTTGCTAACCTGTGGAATGAAGAGAGTATCCTAGATTATCCAGATGGGCCCAGGGGTTCTTATGTGTGAGACAGAAGCAGGTGAATCAGTATCAGAGTGACGCAGCGTGAGAAAGACGGCCTGCCCTGCTTGCTTTGAAGATGGAAGGTGGCTAGGGGCCAGAACTGCAGGCACCCTCTAGATGATGGAGAAGGTAAAGAAACAAATTCTCTTTCATCTAGAACCTCCAGAAGGAATGCAGACCTGCCTGCTACCACCTTAATTTTAGCCCAGTAAGACCCATTTCAGACTTCTGACCTCCCAAACTGTATGATAACAAACCTGTGCTGCTTTAAGCCACCCCAGTTATGGTAACTTATGGCAGCAATAGGAAACTATTGATAAAACAATACCGTACCACCCAAGCTTATCTGGTGGCTTGCCGGTAAAGAATCTGCCTGCAAAGCAGGAGATGTAGGAGATATGGGTTCGATCCCTGAGTTGGGAAGATGCCCTGGAGAAGGAAATGGCTATCCATTCCAGTATTCTTGCCTGGAGAATCCCATGGACAGAGGATCCTGGTGGGCTATAGTCCTCGGGATCGCAAGAGTCACACATGACAGCATACACACACACACACCACCCAAGGTGTAGATGTTAGTAAAGAAATATCTCTCCTATTTAAATGGAAAAGTTACCTTCTTTTCCATCTTACTGGGCAGAGACTACTCACTGTCAGAAGCACATGTCAGAGTCTGGAATGAGAATGGAGGAGGGTCTTGAGCTGTGGACAGAACGAATCATGGAAGAGAATCTTACCTTGGGCAGAATGGCTATGTTTGTGGAAATTTTGAAAAGATTAAACTGATGAAGCTTCTATTTATAAAGTTATTCTGGTTGTTTCTGTTTTCCCCAGGCTACTGAAGGTGCATACATATGCTATTCATTGACGAATCTGTTTTTTTTTCTGTGGAAATATAAGTTATAGAGTATCTGCAACTTTTAGGTATATTAAAGGTAAAGAACGAAAAAAAGGGACAATTAAAAAACAGTGTGTGCTGGCATGAGGTGTGGGTTATTATTCTGTAGCATAATTTTGTGGCTGGGGGCACAGAATTTATAGGATGTGAAACACTCAAGTTTAAATGCAAAAGGAACATTTATGAAAACGGATCACAGCGAAGGATTCAAACAAAAGCATTTCAATAGAAATAGTACATCCAGAAGAGACAATGAAAATAAAGAGGCCAAATGAGCTAGTGCAAACTGAAAGAATTAAAAAGAATAAACAGAGTCATCTACAACTTTATCAGAGAAAAAGAAATACAAGAGAAAGAATGACCCATCAATAAATGAGGAGGGAGGAGAAATCGATGTTAGTGGTAAAATGTCTGAGCTATTGAACTGCTTTTTTCAAGTCTGTCTTATAAAGAAATAGGGGTCTGGATAATTAGGAAGTAATTAAGGTCTCACTGACTTTGAGACACTATTGATCATAAATAAGTAAATAATTACCAATTGCATTAATAAAATGTGTGCATGTGTAGAAGCAATGCATTCTATGATAAATTTTCCTGATCCAATGGTAATTATTATATCATTTGTGAAGCTAGCAGTGAACTGGGGGGAGAAAAACCCACTTCCAAACATGCACAATTAATTAGATGAAATGATTTGACCAGAAGAAAAAGGCCAAAGAAATAAGCGCTTCAGGATAAAATCTGGAAGATTTGCTATCAGTTTATCTAAACAAATAACACCAACACCCACACACAAATAACATTGTAGAAAAACAATTTAAATTCTGGACCACCAGGTATGGGATAATGAACTACATGAAGTACAGTTCTTAGTTGCTCATTGTCCAGAGAACCTGGATCACTCAGGTGACTGATTACACAGATTTTACAAATGCTAGTTATTTGGGAGTTTAACATCTTCAGAACGAAAATGTTATAGAAAACTGCAGACACTTCCATTTGTGCTCCATCAAGTGGACCTAGGTATGAGCTCAGGATAGTATGAATTGGATACACACTTCTCATACACTTTTTATTAATTAATGAATTGATGTAAGAGTGTACTGTTTTGGTAATTGCAAGATGGTGTACAGTGGGGAAGAACAAAAAGTTTGTAGTCAGAGAGACTTGGGTTAGGATTGACCCCATGCATGAGCACTTGTTGGCCAAGTTATTTGACCTTTCTGAAGGAATCTAATCATATTTATTACATATAATTTTATGAAGGTTAAATGAAATCGCTGATATACTACTCTTGGCACAAAGTAGATATTCAACAAATAAAACTTATTGTCATAATAATATGGTAGATTTAAGTGAAACATGTGATATACATGTTTGCTTGAAAGCTAGGGAGCCCAGAATCTACTTTTTGCTCTAATTTTGAATTACATAGCACTTGGCATATTGGTACTTGATAAATGGCAGCAATTGACATGTAGTTTTTATTTAGCACTGTTACCTTGGGAAAATTATAGTCTCACTTTACCTCAATTTGTGCATAAGTTAGGATTAACCTATATTTCTTCAAGCATTTTCTGGGTTCTGAGCATTATTGGAGCACCTCTGGTTCCTGAAGGAACTTAAGAGTTTAGTTGCACAGGTAAAACCAATGTATAGGAACAACTAGAGATAAAAATGGGTGTAAATTCTCATAAGTGCATAGGGGTTCGGAAAACAGAGAAGGTAAACCATTGTAGCAACAAAAGGCATGACAAGGGAAAACAATGGTACTTACTCTAGTCATTGAAGGTTACTTAAGATTTGGATGAATGAAGAAATGGTGGAGAGGCAAAAGTGCTTTTTGAGTGTCAGGGGAGAGCCTGAGCCAGGGAGTGAGTAAGAATGAATGCATCTGATGGTTGCATTTCTGAGACATGGAGCTTATGATCTGGTATAACGTCTGAGGATTGCACATGAATATTTGAAATTGGGGCCATTGTATTTGAAGACAGATGAGTGGATGTTGAATGAAATGGAGTGTTAGGATTGGAGGACAAAGCAGAAGGATGCTCTCGCTTGTAATAACACTCTCTCTAAAGTTTCATGGCTTTGGATGAAAGGAGATATTTGAATCTCTAAAATGCTTTCCTTCTTGTGAAGCTCTGCAACCATCCATAGAAATTTCATTTTTCTTGTGTTTCTTTCATTAGCCTATGAGTCCTTTGAGGTGGGAACCAAGTTTTGTTCATTTGCATACAGGAGCCCATAATATGGGACTTAACATGTAATAATGAACACAAAATACTTGTGGGATGGATAAAAGCTGCTGTAGGTTATAAACATGAAGGGACATTTAATATTTGTCTCTCAATTATATCTCTTTTATTTGCCTATTTTATCTACTTCTAAAAGTTCTTACAGTGGCTTGCACACTGAAATGGAATACTTGTTAAGAAACAGAAATTGTATTCCAGAAGGAGAAAGTTTCCCTCCTTTTAGGCACCAAGGCCAAGCAAGAAATTTGGATTTGGTTTCTGGCAGTTGTAACATGAAGAAAATCACAATGTGCTTTCATTTTCTGATAAGCAGCCTGAAACATTCAACTGCAGAACAAGAGTTTTCCCTGGAAATGAACTTGAGGAGGAAGTGATCACATGGGACCTTGTAATATTTCAATTAAACATTCCCATGTAGGGAGGGATATTCAATTGGATATGAGGAAGCATAAAATAGGCTCTGGAGAGAACTGGCATGGAGACCAACTCCATTTCTTCTGGCTCTCCAGATGGTTCATGGATGAAATTTACCCAGTTTAAAAATTTTATTTACTTTTTTTATTTTGGAAGTGCTTGCATCTGGAAAAAATAACCACAAATTCAATTGTTTAAAAAGTAAAGATATTTAGGTATAGTTAGAGAATGGAGTTCATATTAAATGATTTTGCTTTGAAACATGGTAAATAACTTGGAAAAGAGCATAAAACACTTTGCAGGGCCATGGCTCATAAATTTATAACATTGCTTTTATTAATTTGGAATCTTCATGAGCTGAGATGAAGAGAGGAGTCCTTGAATTGATTTCCACATTATGCTGATTCTGTGATCATCTGTGTACTAAGAGACCACCCAATTCATCTCTGTTGTAACTAACACCAGATTTTGTCCTGGATTTGAGATCTCTGGCTATGACATGCAACATATTTAAAAAATCTGCTTGATTGATAGTTTAATCATTGTTCCCTATTACATCAGCAGCCAGGCCTGGTATTCCAATTTTGAAGGATTGTTTTGCCTTTGTCCTTATGTCACACAAAGTACTTGAGGCTTGCCAATAGTAGATCTGATTGAAGCTTTATAGATTTCAGACATAGTTGAAAGTTTAAATTTTATCTTATGTTCTTGTGGCTATCTTTTAGACAGCATATGATTTCTAGTTCTCCTGTTATAAAGTCACCTTTCTGATCATTTTCATTGTGTATTCTTTTCTATTCCTTTATTTCTCCAATATTTATATGAGTGTCAATAATTTTACACTCTCAAAAAGCTAGTGGAAAAGCTGGTCACCACTTGTTCTTGAACTCAAAGAGGCAAACGTACGTAAACATGTTTTTGCCTGGACATGGTCATAAAGTCTTCCTTTAGGTCAGTGTTATCATTTTAGATTTTCTATGTGATTTAACAACCAGGCAAGTCCGCTTGGTTTTCCAGGTTGAAAAAAATTAAACCAGGCCTATACTTGACTATAGGGCTTCCCTGGTGGCTCAGAGGTTAAAGCGTCTGCCTGCAATGGGGGAGACCTGGGTTCGATACCTGGGTTGGGAAGATCCCCTGGAGAAGGAAATGGCAACCCACTCCAGTATTCTTGTCTGGAGAATCCTGTTGACTATATATAGCCAAGTACAGCATTTAATTGAACTTGACATTTGCATTCATCCAGTGATGGTGTTGCTGCTGCTTAGACAAAATTGTTAAACAGATAAGTCTGTCTGCAGAGATCCTCTCCATAGGCACCCTCCCTGATCCTCACTCCCTTTATGATGTTTTTAGGTTTCCTCACCACTTCTCCTTCCCACATCTAGAGCACCTCACCTGAGTTGTCCTCTTTGGTTAATGTTCCATGTTTTGAGTTTTCAGTAAAAACCTTAATTGAAGTGTAATCGAGATACAATGAACCACCCTTGGTTAAAGAGTATAGTTTGATAATTTCTGACATATATGTACTCCTACGATCACTACAGTTAAGGTAATGAACATATCAACCACCAACCAGTTTCTTGATGCTTCTTTGTAATCTCCTCTCCTGCCTGAACCTCAGTCTATCCTCACACTACTGCTATTTCAACAGACATAGATTAGTTTTTATTCTCTAATATTTTATATAAATGGAATCATACAGTATATTCTGTTTTGTGGTTTGGCTTTTTTCATTTAGTGTTATTATTTTGAGATCCATCTTTGCTGTTTTGAGCATCAGTAATTTGCTCTCTTTATTACTGAGCAGTATTCCATTGTACTGATGTATCAGAATTTGTTTATCTCTTCACTTGTTAATGGGTATTTGGGTTGTTTTCTGTGCGTGCTTAGTCGCTCAGTCATGTCTGGCTCTTTGAGACCCCATGGACTGTAACCTGCCAGGCTTCTCTGTCCATGAGGATTTTCCAGGCAAGAATACTGGAGTGGGTTGCCATGCCCTCATCTAGGGGATCTTCCTGGCCCAGGGATCAAACCCAGGTCTCCCGCATTGCAGGCGGATTCTTTACCATCTGAGCCACAGGGAGGCCCCTAAGTTTGGGCTTATAGAAACAAAACTGCTATGAGCAGTATGCACAAGTCTTTGTCTGGAAATATGTTTCCATATTTTTTAGATATTTAGCTAGACTATACAGATGGCGGGGCTCCCCAGATGGCACTAGCAGTAAAGAACCCGCCTACCAACACAGGAGACACAAGAGACACAGGTTTGATCCCTGGGTCAGGAAGATCCTCTGGAGGAAGGCATGGCAACCCACTCCAACATTCTAGCCTGGAGAATCCCATGGACAGAGGAGCCTGGCGGGCTATAGTCTATAGGTTCACAGAGTCTGACATGACTGAAGTGACTTAGCATGCAGGAATACAGATGGCTGGGTCACATGGTAGATGTCTGTTTAACTTTTAAAGAAACTGTCAAACTGTTTTCCAAAGTAATTGTACCATTTTGCGTTCCTGTCACTAGTTTGTGAGAATTCCAGTTACTCCACATCTGGTCCAAGTCTTGGTCTTATTGATTTTAATTTTAGAAATTCTAAGAGATACATAATGCTGTCTCTTTAATGCTCATTTCTCTAATGACTAACAATATTAATCATATTTTCATGCTATTTGCCAACTGTGTAACTTCCTTGTTGAAGTGTCTATTTAAATATTTTGTCTATTAAAAATTGAGTGTTTCTTCATTACTGAAAATTTGAGACTTCTTTATATATTTTTGATACATGTTCTTTATCACGTTTGTGATTTGCAAATGATATCTCCTAGCTCAAGGTTTGTCTTTATATTCTCTTAACAGTGTCTTTCTCAGAGCAAAATTCTTAATTTTGATAAAGTCTAATTTACTAATTTGTTCTTTCATAGATCATGCATTTTGTACTGTGGCTGGAAAATCTTTGCCTAATATATGGTCATAAGGTTCTCTTCTATAGCTTGTTATAGAAATGTTATAATTTTAGGTTTTACATTTAGGTGTACAACCACTTTGAGTTGGTTTTTTTATATGGTGACGTATGAATGTTTCTTTTCTGCCCATGAATATCAACTGTTTATTATCTTTGTTGAAAAGAATATTCTCCACCAAATTGCTTTTGTATCTTTGTCAAAATTAATTTGCTATATACGTAGGTCTAATTCTGGGGTCTCTTCTGGTGCTATCTATTTTTATGTTTATACACTAGTACAAAACTTGAAGTCAGGTCATTCTTTTTAAAAAGCTGTTTTTGCTATTCTAGGTCATTTACAATTCATATAAATTTTAAAATCAGCTTATGAATTACTGCACAAAAGCCTATGGGGATTTTGACTAGGATGACACTGAATCTATAAATTAATTTGGGCAGAACTGACAGCTTAAGGATATTGAGTCGCACTGATCCATGAACATGGAATATATGTCCATCTAGAGATTGTCATACTGAGTGAAATAAGTCGGACAGAGAAGGAGAAATATTGTGTGACATCCTTTATATGTGGAATCTAAAAAGAAATGATACAAATGAACTTACTTAAAACAGAAAGAGATTCACGGACTTAGACAATGAACTTGTGGTTGCTGGGCGGATAGGATGGGGGAAGGAATAGACAGGGAGTTTGGGATGGACATGTACGCACTGATATATTTAAAATGAATAACCAACAAGGACATACTGTATAGTACATGGAACTCTGCTCAATGTTATGTGGCAATCTGAATGGGAGGGTAATTTGGGGGAGAATGGATACATGCATGTGTATGACTGAGTCCATTTGCTATTCACCTGAAACTATCACAACTATAATCAGGTACACACCAATACAAATCAAAAAATTTTTAAAAAAGAATATCTGGCCATATATTTAAGCCTTCTTTTAACTTTTCTAAGCAATGTTTTGTGATTTTCAATATACAGGTCTTGCATATCTTTTGTCAGAAGTATTCCCAAGTATTTCACATTTTTGTGCTATTGTAAATGATACTGTTTTAAAAAATCTCTATTTCCAATTGTCTGTTGCAAGTAATAGAAATACAGTTGATTTTTGTATATTGATCTTGTATCTTTGCTAAACTCACCTATTGTTCTAATAGCTTTTTCATAGATTCTGTAGGATATTCTACATACATTAAATTATCGTGCTGTCTGCTAATAAAGACAGTTTTATTTTCTTAAATCATTTTCTTAAATCATATTCCTGATTTTAGGGGGAACATTCAAATATTCACCATTAAGTATGATCTTCACTGTGAGTATTCTTGTAGATGTCCTTTATTGGGTTGAGAAAGTTCCTTTCTATTCCATGTTTTCTGGGAAATTTTATAACAGATGGGTGTTGGATTTGGTCAAATGACTTCCCTGATTTATTGAGGGGTTCATATGGCTTTCATTTTTTTATCTGTTAATTTGGCCAAATATATTAACTGATTTTTTTTTTTTTTAGTATTTAACTAAGCTATGTGGCTTGAGGGATCTTAGTTTCCCAACCAGAGATTGAACCTAGAGAAAGTGCTGAGTTCTAACCATTGGATCACCAAGGAACTCCTCATTTTTTTGGTTTCTTAAGGTAGAAAATGAGATCATCAGTTTGAGGGTTTTCTTTTTGTCTATTATAGGCATTTAGTGTTCTAAACTTCCTGTAACTGCCATTAACCACTTGTCACAAATTTCGACACACTGTGTTTTCATTTTCATTTACTTCCAGATACTTTCTAACTTCCTTTTTGAGTTCTTCTTTGATAAATTTGTTATTTGAAAGTGTCCAGTTTTCAAATAGTTGAGATTTTTCTGGATATTTTAATATTTTAATTCTAATTTAATTCTATTTTGTTCAGAGAACATACTTCATATAATTTGAGTCCTTTTAAATATTGAAGCTGAAATTATGGCCCAGACTACAGTCTCTTTTGCTGCATGTTTTGCTTGCACTTGAAAATGATTCTGTTGAGTGTACACTGTGCTTAGTTGTTCAGTTGTGTCCGACTCTTTGCGGCCCCGTGGACTGCAGCCCACCAGGCTTCCGTGTCCATGGGGATTCTCCAGGTGAGAATACTGGAGTGGGTTACCATGCCCTCCTCCAGGGGATCTTCCCAACCTAGGGATCAAACTCAGGTCTCCCTCATTGTAGGCGGATTCTTTACTGTCTAAGCCACCAGGGAAGCCTATTGAATGTAATTATCTATTATTTTAAATGACACCAAATGGCTGATAGTCTGCTTCGGTCAATATCCTTATTGATTTTCTACTTGTTCTATCAGTTATTGAGTGATAATGTTGAAATCTCTGCCTATGAAAATTGATTCATCTAATTCTCTTTGCAGTTTTATCAGTTTTTGAAGTTTTTCATTAGGAGCATAAGCATTTGAAGCTTGTTTTCATCTCTTGATGAATTTACACTTTTTCAGTATGAGATGGCCTTCTTTATCACTGGTAATTTCTTTGCTCTAAAAAGCAATATTTACTGT
This sequence comes from Cervus canadensis, assembly GCF_019320065.1. Classification (NCBI taxonomy): domain Eukaryota; kingdom Metazoa; phylum Chordata; class Mammalia; order Artiodactyla; family Cervidae; genus Cervus; species Cervus canadensis. The sequence goes on from NC_057392.1 coordinate 83,225,585, forward strand.
CTGATATTATTATAGTCACTCCAGGTTTTAAAATCAGTGTTAGCATAGTATATTTTCCTTCATCTTTTAATTTTTAACCAGGCTATGCCTTTGTGTCTGATTCTTTTAAAAAATTCAATCTACCAATTGATGCTTTTATTTGGGATATTTAGACCATTCATATTTAATGTGATTTTTGCTATATTTAGGCTTAAGTTTACCATTTACCAATGAAAAATTTTATTTTCCAGTAGATTTTCTATTTTCTAATCTGTGTTTTATTCTTCTTTATTGTCTTTATTTGCTTCCACCTGGATTGACTATTTTTCAGGACTTACTAGTTATGGCTTACTAGCTGTAAAATTGCTTTAGGGTTTATAGTGATAAGTTAGAGATGCCACACTTCACATATTGGATGTCAGGCTCAGAGTATAAGAACCTTGCAATAGTATACTTACCTTTTCCCCTCCTGGGTTTTGTGCTATTTTTCTCTAACATTTTCTTTCTATATATGTTATAAACCTAATAATACCTTGCTATCGTTTCTGTTTTAAGTAGTCCCCTATCCTTTAAACAGGTTTAGAAATAAGAAAAAGACCTGTTAACCCTTGGATATCTGGTGCTCTTCTTTCCTGTGTATGTATCTATACTTTCCCCTGCTATCATTTTCCTTCTTCCTGAAGAACTTATGGTATAAATTCTTCCAGCTTTTACAGGTCCAAAGAAGTCTTTATTTGTTTTTGTGTTTAAAGATCTTTTTGCTGTGTATAGAACTCCGTGTTGTTGTTGTTTAGTCTCTAAGTGTGTCTGACTCTTTTGTAACCCCATGAACTGTAGCCTGCCAGGCTCCTCTGTCCATGGGATTTTCCAGGCAAAAGTACTGGAGTGGGTTGCCATTTCCTCCTCTAGGGGATCTTCCTGACCCAGGGATCAAACCCAATGCATCTCCTGCATTGGCAGGTGGATTCTTTACCTCTGAGCCCCCAGGGAAGCCCTGTAGAACTCTAGGTTGACTTAAAAAATACATTGAGACTATTGTTCTATTGTCTTTTCTTCTGCATTACTTCCAATAAGAAATCTATTTCCCTTTTCTTTGATCCTCTATATGTAACATACAGTCTTTCTTTCCCCTGGCTGCCTAAACTTTTCCTTTTATTAGTGATTTAAGATAATTTAAAGATTATGTGCCCTGGTATAGTTTTTTTTTTTTAATTTTCTGTGTTTCAAATTTGTTGAGCTGCTTTTGAACTATTGGATCTGAGGGTTTATAGTTTTCATGAAATTTGAGAGAATATTCCTTCAGTTCTTTTTCTGCCTTCCACTCTCTTTCCTTGTTTTTAGGGACTCCAATTATTAGTATGTCAGGCCACTTAAAGTTGTTCTGTTCATTTTCTGTCCTACCTTCCTCTGTTCCTTCTTTCCTTTCCCTTTATTTTCCATGTTTCATGTTGGGTAGTTTCCATTACTATGCTTTCAAGTTTATTAAACTTTTCTCCCCTCTGCAATGTCTAATATGTTAATTTTAATCCCATTCCATCATTATTAATTTTTTAGACCTTGTAGTTTTAATCTCTGAGGTTTGACTTGGACCTTTTTATTATGGAATATAAAAATATCCCATATTTTTATTTAACACAGTCATTCTTTCTTCTTGCTTCTGGAACACATGAAGTATAGTTACAACGACTTTTAGTGTTTAGCTACTAATTGTACTGTTGGTGTCATCTCTGGCCGGTTTCAGCTGATTTGCTTTCTTGCCGTAGGAGGATCCGTGCAACGCGGCAGCTCTGTGACCACACCAGGCTCTCTAGCTTGCACTTCAGTTCACCTGCCCTGTGGGACCTAGTGGTTCGGAGCTGACCATCCACTTTGGGGCCAGTCTTCTAGCTGGGTGGTCCTTCCAACCAGATCCCTCATACTCCTAGCTTACTTCCCTCTCCTCTGCTTGGCTCCTCATTTTCTGCATTCAGAATGCCTGGTGACCAAGCCTGCACTGGCTATGTTAGTCAGTAAAAATAATATATTTTCTTCTGCAAATTAATCACATTTATTTTTCACAAGTAAGTATTATTATTTTTCTGGATTATAGATATAATTCATGCTCATGCAGACAATTTGGAAATTTTGGAAAAATATGTATAACAAATTTAAAGTTACCTACCTCTAACTATGGCTTGCATTTTTATGCTTCTCCTTGTTTTACATAGTTCATCTTATGCTGTATTCACACTTTAAATTCTACTTACTTTCAGTTACTTTTCCTGCATCACTAAAAAATTTTAATGATTACTGCCATTTCATCATAAAGGAATGCCATAATTTATGTAATTATTTCCCTATAATGGGACACTTTCAGCTTGTTTTCATTTTTCCCTGTTATTTCTGCATAATTTCTTCCTGAATTTGGGATTATGTCTTTAGGATAGATTCCCAGAAATGGAACAATAGGAATTAATCTTTTCAGACACTTAAAGCAATGCCAGGTAGCTTTCCAAAATGGTTATAACAAGGTACACTTAAATTCAACCAGCACTTGACATGACTTTGTTTCACCAGGCAAATGTTTTTATACTATATACATTTATTTATTAAAGCAAGAGATACTATTTAATATATCTGATATTTACCTTACACAGTAAGTTGAGAAAATTTTTTAGGTAGCTATCTAACTGTACGAGAAAGTTTTTCTCCTACTTTCAAATCAGTTCAAAAGATTCATTTGCATCCATCTTATAACCACAGCCAAGTACATCCTCTTTCTTTCATTTGGAGTCCTATATTAGCATTATTGACAAATTATGCTGTTAGAACGAACACATTATATCTTCCTTAATTTGGGTGAGAATTTCTTTCCATGATTAATGCCAAGAATTCTTTTGGGATCTGTTCAAGCCTGGTAGAAGCCCTTAATTTATTATTTGTTTTGTTTATTTAGAATTTATATCTTGCCTACTACTAAACCAGATTTGAGGTGACTTATACATAACAACAACAACAACAACAAAAACAGTAAGATAAAGAATACAAAGAACAAGGGAAAATTGATAATAGGAGCCTAAGCTAATTATAACATCTGGGCACTGATTTTTTAAATCAGAGTTTGGTGGCAGTTTTTTATATGCTAGTTTTGTTTTGTTTTGTTTTGTTTTGCCCTTGGGTTCTGCAGGCAGTTTGTAAGAACTGAGTGGGATGAGACAGCAAGGCAAAGGCTGGGAGGTTCCTGGCACATCGACATCAACCTCAGAGGCCCTCTGGGGATGCTGGGATAGCATTTTCTCACCGGAAAGCACTCATCTATCATATTCATGTTCTCCTAGGAAACCCCTCAGAGGGCACCCTTGCCTTAGAGGACAACTCTCCAGGAGCTCTTGGGGCAGTCGGTGGGCAGCATTTCACAGGCTGTTGGCCTCTGTGGTGAGATGACAATTTTTCTCTGACTTCAACAAGGGTCCTTTGCAAACTGGTGCAGCAGGAAGTGGAAGACCACGGCCCTGCTATTGTGCTAAGAAGTCATTATCGCCAGAGGGAGCAGAAGTAGGGACTGCAGATAATGGGCCTCTCAGGCTGTCCAGAAATCATTACATGACTGAGGAAGAGGTAGCCACTGTTTTAAATCCCATTAGTGGGGCTGATGGGCTGTCTGGGACAGGATGCCTATCCCTGAACCAGCAGCTTAGAATAACTTCTTATTAACCCTCTAATGTTGCGAGCTGTCATTTCCCAGGCTGCAGTTCCAACACTTTTCCAGAGAGAAGAGGAAAGTGTATCAGGGGCCTTACACATGATCTCACTGAATTCTAGCAACCGCCTTCTGAAGTTGGTATTAACTCCTTTGTGCAGGTAAAGAGGCTGCGATCTGTTCAAGGTCACAAAGTTAGTAAGTAATGGAACCAAGATTTAAATCTGAATGCCTGACTCTAAAGCCTGCATTCCTTTGATACATCAGCTGATTCCAAGATGCTGTGTGTTTGTGATTGAGGAAGTGTCAGAGCATTGCAGCTCAGGAATGACCTTCACAGTCGGTGACACTAATGACTTGGCTTTGGTGCTAAGCCTTGAAACTCACACATGTTTGCTAACCTGAAATACTCAATCGGAGACTTCCCTGATGGTCCAGTGGTTAAGAATCTGCCTGCCAATGCAAAGGTCACGGGTTCAATCCCTGGCCCAGGGAGATTCCACATGTCATACAACTAAGCCTGTGCACCATAACTCCTGAGCCCTCCGTCTAGACCCCGTGGTCTGAGACGAGAAGCTCTCGCAGTGAGAAGCCTGTGCTGGAGTAGAGGGTAGCCTGAACTAGAGAGTAGCTTTCACTCATCACAACTAGAGAAAGCCCAGCACAGCCAAAAATAAAATGAATTTAAAAAGAAATACTCAATAGCTCTGTATACATTCCATTTTCAGAACTTATCAATACTTATGCCATCTTTAATCCTCTTTCCCTTTTTAGAAAAAGTTTTCCTTCCTACACTTTGTTCTGTAATAAGCATAATGTAACTCAGGTATGGTTAGTTTCTAGTTTCATAAGCTGATTGCCCAAGATGGTCTAATAAAAGGGAATGAGGAAGAGCCACATACATTTAATTTCTTTTAGTTCCACTACCTAATTTAAATTTTTTCAAGTCTCCTCTGCTTTTTCTTAAGCTTGAGGGTTTGGTGTTACAAAATGAGTAATTCTAATTGCGGCTTTTGGCGAATAATTTTTATTTGTTTAAATGTCTACAGATTATTATTGAAAAGGCTTTGAAATGCATTCAGAATAGTATGATTACAAATTGGTACTATGATTCTGACTTCTAATAACTTTGTGCTTTACAGAATTACATGATAGTTAAAAGGTCATGGTTCTAGAATATGCTGAAAGTAGGTATCTTTAAAAAATGTTCACCTTTTTTTCATTATGCTATTTTATGTATTGAATAATTCATTGCTAAAACATTAAAAAAAGAGTCCTCAATAACAAAAGCATGTTTTCAGTTAAGGACCACCTCTTTTTCTTTTTTTAATCAGAGTATCCTTAGGCTTGCAAAACTAGATTGTATAAACTTGTTTATACAGAGGAATTGCCAATTCCAATGTCTTTGTCACTTTGGTTCCACTTACTTTACAAAATAGTCATGAGGCAAATCAGTGGCCAAAACAGAAATAGTATACAGAAATAATCTGACTCTTAAGGAATCTTTTTTCATGTTGTATCCAGTGTTTAACTATATTTGTTCCAGGTGCCTATGGTGCTGTGCTGGGCTAGTTAGTAATGTCTTCTGCTTTTAAGATCAACGTTAGCAAAAAGTGTATCTTTTCTGTTACTTATACTTGGAAATTTTTTGGAGTATTTGACACTCACAACTATTCCTCCAACTCAACTATGTATTGGAATGAAAGAATGTTCTGGACATGAGGGCAATGAAATAGACAGATACTGGAATACATGTGATTCTTAACAACCTGCAGGTGGGTATACACTGTGTGGCTGTCCGACAAAAGATTTCTCATCCTAGAACAGCTTTTCCTTATAAGAATAGTATTTCCAAGGAGCTCCCCCTTTATACAAGTCAATCAGTCTCCAGATCTTGATTAAACGCCTTATGTATGAGGCATTTGTGGTAGTAGTTAATATGTGTATATGGAGAATTCAAGGATGAGGAAGACAGAGCTCTGACCTTCAGTGCGTGGGCATTCTTGAAAGGTTTTAAAGCATGGGATTGCATTTCAATAGTTAGAAACAGGAAGAGGTAAACTTCAGATTGGGGAGAATGGTATATATTTGACTGGCTATAGGATAGTTGTAGTAGGAGCAGGAAGGAGGAAATAAGCATTAGAGGCTGAAGAGAGAGTGCATAGGAGTTGGTAACAGCTTAGGTGTGGGGGTGGAGCAAAGGAGTGAAAGAAAAAATGATAAAGAACATTGGATTTGGTGATTAGGAGGTAATTTTTGATGTCTAGATGTGCAATGTCAATAAAACAGCTGAAGATAGAAGTTAAGTTATAATGTATTAGGGGTGAGTGCATGAATAAAATAGGGGTTTCAGTCTGTTCCTTGAGAACTTCTGTCAACACAGGGAAGGAAGGAGGGGGGGAATTGATTTTTTTTTTTTAATTTAAGGAGAAATGAACAGTTTTTAAGGCAAAAGAGAGGTACCAGAGGCAAGGTAAAGGTTAACAGAAAAAGTACAGTTCATATAGAAAGGGGAAATGGAAAGGAATGAAGTGAGTTTACAAGTGGGAGGGCTAGGTTTGAACAGGAGGAGAGATGTCGGTTCTTGAGAAAAAGAGAAGGAAAAAAAAAGATGAGGACAACTAATTATAATTAAGACCCTCCCCCCCCCCACCCCAGCGATACTTAGAAGCTCAGACTGGGGTGTCAGGGGAAGGGCTGGGCTGAACTGGATAGCCACCAGAGCTATCAGGTTGGTAATTATGGATTTTATGGATCAACCTAGAGAAAAATGCATTAAGGTTAGTATGGTGTGAAAAATCATATCAATCCATGAGAAGTGGTATTTGGCTTCCATGTGCCTCCTCTTCTGTGAGTGCAGTGACTGAATGGACTGCACTGTAGCCTGACATGGCTTAATTGGACAGGTCTAAATACAGTCACTTCAGCTAAGTGGCCCTCCCACAACTCTTGGCCTCAGAGCCTATAGGATCTATAGGACTGACTCAGGTTGGGGGTGTGGAATGATTGTGTGAGCAGTCTCTCTCTCTCTGGCTTACTATAAGCAACTTGAGATGTCATTTAGAGGAATCATAAAAGGAAAGCTTTCTCTAGGTGGGATTTAACAGAAATCAATCAGCACACAGAAAAGAAATAGAGGATATATATATAGTCTTTCCTCTTCAATCCCTTTGTGAGGGAGATCTATAAACCACCATATGGTGGTTTAGAGCAGGTGTAAGAAGATGTTTAAGTTATAAAATTTAAATGGGAAGATTTAAATGCATAAGTAGCAGAAAGTGGTTGACAGTGCAAGGATAATTTCAGTTTTATGGGCCAAGTTTTGAATGGTTATTCATAGTTGAGTGTTAACAAGGTTTAACACTTTAAATAGTTGGTGTTGTCTTTAGAGGATGTATATTTAATTGAAAGAATTCTGTAATGGCAAAACCACTTGAGTTGAAAGTCAGGAGAGGATTGTTGTTTAGTTGCTAAGTTGTGTCTGTCTGTCTGTCCGTGGGATTTTCCAGGCAAGAATACTGGAGTGGGTTGCTCTTTCCTTCTCCAGGAGATATTCCTGGCTCAGGGACTGAATCTGAGTCTTCTGCATTGGCAGGCGGATGTTTACTGAGCTACCTGGGAAGCCCAGGCTTAATTGTGGGTCTGGGTTTTCTAGGAAACAAGCCTGGGATCTTAATTTCCTTCAGCCTTATTTTCTTCATCTGCAAAATGATGGACATTCTATAACATTAAAGCCATAACATTCTATGATTCTAGACTCATTTGGAGAAGCAGCAAGAGGAGGCAGCCAGTGGTCCACACACTGGGGACCACACACTGGGGCGGGACTGGCTGTGTTTGGTGCTCGGGCACCTCTGCTGTTTCTGCCTAGCTGGTGTTCTGTTGCACTGCATCCCACCTTGCTCAGTCGGAAGCTGCCCCCACGGAGGTCTGGGCTGGAGGAGCACCCAAGATGGCAGAACCCAAAATCCCTCAACTCACGTCCTCTCAGGAGTACACCAAAATTACAACTCTTTTCAGAACAATGGTTGGTGAAAGTGTTGAGGGAATGTGTAATTTCCTCGGTTCTGTCTCACTGCAGCAAAAATTTGAAATGGCTGACCAGTGTTACAGCTTGGTTACAGCTCAGTTCTATTTGGAAAAACAAAGGATAGTACATCCTCGAGCTGTAAGGGCAGGCCGCCTCCAAAAGAGAGGCCTGAATCCATCGTGGCTTCCTCCTTTTATTTATTTGTCTCCTCCCCACCTTGAGCCTGCCCTATGCAAATTGGGCTGGCCAAGAAGTGGGTATGTTTGTTTCACCTGAGGTTTTCACTCTGTTCTGTGCATTTTCTTTTGTTCTGTTTTTGCAGGCTTTTACCTTTCTTTGTCTTTCAGCCACCACTCTTTTGGACTCTTCTTCTTTTTCTAATGACCTAATATTCCCCCCTCAAGAGATAGGAGGCCCAATTCTTTGGGAATAGGGACATCAAGGTCTCTCTGGCTAATTCCTGCTGAGCTGGGATGGTGAGGGGCATTGGGCCTGCCCCTCTTGCTACTCTCAAGCCTCAGAGTCCTTATGGCAGTGTCCATCTAAGGGTGAGTGATATTTTCTGTGGTAGGGTGTAGGTTTATATATCCTTGTTGAACTGGCACTGCATGTTGTAGCTTGTTGACCTGGGCAGAGACAAAATGAGTTAGACAACTGATAATACACAGAGCAATCATATGCAGCATCAATATGGTGACAACAGGGATTAGTGGGGACATTAGCCAACTCCAAATCCCTCCTGGCCAGGAGAAGGATGTCCCCAAAGGAAGATTGTAGCTGCCCTGAGAGTTCTCCATCTTGTTCTTTGAGATCCTGTAGGATATGAATGTTTTTCTTGAGGACTGTGAGACTTTATTGAACTTGGCTGGGAGTATTTACCCAGAAACAGCATGTCTCATTCAAGATGGCTCAAGTGCCTCCTTGTTCAGGGATCAGGAGATCTGTCTCCTGTCCATTTTGGAGTAGAACCTCTGCCAAGCTCTTTTGGCTCTTTAGAGCTATCCTGAGAAATCTTATCCTCTGAAACTTAATTTTGGGTATGTTTGTTAGAGTGGCACTCATTTGTAGTCCTGAATAGGTATCTGAGATCTCCCAGGGGCTCACAGGTGTTCTGAATGTCCTCTTCTGTTTTCTTCCATGGCTTGACTTGTGAGTAGAGAATCCAGGAGTTGTGTCCTGGTACCTTGACTGCTGTGGGGGTAGAAGGTATTACAGGGTAGGGGCCCTTCCATGTGGGCTGGAGTTGAGCCTTTGGGGACCCATCTTTCCAGACTTTAATTAGGTCTTGAGTCCCTGGAGCATATAGTGGTGGCTCTTTAGAATCTTTTGGGTCCTGGTTGACACCCCATATGTGTTTATCCTTTTGGAATTGCCCAATGGCCATGGTATAAGATCAGAGGGTCTAAGCCTCTGGATCTAGGAAAAGGTCATTGACATAAATGAAAAGATCTCCCATATAGCATTTCATAAGGGCTAAGACCAACCTGTTCCTTAGGGGCAATAAGGGTGTGGAGGAGAGCTATTGGTAAAGCCTCCTTCCATCCCAGGGAGGTCTCCAGGGTTATCTTTTTTATTGCTGATTTTAAGAACTGGTTGGCTCTTTCTACTTTTCCTGAAGACTGAGGCCTCCAGGCACAATGGAGACAATAAGTAATGCCCAATGCTTAGAGACCTGTTGGGTGACCTTAGATGTAAATGATGTCCCATTGTCACTTTATGATGACCTGGGCAGACCAAATCTTGGAGTGATTTCATGGGGCAGTTTTTTTTACCACCTCCTCAGCCTTCTCAGTCTAGGTGGGAAAGCTTTCAATCCATCCTGTGAATGCATCTATCATGACTAATAGGTATTTATGCCCTTGAGAAACTGGCATCTGGGTGAAGTCCATCTGCCAGTCCTCTCCTGAGTAGGTCCCACACTGTTGGATGGGCTGGGCCAGCTGGGATCTTTGAGCTCCTTGGGGGTTGTTTAATTTGCAAGTGGGGCAAGAGGAGACCACTTGCCTTATAGTCGTTTGGAAGCCTGTTTCTCTGAAGGACCTTTCTAGTAATCTTTGGAGGGCCTTCTCCCTTAAATGAATGGTGGCATGTAAGGAGTTAACCAACTTCCGTTGGAGGTTTCCAGGCAGAAAAAGGAGTCTATCCTTTTGGAACCACCCCATTTGATCTTCTTGAAAGCCCTCACTCAGCGTTAAGAGTCTCACCTTCAGTATATGAAGGAGTTTCTGGCAAATTAGTCTGTGGAACTAAGGTGGCAACCCCTATTAGGTCATGGTTCTGTAACGCTGCTGTCTTAGCTGCCTGATCAGCTGCTTGGTTCCCTTGTGCCACTTCTGTGCTCTGTTTTTGGTGTCCTTTACAGTGGGAGACTGAAACCTCAGTGGGCAGATGGACTGCCTCCAAGAGCCTAAGGATTTGATCACCATACTTGACTGGGGACCCTCGGGTGGTCAAGTGGCCTCTTTCTTTCCCAATAGCAGCATGTGCATGTAACACCAGAAAGGCATACTTGGAGTCAATGTAAATGGCTACTCTTTTTCCTTTTCCCAGCTCTAAAGTTTGAGTCAGGGCTATGAGCTCAGCTAATTGGGCTGAAGTACCTGCTGGCAAAGGTTTAGCCTCTGTGGTCTCAACATTAGAGACTACTGCATATCTGACTCTTTTCCCATCTAAGACAAAGCTGCTTCCATCAGGGAACCAGATTTCCTCAGAATTGGTCAGAGGATCTTCTGACAATCCCTCTTGGGGTTTTGTCCAGTGGTCCAAGGTCTCTAGGCAAGAGTGAAGGGGAAGAGAGACCCCTTGGGAGTAGGTGGGAAGGTAGCTGGGCTAAGAACCTCACAAGGCAATATAGTAAGGCCCGCATTTTCCATCAGCACTACTTGATATTTGAGGATCCTTTGATCAGACATCCATAAATGGCCTCTCCCATTCAGGAGTTGTTTCACTGGGTGCCTGGTAAAAATAGTTAGTTTGCCCCCCAAAGAGAATTTTAAAGCATCTTCTATCAGGACTGCAATAGCTGCAAGCTTTCGAAAACACAGAGAGATCTCTTCCCAGTAAAGGAGTAGGGTACTCAGAGACCACCAGAAACTGGTGGGAAAATATTTGTCCATCCCAGCAGCGAAGAAGTGCTCAGGTGAATCTTTTTGTAAATGTGTTTATTCTAGCACCCAAAATGGTACAGGTTTGGGAGGAGAAGACTCCGGAGTAGGAGGTCAGGACAGAGTAGGTAGCCCCTGTGTCAACCAAGAAATTCTTAGACCTGACAGGTAGGCTGGCTGGAGCTGATTGCTTCAGTCCTGTTGAACCATCATGAGTGAAGGCTTGGTGCTTGATCTTGAAGTTCTTGGGTCATGGCAGAGTGCCACCCAATGTCCCAATTGATGGCATTTGTAGAAAGCCATTTTAGGAGATTTGTCATGGTTTGGACACTCTCTGGTCCAATGTCCCTCCTGTCTACAGATTAGGCATTTGCCTCATGCCTTGTCTTTCAAAGGACTTGGGGTTTGCCATAGGGCTTCCCTGGAGGGTGGCCAGCATCTGGGTATGTCTTGTGTTTTTCCTTCTCTCCCTTTCCTGGGCCTTGGCCTCCCTCTCCTGTTCTCTGTTATAAAAGGTGTTGGTGGCTGTTTGGACCATCTAATCTAAAGAGGCAGCGGGGCCTGCTGCTGTAGCTATTGTGACTTTATCCTGATACCTGAATCACTTTGAGACAGGAGTTTGTCCTTTAAAATCACCTGTCCCTCGTAAGAGTTTAAGTCTAGATTGGTAAACTTTTGGAGGGCCTCTTTTTGACTTTCCAGAAAGGCAATGGGGTTCCTGTTGAACTCATGAGTTATTGCTGAGACCAGGCACAGTCCCACAACTAATAGACTTCCTTGTATTTCCATGGATGGACTTCCTTAGGGGTGAGTCTTCTTGAAGCTTATCCTATGCAGTACTGCTGCAACCTGAGAGCCAGGTGTCCCCAGGTCAGGGTGCAGATCCCCAGGCAGGTTGAGGCATGACAGCCTCCTGGAGATGGAATCGCTGGGCAGGTCGAGGTGCGTCGACCTCCTGGTACCCCTGGACTGGTGGATCCCTGAGCATGTTGAGGTGCGACAACCTCTGGAGGACCAGATCCCTAGGCAGGTTGAGGCAGGACGACCTTCTGGGACCCCCCTAAACCCCAGGCCGGAGTTGGGCATCCCCAAGATCTCCATCATGACTAGTGCTGGGTAGGATTAAGGGGTTGTAATCTTAATTCATTACTGGTTTGTCCACCATGGATGGGAATAGATAACATGATGTAAAGCAATCCAAGCTTGTGCCCTGAGACTGGGAACCTGGTGAAACATAAATCCCTGATTTCATCCCCTAGTCCTCCATAAGAGCAGTTTCAGTTCAGTTCAGTCGCTCAGTTGTGTCTGACTCTTTACGACCCCTTGAATCACAGCACACCAGGCCTCCCTGTCCATCACCAACTCCCAGAGTTTACTCAAACACATGTTCATTGTGTTGGTGATGCCACCCAGCCATCTCATCCTCTGTCGTCCCCTTCTCCTCCTGCCCCCAATCCCTCCCAGCATCAGGGTCTTTTCCAATGAGTCAGCTCTTTGCATCAGGTGGCCAAAGTACTGGAGTTTCAGCTTCAGCATCAGTCCTTCCAATGAACACCCAGGACTTATCTCCTTCAGGATGGACTGGTTGGATCTCCTTGCAGTCCAAGGGACTCTCAAGAGTCTTCTCCAACACCACAGTTCAAAAGCATCAGTTCTTCTACCCTCAGCTTTCTTTATAGTCCAACTCTCACATCCATACATGATTACTGGAAAAACTACAGCTTTGACTAGATGGACTTTTGTTGACAAAGTAATGGCTCTGATTTTTAATATGCTGTCTAGGCTGGTCATAACTTTTCTTCCAGGGAGCAAGCGTCTTTTAATTTCATGGCTACAGTCACTATCTGCAGTGATTTTGGAGCCCAGCAAAATAAAGTCTCTCACTGTTTCCATTATTTCTCCATTTATTTGCCATGAAGTGATGGGACCAGATGCCATGATCTTAGTTTTCTGTATGTTGAGTTTTAAGCCAACTTTTTCACTCTCCTGCTTTGCTTTAAACAAGAGCCTCTTTAGTTCTTCTTCACTTTCTGCCCTAAGGGTGGTGTCATCTGCATATCTGAGGTTGTTGATATTTCTCCCAGCAATCTTGACTTCAGCTTGTGCTTCATCCAGTCTGGCATTTTGCATGATGTACTCTGAATTTAAGTTAAATAAGCATGGTGACACTATACAGCCTTGATGTACTCCTTTCCCAATTTTGAACTAGTCCGTTGTTCCATGTCCAGTTCTAACTATTGCTTCGTGACCTGCATACAGAGTTCTCAGAAGGCAGGTCAGAGGGTCTGGAATTCCCATCTCTTTAAGTATTTTCCATAGTTTTTTGTGATCCACACAGTCAAAGGCTTTGGTGTAGTCTATAAAGCAGAAGTAGATGTTTTTCTGGAACTCTCTTGCTTTTTTGATGATCCAGCAGATGTTGACAATTTGGTCTCTGGTTCCTCTGCCTTTTCTAAATCCAGCTTGAATATCTGGAATTTCACGGTTCACGTATTGTTGAAGCCTGGCTTGGAGAATTTTGAGCATGTCTTTACTAGCATATGAGATGAGTGCAATTGTGTGGTAGTTTGAACATTCTTTGGCATTGCCTTTCTTTGGGATTGGAATGAAAACTGACCTTTTCCAGTCCTGTGGCCACTGCTGAGTTTTCCTAATTTGCTGGCATATTGAGTGCAGCACTTTCATAGCCTCATCTTTTAGAATTTGAAATAGCTCAACTGAAATTCTATCACCTCCACTAGCTTTGTTGGTAGTGATACTTCCTAAGGCCCAGGTGACTTTGCATTCCAGGATGTCTGGCTCTAGGTGAGTGTTGATGATAATCACATCATTGTGATTATCTGGGTCATGAAGATCTTTTTTGTACAGTTATCCTGTGTATTCTTCTACCTCTTCTTAATATCTTCTGCTTCTGTTAGGTCCATATCATTTCTCTACTTTATTATGCCCATCTTTGCATGAAATGTTCCCTTGGTATCTCTAATTTTCTTGAAGAGATCTCCAGTCTTTCCCATTCTATTGTTTTCCTCTATTTCTTTGCACTGATCACTGAGGATGGCTTTCTTATCTCTCCTTGCTATTCTTTGGAACTCTACATTTAAATGCTTGTCTCTAAATCTGAACAAGTCCACCTCTTACCTATTGCTGTCTCTCACTGAATTTTTTTGCAATGAGACATCAAGAGCCAGAGCTTCATTAGATCCTAAAACCAGGCACTGTGGGTTTTGGCTGGGCTCAAATCCCGGTTGGACATGACTGAGTGACTAAGCATAGCACAGAGTCCCTGCCACGTGGGTTTGAGTCCCAACCTTACGTAAACAGTCTCAAACACAACTTTCAGAAATGGAAAGATGACGACCTGCTTAGTACTTTGTAAACAGTGGCATATATGGTGAAAGGAGCTGAAGGACAGGAGGAAAAAGCAGTGGGGAAAAGCATGCTGAGGAACCCTTGTCTTAACTTGCTGGAAAAACTGCTAAATACCTGTCCTATGCCCACAGTTTTCATTGGCCTGATCCTTGGTACAAAGGAGGTTAAGGACAGAAGAACCCTCCCCTGCTTGGGAAACAGCTACTAGAATGCAGAGGATAGTGGAGCCTTTGGGACACACTGGGTGGTAGTCTCTCCAGAGTCCCTTATTTGAACCCACGGCCACTCACCTGTTTGCAGGGGGTTCAAGGAACCAAGAAACAAGAGACTGAAAAGGAATTAAGATTTTGTTAGTCATATGTCCTTCCAGCCACAGGAGTAAGGACCTCCTACCTTAACTGGAGGCCTTCTGGAATCTGAGACTGAGCAGTGTGAGCTTTCTGCCGAATTTGCTTTTGCTGTCCCAGTTTCCAGCACACTGAGCTTCTTGTCACTTCCACTCCGCTGGGTTTTCTTCGTGTTCAGCTTCCACTGTGTGACGTTTCGCCCAGTTGGGCTTCTGCTGCGCCTGGCCTCCACCTTGGACTGAGCCGAGGTTGTTTCAGGCAGGTTAAATCCGAGTCACAGCACCAGATATGTCGGGGGAATGTGTAGTTTCCTTGGTTCTGTCTTGCCACAGCAAAAATTTGAAATGGCTGATCGTGTTACAGCTTGGTTACAGCTCAGTTTTATTTGGAAAAACAAAGGATTGTATACCCCTGAGGTGTGAGGGTGGGCCGCCCCCAAAGGAGAGGCTTCAATCTGCCTTGGCTTCCTCCTTTTATGTGTTTGTCTCCTCCCCACCTTCGGCCTGCCCGATGCAAATTGGGCTGGCCAAGAGGGGGGTGTATTTGTTTCCCCTGAAGTTCTCACTCTGTTCCGTAGATTTTCTTTTGTTCTGTTTTTGCGGGCTTTCCCCTTTTTTTGTCTTTTAGCCACTGCCATTTTGGACTCCTTTTTCCTACTCTAACTACCTCACAAAAGAAAACTGGAACCTTCTAGGAAGTATCCCATATAACTAAATACATAAAGAAGAAGCCACAAGGAGACAGGTAGGAAGGGTAGACTTGTGATATATTCCAATTCCATGATGCCCCTCTCCCACCCCCTGTGGTGTCACGCAAGTTGGAGAATAATTATATCATAGGTTCTTCCACAGGAGTGAGTGTTTGGATGCCATGTCAGGCTCCCCAGCCCAGAGTTCCAGCATTGGCAAGAAGATCCCCCACAGCACTTGGCTTTGAAAGCCAGTGGGACTTAATTTTAGGAGCTGAACAGGACTGAGGGAACTAGAAACTTGATTCTTAAAGGGTGCACACAAAATCTCACAGGCTCAGGGAACCAGGGCAAAAGCAGTAATTTGATAGGAGCCTGGACCAGACCTACTTGCTGGCCTTGGAGAGTTTCCTGAAGAGGACGGGGCGGTGGTCCTACCTTGGAAACGTAGACATGGACAGCAGCTGTATTGGGTGGCAGCTGTATTTGGGAACTCTTTCTACCCAGTAGAAACTGGTGCTAAGGTGAACAGGACTGTCCCTCTAGCTCAGGGGATCCTTAACCCCCAGGCCTGAGGCCAGTTCCAGGCCACACAGCAGGAGGTGAGCAGTGGATAAGTGAACGAGTCTTCATCTGCTACTCCCCATCACTGCCCGTTGCTCACATTACTGGTTGTTGTTCAGTCACCAAGCTGTGTCTGACTCTTTACGACCCCATGGACTGCAGCATACAAGGCTGCCCTGTCCTTTACTATCTCCCAGTTTGCTCAAATTCATGTCCATTGAGTTGGTGATGCTATCTAACCATCTCAGCCTCTGTTGCCCCCCTTCTCCTTTTGCTTTCAATCTTTCCCAGCATCAGGGTCTTTTCCAAGTCGGCTTTTGCATCAGATGGTAAACATATTGAACCTTCAGCTTCAGTCTCAGTCCTTCCAATGAATATTCAGGGTTGATTTACTTTAGGAGGGACTGGTTTGATCAGTACATTATAGGTCCCTCGTGTCAAAATTGTTGGGGACCGCCGCTCTAGCTCATTAGTGCCAAGACCTGGCCCCACCCAACATCCTGTAGGCACCCACGCTGGGACCTCTCAGGTCAAACAATGCATTGGCTGGGGACATGGCTGGTCTGCCCAGGTGCTGCTAGTGGTAAAGAACCCACCAGCCAATGCAGGAGTCATGAGACGCAGGTTAGATCCCTGGGTTGGGAAGATCCCCTGGGGAAGGGCACTGCAACCCATTCCAGTATTCTTGGAAAATCCAATGGACAAAGGAGCCTGTCAGGCTACAGTCCATAGGGTCACAAAGAATCAGACACAACTGAAGTGACTTAGCACCCAGGCATGAATGTGCTCAAAATATAAAAAATATATGGCAGACCCCACCCTTCAGCACCCCATCCACCTTGGTTGCCAAAAGACTAAAGAGCCCAGGTAAATTCCCTGGCGGTCCAGTGGTCCTCCCCACTTCCATTGCAGGAGGCACTGGTTCAGTCCCTGGTTGGGGGAAATAAGATCCCACATGCCTAGCAATGAGGCAAAAAAAAAAAAAAGACTAAAGAGCCCACAGTCACCACCAGACACTGCCACTGCCTTGCCCACCAGAGGGCACACACCAGATGCAAGAAAACTATGATTCCAAAATGCAGGCCAGACCCTACCCTAGGACAAGCTGGGCCCTAGCCCTGCTTCTAATAGGCCAACCCAACTTTTAGGACACTCCAACCCCATAACAAATTGTGTCAGGAAACACAACCCCTCCATCCCCAAACCTACCACCCTTGGTCTTAAACAAACTCTGGGATCCCTGGGCCCTGCAGCCAGACTCCAGGAACTAGCTCTGCTTGCTAGTAGTCTGTCACCAACTCTAGGATCTGGCTTCACTGCCAGTGGGTGGGGAACAGCTCCAGAGTCTTTGTGACCCTGACTGCCCTCTAGTGAGCCAGCCCACCCTGGGCCCCCTCGGATTCTGCATCCAGCCAATCCTTGACCAGGTCCTGCTCAACAGCAGGCAGCAGCATCTGAACAAGGCAGGGCCTGACAACCAACCAGACTAGGGGCCAACCAAGCCCACCAGACAGTCCGTATAGTCAACCAACACAACAGAAGTACCCACACAGCCCTCTCAGGAGAAACTTCTAGAGCATATAGCATGGGTAACGAGAGGAGAAGACGATGAGAGGATGCATAGCAAATCTCCTACAGAAGGCCACTTTTCCAAGATCAAGAAAGGTAACTAACCTACCACATACATAAACATACAAATATACTCAGAATGATCAAGGTTGGCCAGACTGTCCCTAAGGAGATCATACAGGCAGTTTGTAATAGACCGTTGTGTCACTGTGCATCAGAGATGTGGTGAAAAGACCACTGAAGGAAGAGTTAGGCGGTCTATATGTTACACCAGTTCTGCCCTTGTCAGCCTCGTCACATAAGCTCTGTGAGCTGCAGTGTGGTAGGCAGAGGAATGGCCCTCTCTTCACTCCCAGCTATATGTGCAGGTCCTAACCTCTGGAACATGTCATACATTATGTTACGTAAAAAAAGGAAATTTGCAGATAGAGTTGATGTAACAAACCTTAAAATAGGGAGAGCATCCTAGATTTAAATGTTCTTAAAAGTGAAAGGGGAAGGCAGATGGTCGATTACAGACATCTGAGGACAGAAGAAAATGCAGAAGAGATTTGAAGTTTGAGAGGAACTTGACCCATAATTGCTGGCTTAGAAGATGGAGGAAGCTGACTACAAACCAAGGAATGTGGTAACATCCCTCAGCAGACTGCCAGCAAGGAAACCAGGAACTCAGTTCTGTAACTGTAAGGAACAACCTGAATGAGAAGGGAAATGACTTTCTTCTTAAAGACTCCAGAAAGGAATTAGCCCTGCCAACACCTTGATATTAGCCTGGTGAAACCCATGTCAGATTTCTACCTACAGAACTGCAAAGTAACAAATCTGTGTTGCTTTAAGCCATGAAGTCTCTGAAAATTTGTTATAGCAGTGAAAGAAAATGTAGATACCTACTTTCTTCATCTATAAATGAACGGGAGTAATAATAATAGTAATTATGTTCTATTTGTCTCCATATGACATTATTGTAAAAGATAACATGATATTAGCAAGAATGGCAGATAGCTCTGAAAATCTAGTCTCCCCAAAAAACAGTGGGAACACTGGCAAAAACTGTCAAAATCAATGTTTTCAAAACTCTTGATATTAGCCAAAGGCTTGCAACAATTCAAGGAGCATTCAAGAAAAAAAACAGCTGAATCTTGTTAAGAACTTTGAGCTTTGTAGTATTTTAACTTGCCCTATTTTTATTTTCTTTTTACCAGCTCTACAGTAGCTTTGAAACCCAACAAAATATTTAACACAAAAAGAAGGCAGAAATGGATGAATTTAGGAACAAAAAAGAGAAAAGACATATATAAAACATATCAAAAGGGTAGATGTAAATCCTGTCTTATTGTGGTAATTATGTAAATATAAGGGATTGAAAGGCAGAGATTGGCAAAATGGATAAAAAGAAAGGATCCAATTATGTGATGAATATAAAAGACACTCTTCAGATTCAAAGACACAAATAGATTGAAAGTAAAAGGATAGAAAAAGATATATTATGCAAACAGTAGACAAAAGAAAGCTAGAGTAGCTATACTAAGAGCAGACAAAATAGACTATAAAAAAATTGTTACTAGATGCAAAACTAAAAACACTCTCTAATGATGAAAGGGTCAACCATCAAACAACAAGTGAAATCATAGACGCTTATAAGCACTTAATAATGGAGACCCCAAATGAAGAAAATGTGATAGAATTAAAGGAAAAAAATAGCCAGTTTAATAATGCTAAAGAATTGCAAATTAGAGAGAAGGCCAACAAGGAAATAGAAGACTTGAATAACACTATCAATCATCCAGACCCAACAGCATAGAACACTCCACCCCTAAAAGTAGAATACATATTTTTTTCAAGTACATATAAAATATTCTTTAGGATAGACCATATCTTAGGCCATAAAACAAATGTCAATAAATTTAAAAGGACTAAAATCAAATGTTCTCTAATTATGTGGAATAAAACTAGGACTGATTAGTAAAAGAAATTTTGGGAAATTCACAAATATGTGGAAATCAAACACACTTCTAAATATTCAATGGGTGAAGGGAGAAATCACAAGGGAAATTAGAAAATACTTTGATAAGAATGAAGACAAAAACACAGCAAACTTACAGAGTGCAGCTAAAGCAGTGCTTAGAAATTCGTAACTGTAAATGCTTATATTAACAAAGAAGAAAGATCTCTAAATAAGCCAACTTTTTGCCTTAAGAAGCTAGATAAATAAGAGCAAAGCAAACTTAAAACAAGCATAAGAAAGGAAATAATAAAGATTAGAGTGGAAATAATGAGTTAAAAAGAGAAAAATAGAGAAAAATCAACAAAATCAGAAGTTGTTTATTTCACTAGATTAGCAACATTGGCAAACATTAAAAGGAATAAGAGGATTATAAGGGAATACTATGAACAATTATATGACAACAAATAAGATAACCAAGATGAAATGGGTATGTTTATACTCAAGACAACTGTGTATATGGTATAATACAGAAAATGAAAACTTGCCCATTCAAAACTTGCATATGAATGGTCATTGCAACATTATTAATAGTAGCCAAAAAGTAAAAATAATATAAATGTCAAATATGTTATAACATAAATAATAAAATATGGTGTATTCCTATATCATTCAGTCAATAAAAAGTACTGAAGTAATAATAAATGCTACGACACATACAACATGGATGAAGCCAGGAACAAAAGGCCACATATTCCATTTATATTAAATATCCAGAATAGATACACAGAGACAGGAAGTAGATTAGCAGTTGCTGGGTGTAGGGGATGGGGAGGACTGCTAATGCTTTGTTTGAAGTGATGAAAATATTCTGGAATTAGATAGTGGTGAGGATTTGTGTAAGTTTTCTAAGGCTGTGAGGCAGATTGCCATAAATTTAGTGGTTTAAAACAACAGAAATTTATTCTGTCACAGTTCTGGAGGCAAGAAGTCTGAAATCAAGATGTCAGCAGTGTTGGCTCTTTCTGTGGAGGCTCTGAGGAAGAATCTATTCACCATGGCCTTTTCCCTAGCTTTTAATGGCTGCTGGAAATTCTCATCATTCTGCAGCTTATGAACATTCCAATCTCTGCTTCCACTTAAAAAAAATTATTTTATTTTTGGCTGTGCTGCATCTTCACGGCTGCATGGGCTTTTCTTTAGTTGCATGAGCGGGGGCTACTCTGTAGGTGTAGTGAGCAGGCTTCAGTACTTGTGGCTCCGTAGTTGTGGTTCCCGGCTTCTACAGCCTAGGTTCAACAGCTGTGACACACAGGCTTAGTTGCCGTTCGGCAAGTGGGATCTTCCTGGACCAGGAATCGAACCTGCATCTCCTTCATTGGCAGGCGGATTCTTTACCACTGGGTCACTAGGGAAAACCCACTTTTTTTCCAAATAATTTTTTAAAAAATAATTGAGGTATAGCTGATTTACACTGTTTTGTTAATTACTGCTACATAGCAAAATGACTCACATATATATGTGTGTATGTATATATATATTCTTTTTCATATTATTTTCCATTATGGCTTATCACAGGATATTGAAAATAGTTTCCTATGCTCTGCAGTAGGACTTTGTTGTTTATCCATGCTATATATACCAATTTGCATCTGCTGATCCCAAACTCTCTATCAGCTCTCTATGTCTGTGATTCTGTTTCATAGACAGGTTCATTTATGCCATATGTTAGATTCCACATATAAGCGATCTCATATGGTATTTGTCTTTCTGACTTACTTCACTTTGTATGATAATGTACTTTACTTAGTATGGTAATCTCTAGCTACTCCCATGTTGCTGCAAATGCATTATTTTGTTCTGTTTCTTGGCTAAGTAGTATTCTATTGTATATATTTTACCACATCTTCTCTATTCATTCGTTTGTCAGTGGACATTTCAGTTCAGTTCAGTCGCTCAGTCAAGTCCGACTCTTTGTGACCCCATGAATTGCAGCACGCCAGGCCTCCCTGTCCATCACCAACTCCCGGAGTTTACTCAAATTCATGTCCATCGAGTCGGTGATGCCATCCAATCATCTCATCCTCTGTCGTCCCCTTCTCCTCCTGCCCCCAATCCCTCCCAGCATCAGGGTCTTTTCCAATGAGTCAACTCTTCGCATGAGGTTAGTGGACATTTAGGTCTTGGCTATTGTGACTAGTTCTGCCTTCATCTTTACATCAACTTATGCTTTGTGTTTCTTCTCATTTGTATCTTCTGACAAGAGCACTTGTCATTGGATTTAGGGCCCATTGGGATAATCCAGGATAATTTCATCCTGAGATCCTTAACTACATACACAACTAAATTAACTACAATCTTAAGGTCATATTCAGTGGTTCCAAGTGAACTTATTTCTTGGGGGACTGCTATTCAATCCACCACATAATTGTGTGTATTTTGTATCATATTTTGCCATTTTACATTTATTTTGAAAACAGTTTTTAACAGATATAAATAAAGGTAGAAGATCTCTAAGCTTTTAATGCTCCTCCTATCTTCCCTTTATTTTTTTGGCACACAGTCTGTATAAACAGATACAGACAAATCATATAACTTTCAGGTAGTTATAATGTATCAGTTTTCAGAGTCTAACTTCTCAGTAACTTCTTTATGAATATAGCTATAACCATAATCATTTACAAGGTACTTATCATGTGACATTTAAGATGAAAGTAATTATTGACATGAAAGAATAAAATGGAAGACCAGTACTCATGAACAGTTTTAGAAACAACCCAGAGAGTAAATGAATAAAAGTTTTATCTTCCTTTTTGAGAACCAGCACCAGAACTGGGGCTTTATTCAAAACAAGACTTGTATTCTGATTACCTATACATTCTTTAAAAAAATTTTTTTTAGGAAAAAAAATCTTAACATATAAGATTGTGCAAGTTTAAAGTGTACAATTTTCATTCTCTTTAAAATACAATTTCATTCATCTTTTACTGTGAAGACATTAACATAGAAGCCAACTAGAGAAAAAAAAAATGTTAATGTATTGCCTCAGTTTTGGTTGAATGTTAAAAGTGGCAAACTCTTGGTGCTTTTTTGGAACAACTTGATTTTCCTTCCCCACAAATAACAAAGGTGGGTTCTCATCTGTGAGATATGCATATTTTGGATAATAGGCATATGACCAAAATATATGCTTATCTTTTTCCCTGTGAAGTCTATGTTGGTGGTTCTTTTTTCCTTGTCCATTGAAAATGTTTGATTTTGGGGGGTTTTATTTATAATGACTGAGTAATTTTCAGTTTATTTTTCACTACAGATAAAATAAATTTATACTATTTTGCTGATTGCTTATCTAGAACTACAATGTTTACGTTAGGTCTCTTACATAGCCTTTCCTTCATGCTATTAGATATTATTTATTTTATTTTTTTGTTCATCACTTGAAACTACTGATAAGTATTCAGTACTTTCGGTCTGATGTTACATGGAAAAACAAAAATCTAAAAAGTTGCATTTTTCTTAAGGAGTAAAGACATATGGCCATGGAAATGGTATTTTTAAAATTAGAGTGAACTTTAGAGAATACTTACTTAAAGATGAGAAAACTGAGGCTTAGAGAGGCTAAGTGAATTACTTGAGGTCACAGTTTTAGTTAGTGGTCAGTTCAGTATAGAACTCCACTATATCTTGCTTCTTTATCATATAATGGGCAAAAAGTCTATGTCACAGTACATGACTAAGTGCTAAAGTATATGGGTGCAGCTAAGATGATTTAATAGGTCAAGGATAAAAGACATTGGTCTGGCTGAGAGTGGGTGAAGTAGGCTTCTTAGAGAAGTGAGATCTGAGCTTGAAGGATCTGGGTAGGTGGAGCAGAGAAGATCTTCCAGATTAGAAGGGCTGATGACTGGAGGAGAAATGCTGGCAGTGGAGACGGGAGCAGTTTGGATTCTGGAAGAGGCCGCTGGACATCTTAGTCCATCTCTAACTTGCATGCATCTGTCCAGGCATCAGAAGGTTTGGTAGAGCCTTCAGACAAGGCATTGTGGAGTAGGAGAAGGAGCACAACATTCAGAGTAAGACACACTTTTTAAAATCCTGGCACCTCTGTCTAGTAGTTCAAGGCCCTTGAGCAAGTTTCTTAACCTTTGTAGGTCTGTTTCCTTTTCTGGAAAATGGCACTAATAATATCCTCTTCATAAAGCTCTTGAAGGTTGAATAAAAAAGTATGTGAAGAGCCTAGTACAGTATGCCCTCACTTTAAATATATATGTATACTTTAAAATTGAAATATAGTTGACTTACAGTGTTGTGGTAGTTTCTGGGATACAGCAAAGTGATTCAATTATGAATATATATTATGTATAATATATAATATTTTTCATACTCTTTTTTTCTATTGGGTTGGCCAAAAAGGTTGTTCAGGTTTAAAAACCCGAACAGACTTTTTGAGCAACCCAGTATTATGGTTTATTACTGTTCTCGTTATATTATGGGCATAGTTATTTCTTTTATTTTCTAAGTATCTGGAGGATGACTAATAAGAATGCATGGTTCTTGGGAGATTTATTTCTCCTGTGCATTGCCTAGTTATGTTCACTACAATATTGAACTCCATAATAAGTTTAAAAGATGTGGTCTATTTGAAGCAAACAACCCTGGGTTCACTCTTAGCTGGATATTTTCTATGTGTGCCCTTTAAAAAGTCAGGTGACTTTCTGAGTTTGTTTCCTTTTATGTAAAATGAGAGTATAAGTACCTTGTGGGATTACAGTCATATTTTAAGGCTATAAAGTGAATAGCATATACTAAGTACTTAATACATAGCAGTCATTGTTATTGTTATTCTCTCTGCAGAGCTTCTGGCTACATTAATCATTCTGTCCTGTTTATCTCAAGTTTAAGAGACCCCTTGAGTCATTTTCTCAGCATTGAAGTAAACTTTCCCAAGAAATGTAATGCCCCTTTCCACCCACATGCAAGAACAACTAACATTCACATACGGCTTTTTTTTTTTTTTTTTAAGAAACAGTTCTTTTTCTTTTTTAAAAATTAATTTCTTTTAATTGGAGGATATTGACTTTACAATATTGTGATTGTTTTTGCCATACATCAGCATCAATCAGCCACAGGGATATGTGTTCTCCGCATCCTGAACCCTTCCTTCCACCTCCCTCCCAACAGTGTCTCTCTGGGTTGTCCCAGAGCAACAGCTTTGGGTGCCCTGCTTCACGCATCAAACTTGCACTGGTCATCTATTTTACACATGGTAATGTACGTGTTTCACTGCTATTCTCTCAAACCATCCCACCCTCGCCTTCTCCCACCAAGTCCAAAAGTCTGTTCTTTGCATCTGTGTCTCCTCTGCTGCCCTTCCTGTAGGATCATTGATACTGTCTTTCTAAATTTCATGTATATACATATATATATGTATGTATATATATATATATATATATGCATTAATATACAGTATTTGTCTTTCTCTTTCTGACTTTCTTTACTCCGTATAATAGGCTCCAGGTTCACCTACCTCATTGGAACTGACTCAAATGCATTCTTTTTTATAGCTGAGTAATATTCTCTTGTGTATATGTACCTCAACTTCCTTGTCAATTCATCTGCTGATAGACATCTAAGTATTGTTCTAATATTTATTTTTATTTAATTATTTGGCTGTGCTGGGTCTTAGTTGTGACATGCAGGATCTTTGATCTTCGTTGTGGCATGAGGTATCCAGTTCCCCAGCCTGGGCCCCCTGCATTGGGACTATGGAGTCTTAACCACTGGACCACCAGGAAAGTCCCTCACATAGTGTTTTAACCTTCATCAAATATACTCAGTAAGTAATTGTGTTTAATCTTCCTAACAACTTTGTGAGACAGGATTAGTCCCTTTTTACAGTCCATTTGGAACTTGACTAATCAAATTGCTCGTGGTCACACAGCCAGGAAGGGGCAGGAAGCTGACCCTGGGAGCAGTCTTTTTGTCAACAAAGTTCGCATCCTTTCAGATCTCCAGTGGCCTCTCTTCCCTGTATCTTGCTGTCTCCAGAAGAAAATGTTCTTTGGCATCTGAGTGGCCACTGAAGATGAATTCACCCAGGAAAGAAGAAAAGGCTGGAATTTCTCAATTTATGAGTCTATTAATTAGTGAGAACTCTGGCTTTCAAATCACTGTTGCTATATTAACTAAGTCTTCATCACCAGCACTTCATCTAATCTGGAAGATCTTATCCCTTTCCATTCTACTTGCCCCAATTCTACACATCCTTCAAGACCCAGCTAAATCTTGAACTCAGAAATCTTTCCTCCCACATGAGGAGTGGTCAGACACCACTCCCCAACAATCTAATTCAAAGGTTCGTCTAAAATGCTTGCAATGTTAAAGATCTTTAAAAGGGTATTTGTCATAAGATGTAAACTGATATATCTAGAAAACTATTCTAATTATGGATGTTATTTATAGAAGTAAATACCATCGGTAAGTTTTAGCAAAGCACTTATAGTAGAGTGATTTGGCTCAAATCCAACTTGTTCACTTGTTAATATATTATTTATATTAACAAAATCAAATGTTAGGCTGAGCACCAAGGTTTTTCCACCTAATATTATGTGTTTGCTAAGGCTACTACCCTTCTTGATTTTGTACAACATAAATTTCATGATATGCACCATAATTTCTGAGACCCTTGATAATATTTGGAAATGCAGATACAGAGGACCAGCTAATAGGAAGGACAATCCACTCAGTCAATTTTGCATCATTACCCATGAAGCTCTTTTCCACTGTTGTGTGGAAAGATTTAAGATGAAAAGAGGCATGGCTTACTGCTGTTTTATGTACTCCCTCACTCTTCACTCGGCAGGGTTGCTTGCCATGGATTACTCATTGTCTCCCAAGTGGCTCTCGGCAGTGGTCAAATATTTAAGAAGTATGTATTTCATCATGACCCTATCATATACTTCTCTTTCAGTGCCTTCATTCCTTCTTAGCCCGAGACATTGTAGACTTGATAATCTATTGAAGCATTAACCTACCTCCATTTTATTTTCCTTTTTCTTATCACAGCAAGATTTTACAGCATGGCAAACCAGAGCACGTCTAACTGGGACTTAGGCAAGCAGGTTGGGGCAGAGGGAATGAGAGGTGCTGACTCTCATTTCTCTCCCCACAGTGCTCCTTCGTCAGCTGCCTCCTATGACTTCCAGGTGGATGTTGTGTGTAAACCTGCAGCAAGACTTCAGTGCTGGCTCCAACGTTCAATAGCTCTGCTGCTGGGTAAGTCCTTATAAACCCTTTAAATCACAGTTTCCACATCTGAACAAGAGGATGAGAGTACGTCAACTCTCATAGAGTTTTTGTGAAAATAATATGAGAGCACAGACCTGAAAGTACTTTATAAATTATGTTTAGAATGCTGGTCATTTCATTGCTGGACCCTTTAGTTATTGAAAAAACTCATCCTTGTTAATTCAAAATGTCTTCCTCTAAATTATGTCCATTGACTTTAGTTCTAGTAATAAACATTAATTACTAGTAACAACAAGGGTGATAAGAATGGTAATAATAATGATAATAATGTCATTTGCCATTTACTGAGCATTTACTATGTGAGATGTTTTACATAAATTGCTCACACAATCTTTATGGAGTGATATGACTTTTGCAATTGGAAGCATGATGCAAATTGGTGCATTGAAAGAAAATTTATTTTTAAAAAAGAGAATAGGGATCTGGTAGAAAG
Organism: Cervus canadensis; assembly: GCF_019320065.1. Classification (NCBI taxonomy): domain Eukaryota; kingdom Metazoa; phylum Chordata; class Mammalia; order Artiodactyla; family Cervidae; genus Cervus; species Cervus canadensis. The sequence continues at coordinate 83,252,597 of NC_057392.1, forward strand.
CATCATGCTTATAACATCATTGTGGTTGTGGTCTGCATCATTCAGGGTCTCAGCAGGAAACAGATAGCTAACTCTGTTTGGAGATGGAAACAGTTCAATGATGGAACCACTTACAAAGTTGTGGGCATGATGTAGGGAATCACTAAGAGATGCTGAAGTACCCAGCACTTGGGAACAGGGAAAGCTGTTAGCACCCCAAAGTCAAAAGAGGAGGGAACTGTCACCAGACCTCCATAAGAACAATAGCCATGGGGGAGATAATAGCCCCCATGAGACAATAGAACAATAGCCATGGTCTTCCAGCCTCTGTGGCTCCAGGTGAAGGATGGCAGCTCCTGTCAGGCTGGCATGGCAGAGAGGAGCGGAGGGAATAGTTACTCAGAGCTCTCCCAATCTTTGATCTCCTGTCTTAGTCTCCCATTTGCTGAACCCCCTGGGAGCCAGGTAAAGCACAGGGGCCAGTCACCTGGAGCAGCATAGAGTTCACCCTGGGAGGAACCAGTGCAGGATCATGAGACATGCCGGCATACGTGGAACCTAAATGTAAAAGAAGATAAATGAATGATTAAGTGTGCAGACCTTACTATAAGAATGGGATGTTTCCAAAGCTTTGTTTTTTTCAGTTGTTTGGTGGTAACTCAAAGTATATTCTTCCCAGATACCTTTTAAATGCTGGTTCTCATCTCCACCCACTCCTCTAAAACTCTGGGAATCACATTTACTTGAAATCTTATACCAGTAGGGCAGGGCTGGACAGCAGGGTCATATGGTGAAAGAAGGACAAAGATGAGGTACCTCCTCTCCCTTCCCACGGTGCTGGACTAGCTCTGGTGGATTTTGAACTAGATAATTCTGGTCCCACCCTAACTCTTGCTGAGTACTATTCTGTCCTAAAACAACTGCTGAGGGAACAACCTGCTCTCCTTGTGAAATGCTTCCTGCTCTCCAGTTACCTACTTATGCTTTCTCCTTAACCATAAAGGGTTTAGGGCTTGGATTTTGGGATTAACCATGAGTTTTTCTAGTCTAGGCTTTGCAATTTCTTATCCACGCTATTGGGCTACTCAGTTAACATTTCTGAGTTGAGTTTATGCACTTGTGAAATAGGGATTCTACTAAGACTACTGTGGTGAAATGAGTTTCTGGGACTCCACCCAGCTAAGGGCAGATAATCACACTTGTAAGCCCGTGAGGGTTGACTTGGATTTTCCTCCTTGGTTTGAGAACACAGTCTCTGAGTTTATCTCAATAACTAGGAAAGGTCAGCCATCACCCACCACTTCCCTTAGTAACAGAGAGGTTATCTGAGTTCCTTTGAAAGGGTAAACTGCAGTCCAGCATGAAGTTAACTCTTTGGATATGACTTATAAGACATCACTAATCACTGTTGGGGATTCCAAGGCCTTGGGAAGTAAATTATGAGATGTGTAGTCTGCATGTGCTCTGTGGAACCAACTCTCTTCTGCTCAGACTCTGTATTCTTTTAGAAATAAGCTAGAAACTCTAATTTAGTGTGAGTGTGTGCATACATGCATGTGTGCTTGCATGTGGCCCTTTTCTACAAATATGTACCCCAGTGATTAGCAAACTTTAGCATGCATTGGAATTGCCTGTAAGGTTCGTTAAAACAAAGACTTCTGGGCCCATGCCCAGAGTTTCTGAGTCAGGAGCTCTCTGGTGAGGCCTGAGAACCTGCATTTGTAACAACTCGCATGTGTAACACCATTCCGAGGTGATGCTGGTATGGCTAGTCCAGGGGCCACACTTTGGGAACCATCCTTTGCCTCCCTGAAATTCTTTCCCAGGGTTTTTGAGAGGGTGAAATGGGGTGAATCCACATAGAGGACTTAGCACAGAGGCTAAGTCTGAGTCAGTACTCACTGCTGTCCCTTCCACAACCCTCATGACAGCTGCTCCTTGGACCTCTCCTACTGCTCAGTGGCTACTACCGCGTGGTAATCCTTCATTTTGGATAACGTTAGCTAGGTATTAGGAGCAGTGTAATCTGCCTTAATTAATTAAAGAATATAATAACCTCTCTAGGAGTCATTTGCATTTTAAAGAAGCTTGTTAATTCAAAGAGATTTGTAATTTGAAGAATATTAGACACTGTAATAAAGAGATATATGGAAACTTAGACCTTGTAGAGATACTTTCAAGAAGGGAGTGGACACCACATAGGCTGTATCTGGGTCATCTGTTTGTGCCTACTATTTAGTATTCCACATTTTTTTCCTGAAAGTTCTGAGCTTTTCCACAATGGCTTCTAGAGAGGGGCTGGCACATGGCCTGGGTGTCGGGGGAAGGGCAGCTGTGGCTTTTAAATGTACGGGTTCTTTGTAAAACTGGTATTTATAAACTAGGCAGTGCTTGCATTGTGTTTATTTGGTCAATCATGTAATAGAAGATGCACAGAAGATTCATTTGAACTGTACGCCTTTCAATTTCATGCTGAGGAAATTCAGGGTAATGTAATTATAATAAAATGATAGTAAAACAACATTGCATTTTCAACTGTGGAATAAGCAATTAGAAAGCTAGTGGGAAGCCAGTCTTCCGAAATTCCTTTGAATATAATTTTGATTTGGAGAATATGACCTGGTGGCTATATGAACTTAATCTTTGGACCTACACAGACTATACACAAAGGGCAAAAAATAGCATATTGAGAAACAGTTTCAAATATAAGCTTATCATCCATCTTGGTAAAATGAGTCTAAACATGTATGGGAATGTCAACACTGTGCTTTTTCCATTCAGAAATATTATGCCATCAAATTGCAGCGGTTAAAAAAGTTAAGATTCATTATAAACTGTTGAAATTCTTAAATTTTTCCTACTTAAGAAATCCAGAAAACATCAAACTTTTTCTAGAAGGTGAAGTAAGGAAATTAATGTCAGTGACAGAAATACAGTGAATCTAATTAGAGGTCCCTGGGCAGCCGCTCATTAGTGTGGTTAGTTAGTAAATGAAATTTCAGCTGCAGTGAATTAGACTATGTATTTTCAGTTATTTTTTCTGAAAAGAATCACAAAATGTCTACAACTGTTTTTTGTTAGTATTTTTTTTTCCCACAAACAAAAAATATTTTGAATCTTTGTCATGAAGAAAGAAATGGCCATTTGGGGACAGATTTTCTTAAATGTCTGTGTATTAAGCTTGGGTGAGTGAAACAAAAGCCTATTTTCTCCCATGAGAGAGAGAGACTTTCGTTTGTCTGCTAAGCTGCTCGGTTTCACATGTTTCTTTTGTCAAATCCTTTAATTTATTATTTTTAACCATTTACACCTCTTGATAAGATTTCTCAAAAGGAGAGAGAGGGAAAGAAAACCTCAACTACATTGAACAGTATCCAGTAACAGATATACTGGATAGATTGGAACATTTATTTGTCAGTTGCTAAAATGTGGCACTTGTTTCCCTTTTTAAAAAGTCACCGCTATGGATATTTGTACCCTTTGCTGCTTGAGAGCTCATGGGGAACTTAAACCTGACAAGAGTCAGATTCCAGTATTTCAGATGTGTTCATAAGGAAGGTATGGTAATCAGGCAACTGCTGTAGGAGTTGATATCCTGTCCTCCCCCAGGGTGTTTAAATACTTCTAGATTAGACTAGAAGTGTAGCTCTGGGTTCATACCTTTTTGTAGAAACCCTAGAATGCTCTGGCTGTGTCTTTGTTACCCACCACTGAGCCATGATTGCCATGTCTGGGGGTCCACAGGTTCAGACTGGGGATTCCCTGTAACAATCTTTCAATTGGAGGTGACTTTGTCCCATAGGAGGTATTAACAATTTTGGTTGTCACAATTCATAAATGGAGGTTGGGGGAGAGGGCGTGACTACTGACATCTGCTGAGTAGTGACCGGGGATGCTGCTAAATATCCTATGCAAAGAACAAACTGACCCAAAATGTCAGTGGTGCTGATGTTGAGGACCCCTGACTCTCGGCATCAAGCAGGCAGTGAATGAGCACACACACACATAGAATGGATGGTACATGTTTCAGCTGCCAAAATTCCTGCAGAATGCAAGACAGGTGTGCACTAGAATGTAGCCAGACATTCTAAAGACCTCCTAGCCTCATCATTGAAAAGACTTTCGAGATAACTTTATTCTTCTACTCTCCTTTAAAAAGAATTTACATTTGCTATTTATTTCTCTGTGAAAGTCCTTGGGTCAAGAGCACATAGAACATAGTGTTATGCTTTCAGCAAATGGTAGACAAATTTTCCAGTATGACTGATATCAAGTATCAGTCACCAAGATATTCTTCAATCTAAAACAAACTAGTGGCTACCAGTGGGGAGAAAGAAGGAGGGAGGGGCATGTTATGTGTATGGGATTAAGGGGTACAAACTGCTTTGTATAAGATAGATAAGCAACAAGGATATATTGTACAGCACAGGGAGTTATAGCCATTACCTTTTAAGAAACTGAACTGTAATTGATTTACAATATTGTGTTAGTTTTAGGTGTACAGTAAAGTGATTCGACTTAACTCCATAGGTATGAAAGCTACTGAAAACGGCGTAAAACTTTGGCATAATTCATTTGCTGCATAAGTAACATGCTGTGCATGACTTCAATCAAGAAACCAAAGCAATGCAGCATGCTCAGAGAAATGCAACATATGAAGAAGCAGTGGCAGATATTTATATGGTGTTCTGCTTTGCCTATTTTCCTGAGCTGTTAGAGCATTTGAAATTATGTTGCTCATACCAAATATTTTTAAAATTTTGTAAACTCTGGTAGTGTGCAATTTGCCTAAAATAGTAACACAAAGGATTAAACACAGAAGACAAGGAAGCACTTTGCCTGTATCTACAGTCTGTGGGGATGTCTTCTTTGTGAATTTGTGCATGCCTTTCTTTTCTCCTGGGCTTCCCTTGTGGCTCAACTGGTAAAGAATCCACCTGCAATGAGGGAGACATGGGCTTGATCCCTGGGTTGGGAAGATCCCCTCGAGAAGGGAGAGGCTACCCACTCCAGTATTCTGGCCTGGAGAATTCCATGGACTGCATAGTCCACGGGGTCGCAGAGTCAGACACGACTGAGTGACTTTCACTTCACTTCTCTTCTTTTCTCCTATTCCATGAACACTTTTACCATCTCCATACTTCCTATTCTTCACTTCTCTTATCTTCATTTATTTATTTTTTACTTTTAACTGCTTTATTGAGGTATAATTTATATACTGTAGAATTCACTCATTATAAATGGACAATTCAGTGATTTTTAGTAAATTTCTGCAATTGTGCAATTGTCCTCATAATCCAAGTTTGAAATACTTCTTTTGCTCCAAAAAGTTCCCTTGTGTTTGCTTATAGTCGATTCCTGCTCCTACTTCCAGCCTCAAGCAACCACTGATCTGCTTTCTGTCTCTACAGTTTTGCTTTTTCTAGAAATTTCATGTGAATGGAATTAAACTGTATGTTGTCTTTTGAGTCTGGCTTCTTTCACTCGATGCGATGCTTTTGAGATTCTTCCATGAATGTGTATCAATTGTTCATTCCTTTATGTTGCCTAATGGCGGTGGTTTAGTCACTAAGTCTTGTCCAACACTTGCGATCCCATGGACTGTAGCCCACCAGGGTCCTCTGTCCGTGGGATTCTCCAGGCAAGAAAACTAGAGTGGGTTGCCATTTCCTTCTCTAGGTGTTACCTAGTAGTACTCCATTATATGAATACAGCATATTGTCAGTGTGTTAAATAACAAAATGCCACAGACTTGGTGGCTTATAAACAACAGAAATTTATTTCTCACAGTTCTGGAAGCTGGGAAGTGGAGATCAAGGTTCTAGGAAATTTGGTGTCTGGTGAGAGCCTACTTCCTTGTTCATAGATGGCAGTCTTTTCATTGCACCCTCACAGGTCAGAAGGGGTGAGGGCTCTCTTTGTGGTCTCTTTTATAACTCTTTTATATGGGCACTAATCCCACTCATGAGGGCTCTATTCTGAAGACCTAATTACCTTTCCAAGGCCCTACCTCCAGACACAACCACGCTGGGGATTTGATTTCAACACATGAATTTTTGGGGAACATAGACATTCAGTTCATATTTACATTTTATTTACCATTTATCTGGTATTGGATGTTTGAATTGCTTTCACTTTTCGGCTTTTATGAATAGTTCTGCTATGAATGTTTGCTTCTCAACTTTGTGCTGACAAATGTTTTCATTTCTTTGCATACATACCTAGGACTAGAATTGTTAGATCATGTAGTTAGTGGATATTTAACTTTCTAAGAAATCACCAAACTGTTTTCCAAAGCAGTGGTGCCATTTCACATTCCCGCCAGTGATATATGAGTTCCAATTTCTCTGCATCCTCACCAAGACTTGGGATGTCCATCTTTAGATTTCAGCCCTCATAACAGATATGCTTCTCCCCTTTTCAGGGCCTACTTCCTTCCTTCCTTTTTAACCTCTTATTATTTTTCTCCCCAATTTGTCCCTCTAGCTGGCTGGACTAGTACTGCAGATATTTTCGCTTGTATCAAATCTAATTGCTGACCAATTCTTAGCAGACAAATAGTCAAGAAATAATGTGGTGTGGATTCAAATGTTAATCCCCTTTGGCAGCCTGTTCTTTTTAAAAAATTTTATTTATTTATTTATTTGGCTGCATCAGGTCTTAGTTGTGGCATGTGGAATCTTTCATTGTGGGCACGACTCTCTAGCTGTGGTGCAGGGGCTCAGTAGTGGCAGGGCGCAGACCCAGTTACTCCGCAGCACATGGGATCCAAGTTCCCTGATCAGGGATCAAACCCACATCCCCTGCATTGCAAGGCAGACTCTTAACCACTGGACCACCAGGGAAGTCCTGGCAATCTATTCTTCATAGATGCTCATGTTTTTCTTACAAATGCTCTGGTTTCCCATGTTGCAGACTAGAACAAGCAGCTTTTAGGACCACAAAGTATACCAGTTTAGAATGAATAAACTCTATAATCAGACTTTAATGACATTATAGTCACATCAGTAAGCATGTCCCTCGGGGCACCCAGAAGTGCTTACCATCTCCTCTATCCCTTCCCAATGTGAAGGGATTGGAGGAGTCTCTGTGTGCCCTCAGTTAAGAGGGCAGATATACTTTTCTAGTGATCTGCTGTTTTATTTTTCTTCCCTGGGCCTGAGGCGGATGCCTGTGAGATGAGTTTCTCTCACATGTTCTGCATGGTTCCCAGACCACCGTAACTCAACTTTGCAGGGTGGGTGTCAGCTATCCTCTGGGAGCAGGACCTCTGCACCCAGCATGCCCACCAGCATCATTTCTTGAGCTTTAAAGAAATAGCCTTTAAAGAAATACCCTTCCAGTCCTGCCCCAGACCAGAACCTCAAATGACTTTGGGAATGCAGAAATGGCTGAGGGCCTTGTTTCCTGTCCTCAAAATAGATTTTTCAGAATTTAGTACTTGAGGTTATAAAGATATGGGAAGAAACAGGCCAAAATAATTACAACACAAAGTTAAGAGTACACCCTGAAAGCCGTGCTTTCAAGGTAGCTGTGAAGTTGTGGAGTTGGATCTGGATTTGGACTCAGAAGACCAGGGTGAGCATTCAGACTCTGTCCTTGCTAAATATTCATAAGCCAGTCTGCTCCTAGCTTACCCTGCCTGACTGCAATCTGGGAGCTCTGCCTTACCTGTGATAAGTGTTAAGATCAAAGGGATGATCTACCTGGAAGTACTTTAAACTGATATTTCTTTTAGAGCACTTCACATTTGCTAATTATTTATTTTCATCATATTTTGTTAAGGTTGTCTGGCCTCACTTTACCACATACAATTTGTCTGGCCTCACTTTACCACATACAATTATTTTTATTTTGTTTACCCTCTTTCAGCTGGGCTAAGAGCATTGGTTCTGGAGCCAGATTGCCTGTGGACAATCCCAATCCAGCATTGATTTGCTGTGGGATCTTCCATTCTTGTCCTCCTTTAACCTCAATTCTCTCCTTTGTAAAATGAGCATAAAAATACTTACTCTATTGTTTCATAAGAATGAAAAGAGGTAATGATTATGAAGCACTTAGCACACACCTTACACACTGGGGCCTCGGGAAGTGTTAGCTTTTCTTCTTACTAGATAGAGTGCTTAAAACGTCCAGCAAGATCAGGCATTTTATGGTAATGGCTGAAAGGGTATTCACACCCTAAGTGGCCCATTGCAAGAGATTTTAAAGTCTTGGGGGTAATTCAACCAGCCTCAGAGTGCATTTTTCAGACACCTGCTTCAAGTCAATGAAATGTCAATATTTGTAAACAACTTTATTTGGAGTTTATTTTCATGATTGCATTATTGACTTTTCCTTCCATAGAGAGCATGTCAAAGGAAGCATTTCATACAAGTTTCAAGTTCTAAAACAAAGAAGGAATTACAATGAACACCTTGCATACTGTCAAGTTATAAACTTGTACAGACTGCAGAAAATCCATTTCCCTAGAATTGCACATTTTAAATTACCAAAATGAATCATCCTATAAAAACTTTTTATTATGGATATTGTCAAATACCCATGATTCATAAGGTCAGGGAGAATACACATGAACCCACATGTGCCTAAAACTAACCTTCAACAATTAACAATGTTTAGGCATGACAAACATTTGAAAGTGTTATATAACTGAGAGGTAAAGGAACTGCAGTTAAAGTGAACTGATATATTCTTGTTAAAAAAACATCCAAATAATACAAAAGTGTGTGAAGAACAAACAGAATATCCATATTTCCAACTATTTTAAAAATAAACCTTTTAGTAAGGTTGCTGTTTCAGTCAGGACTTAAAAAGTCACACAGTGTCATGATTTAATGAGTAATAGATAAAAATTCTGGTCAGATTCTCACTGGGGATGGTTCTGACATATCAGTTACTTAGAAAATCTGATCTTTTCAGAGTAAAGCTGATTTGCTGCCATTCTGTTTTAGATCACCATAATTCACTTGTTTCCTGATAGATATGGATTGCAAATTTTACAAGTTTTTGTAATGGCTATAGATGGAAATAAGGACATGCACAAATAGCAAAATAAATGACTTAACCATAGTATGAGATGGTTGTATTCTAACGATGCTTTGGGTGAGGGATTACAAGTGTAAGGAGAAGAATGCTCATTATCTCCTGCTTAGGTTCAAGGACACTCTTTCCAGATGAAAAGTGATTCCAGTATTCTCTTTTAGCCCAGATTCTGGGTCGTACATTGAAAGTTATGGTTTGAATTTTTCCCAAATTAGGTACATAGTCATTTCACTGTGAGAGAGAAAATGGAAATTCAGGTCACATTTCAACTTGAGTTCATTTTTCAAATTGCACCTTCAGAAGCAACATCGACACAACCAACTGGTAGCTTTAGCCTTTCAGAAAGCCCCTTTCCACTGTCCCAATGTCCACTGAAGATTCTATTTGTTTATCTTAGGCCATGGATACACCATGACATTTTATTTTAGATTTTGCAGATGTCTTAGGACCTCTATATACTTTTCTTTTTAAAAAGAAGTGATTGTTTAATGGTTTTTAATTTGGTTCCACTAATTAATTCATATGCTTTCTAATTAGACCTTATATGCAATTTTCTAGAAATATTTGACAAGACGTCTTTTGCACCATATGTAACATTTTCAATGAGTTTTAAAGAGGTTTCTTAAAGAAATATTATTAAAAAATATTATACAAATTAAATTTAGATTCTATATACACAGTATATTCTAAAGTATTACTGACTAGATTAGTTCAACAATTGGGCCACACAGGATGTTTCATAAAGTTTAGACACTAGAATAACATCTTAAGGCAATAGTAATTTGATTTTTTCCTAAATGTGTTGCCATAGATTTTCCTAAATGTTTTACAAACAGTTATTAAAAGCACATTGAGAATCCGAATTCCCTTTGGGCAAAATGTTTTAGTACTTAACTTTCATTTAATTCAAAATTACATATGGTTAGAGTTGCAGAAAGACATCAGAAAATCATAACCAGCTATCACAACACCACATATTTAAATCAATGCAGTGTGGTCTCATCAGAGGCACCTCAAGGTGCCTAATAATAAAAATAAATAAAAATAATCAGTATTATTCTTCTCTACACTACAGAAAAGGGAATATTTTAATTTTAAGTTTGTTCTGAACAATTTACAATTTTCTCTGAGATGCTAATGAGAAACTTCCAGTGACTGGTGAATTTTTGCAGTGGGCTCACTGCCAGAGAGAGAATAGGAGGGCTCAACAGGGAATTCTTGAAGATTGGGGGATGAGAAGATCTATCTAGAGAAAACAGTGATTAAGAAACTTGGTCTAAAGTCTCAGATCACAGTCACAAAAAAGCTTCATTTATAAAATGAAAACATTTAGGATTACCTGAATTGGAACTCGGACAATTAAATTTTATATTTTGAAAGATATGCAAATAGGTAATTGACTAACTACTGATGTATTTGGAACTCACTGAAGAGGAAGCGTATGAAATGAGCCAGCTGGTGGATGAAAAGAACTGAAGAATTATGTTTTATTTCTATTTAATGTTTCATTTTAATTGTGCCTCTAGGTAACAGGTTTATAAATGGAAAGCCTGTCTTTTGTATGGAAGGTAGAATTACTCTTCTAAAAAAATTAAATTTAAGAGTTGAAAAATGCCTTCAAGAGAATGAATTATCAAAGAAGAATACAGAGAGAATTTGCCAATGCAAAATTATGCTATTTCTGTACCCAAAACTATTTGTATAAAAATGCAAATTAAAGTTAGCATGTGTTTTAGTTGGCTTAAAGCAAAGGCAAGCTTTAAATTTTTCTTTTAGGCTCAATTTTAATGAAAAGATCTTCCGTCTGGATTACAATAAGGCATCTTTCTCTGAGTCTATGCATCTTTCTTCCAATCACCACTATTTCCAGGGAATAAAAAAATTGATGGATATTGGCTGAATTGGTGCAAGGCTGTTGAGCTTGGGTTTATATATCTCACTCATAACGTGCTGCCATGATTATAGACCGTTCCAGGAATACATTACCTCCAAGATTCGTACCTTGTTTCTGCTCTCAGTGGGTTTAAACTTAACATGCCACCTGCTTTATTTGGTGTTTCTAGTTTGCCATCATTTCTGAATAAAAAAAATGTAAACTACACTAGAAAAGAAAAAAAAATATTTTAGGACAATTATGCCTTTTAGGAAGATCAAGGAAGGAGCACAATTCTGGGATCACACAGTTTTGATTTCTTTAAACAGAAGAGTGTAACAGGCAAGTAATATTTCTACCTCCTGAGTTATCAACACTTTAAAATCATTGCACTGGAATAAACCAAATTTTCTAAAGTATTTCAAGGATTTAAGAGTACAAAAACTTTTAAAGATTTCCCTGTTTATCTGAGATGGTATAAAAGGGAGCTAAATCATGCTGACAATTGAGAACAAAAAAAAAATGATGTGCATTTTTAAAAACAATGACAAGATGGCCATTTTTGGACAACTGAACCATTTCAATGTGGGCCCACTTCTTAGCAGTATCCTGTAAGAAAGAGGAAAACTGGGAGATAAAAGAACTGCAATCAGGACGGTCCAGTGGTTAAGAATCTGTCAGGCAATTCAGGGGTCACGAATTTGATCCCTGGTCTGGAAGATCACACATGTTGCAGAGCAACTAAGCCCGTGCTCCTGGAGCTGGCACTCCACAATAAGAGAAGTCACTGCAGTGAGAAGCCGGAGCACTGCAATGAAGAGGAGCTTCTGCTCATCCCAAGTAGAGAAAGTCCAGGTGCATCCATGATGACCCAGCACAGCCAAAAATAAAATAAATTTTAAAAAAATTAAAAAAAGAACTCCAATCAAACTGAGCTGATTTGCAGAGCATGGAAATACTAATCCCTTCTCTCCAGGCCACCCCCCACCCCATCCTGCATTATTTGTTTGCAAAAATAATGCGTAGATAAATGTGTTGATTTGGGTTTGGTATATATAGGTGCTAAATTCTGATACTTGAGTAATCAGGAAAGGATGCAAGAAATTATGACTCCTGTGAAGAAAGGAATGGCTCTCCTACATTTCGTCTCCTAAAGATTGCCGGGTCCAGGTGATGTTAACAAACCGTCACATGGTTGGTTTCGGTTCAGATATTTCCACTTTGCAATCTTCTTGTGAATCCTCTTCTGAATACCCACATTGACTTCACTGCACCATCCTGCCCCTTTTCCTTCCTAAGTCTCTCTCCTTTCTCGCCTCTCCTCTCCAGTTCCACTGCTGCTTTGGTTCCAGCTTTGTCTTCCTTTCATGGACTGCAGCTCCCTTTACTTTATGCCCTTAATCTCACCTACTTCCAAGTCACCCTCCACCCAGTCATCAGAGTGACATTTTTATCACAAAGGTCCCCTTGGGTCATTTTCAAACTCAGAATTCTCCAGTGGCTCCTGTCTCTTGCCAGAAGGAATTGCAACCCCTTACATGGCTTATCAAACACTTTCCTACCTGGCCCATGACCACCTCCCCATATTATTACTATGCTAGTAATAATAGCATCATTACTGCTATTCTTTTCAAGCAATTCAGAACAGCTTGGAACCCCTTACCCTTAAGCCTTTGCATGTGTTCTTTCTTTTCTCTCTTCTGGTCTGCCCTTTCTACCCTTTTTCTCATGCTCAGCATCTGTTTATTCTTCAGGCATCATTCTTTTTTCTGAAACGCTGAACTGACCCCTTTTTGCTTCCACCACTACCTCTCCCCAAAGTGCAGTCCTCTGTTTCTGCTCCCATGGACCGAGTGGCTTCTCTGTAGTTAAGCAGGATGTTATGCTGTAACGTTTTGCATGTCTATTTCTCCAATAAGCCATAACCCGATCAAGGTCAGGGAGGGCATTGTTCCCTCTGGGTATCTGTAACCCACAACACACAATTCCTGAGCACTGTAGCCCAGTAAATCTTTGTTGAGTGAATGACCATGTGAATAAGTTGTATGAATGGAACCAGATGAGACAGAGCCTGAAAATGCCACATATCATTGAGAATTCACTGACCTGGTGATTTTCTGTATTTAGAATTCAGATTTTGACCTTAACTCCCACTAAAGAAAATCTAACAGGAATTAAGAACAGTTGTTTTCCAAAGGTATTTAATGGCTTGTATTTTGGAGAACCATTAAGAGAGAAAACATGAACACTATTTGCTACCATGGAAAAGACTTCAAATATTTAAAAAAAAAAACACACAAAAAACAATATTCACTGTGCTTATCCCTTCCTGTAGACAAAATAAAATGATGATGGAAATTCAGAGTACTGTTTACAGATGTCTTAAAGATTTAGGACTGCATGTCAAGGCAGATACTGGAACCATCTTGGTTTGGCACATCAGGTGACTTCAGAAGGAGGCCCACCCTAGAGACCTCAGAGTCTCTAGAAGGACTGGAGGGTAGGAATGAAGCAATGTTGGATCCATAAAAGATGGGACAGATACAGCTCAAAGTGGAATCATATGGCAGCAAAGGCATAACAGGGCTGCAGGAGAATCCAAACAATGCTCTGCGGTTCTAAAGTTCTTTTCATCCTAAGAGCTCAGAGTGCTTCACTCTAGCTTTCTTTGAGCAAGAAGTTGGGTCTAAGGTGAGGAGATTAATCTGTGAGCAGAAACTCTAAAGGGCTGTGAGTTAATTTTATGATTTGGCAGTTGTCCTAATTATGAGCGCCAATAAGCCATTAAAATGTTGTTTTCTAAACTATAAAATACTGGTTAAACCAGAGAACCATATCTATTGAATGCCTTTGTGCTGCATACTGGGGGAGGCCAGATACTAAAATTCCAAGTCAACTGAAGCAAAATCCCCACCTTCAAAGAGCTTAGTTTAATCAAAGAGTAAGAGAATAGGTTACCGCTTATGAGACACTCTGGTAGGTACACTGAACAAGCATGCAGGAAGTACTGTGGAGACTCACTAAGAAATGGAACCCACGCCTGACGTGTGTGTGTGTGTGTGTGTGTGTGAGAGTTTTTTGGAATTGAGTTTTGAAAAACAAATAGGAATTACTATTCTTGGTAGAGGGCAGCATGTATGAAGGATATAGACTTGAAAATACATTGCTTTATACAGTTCATGTGGTGAAAGGGAACAGTGCATGGGATGTTGGGGGAGCAGTAGGAGATGAGAGTTGAATCACAGGTGATACCATAGAGGGCTTGGGTGCTTGGGTGTTAGGCCAAGGAATTTTGACTTTCTCTGGAAACTATTTTTCCAGGTTCTTTTTTTTTTATAAATTCATTTTTATTGGAGTATATTTGCATTACAGTGTTGTGTTAGTTTCTGCCATTTAGCAAAATGAACCAGCTATATGTTTGTATAGAGCCTCTCTTTTTTGGATTTCTTTCCCATTTAGTTCACCATAGAGTGTTGAATAGAGTTCCCAGTGTTTTATTATTTATCTATTTTATACATAGTATCAATAGTATCAATTCCAATCTCCCAATTCATCTTTCCCCATCCCCCTTGGTATCCATACATTTGTTCTCTATGTCCGCGTCTCTATTTCTGCTTGCAAATAATATTATCTATACCTTTTTTTTTTTTTTGAAGCCCCATGGTAGTGCTAGTGGTAAAGAACCCTCATTTCAATGCAGGAGGTGTAAGAGATGTGGGTTCGATCCCTGGGTCAGGAAGATCCCCTGGAGGAGGAAATGTCAACTCACTCCAGTATTCTTGCCTGGAGAAGCTCATGGACAAAGGAGCCTGGTGGACATCATAGTGTCCACGGGGTTGCAAAGAGTTGGACACAACTGAAGTGACTGAGCAAAGAACAGCACATACTATTTTTTAGATTCCACAAACATGCATACATTAATATACAATATTTGTTTTTCTCTTTCTGACCTACTTCACTCTGTATGACAGTTTCTGGGTCCATTCATGCCTCTGCCAATGGCACGATTTTGTTCTTTTAAAAAATATTCTATTGTATATATGTACCACATCATCTTTATCCATTCTTCTGTTGATAGACATTTAGATTGCTTCCATGTCCTGGCTGTTGTAAATAGTGCTGCAATAATCACTGGGGTGCATATCTCTTTTTGAATTCTGGTTTTCTCTGGGTATGTGCCTAGTAGAGGATTTGCTGGGTTAGATGGTGGTTCTATTTTTAGTTTCATAAGGAACCTCCATGCTGTTCTCCATAGTGGCTGTATCAATTCACATTCCTACCAACAGTGTCAGAGAACTCCCTTTTCTCTGCATCCTCTCCAGCATTTATTGTTTGTAGATTTTGTGATGATGGTCATTCTGACCAGTGTGAAGTGATATCTTCATTGTAGCTTTGATTTACATTTCTCTAATCATTAGTGATGCTGAGCATCTTTTCCTGTTTTTGTGGCCATCTGTACTTTGGAGAAAGGCCTGTTTAGGTCTTCCACTCATTTTTTGCTTGGGTCGTTTTTTGATATTGAACTGCATGAGCTGTTTGTGTATTTTGGAGTTTAATCCTTTGTCAGTTTGCAAATATTTTCTCCCATTCTGAAGGTTGTCCTTTCATCTTGTTTATGGTTTCCTTCACTACGAAGAAGTTTTTAAGTTTAATTGGGTCCCATTTGTTTATGTTTGTTTTTATTTTCATTACTCTAGGTGGTGAGTCAAAAAAGATTTTGCTGCAATTTATATCAAATAGTGTTCTACCTATGTTTTCCTCTAAGAATTTTATAGTGTCTGGTCTTAAACTTAGGTCTTTAATCCATTTTGAGTTTATCTTTGTGTATGGTGTTAGGGAGTGTTCTAATTTCATTCTTTTACATGTTAACTGTCCAGTTTTCCCAGCACCACTTATTGAAAAGGCTGTCTTTGCCCCATTGTATATTCTTGCCTCCTTTGTCATAGATTAGGTGACCATAGGTGCATGGTCTCTGGAAACTCTTAGACTCAGTTAGGGTTATAAGTAGGGGAAAGACAGGATCATTTTACATTTTATTAAGATTCCATTGGAAGCAATAGGGAGGCCAGCTTGTAGTAGAGTGGAACCAGAGACAGAGAAAATGATGATACTCTTACCATCCTGTGGGGACATTGGTGATGTCCAGTCCTGAGGCAGGATATGTGGGGTGGTTATGAGAGAGGTTTCTCCAGTAGTCATATATGAATGTGAAGTTCAGTTCAGTTCAGTCGCTCAGTCATGTCCGACTCTTTGCGACCCCGTGAATCGCAGCACGCCAGACTTCCCTGTCCATCACAAACTCCCGGAGTTCACCCAAGCCCAAGTCCATTGAGTCAGTGATGCCATCCAACCATCTCATCCTCCATTGTCCCCTTCTCCTCCTGCCCTCAATCTTTCCCAGCATCAGGGTCTTTTCCAATGAGTCAGCTCTTTGCATCAGGTGGCCAAAGTATTGGAGTTTCAGCTTCAGCATCAGTCCTTCCAACGAACACCCAGGACTGATCTCCTTTAGGTTGGACTGGTTGGATCTCCTTGCAGTCCAAGGGACTCTCAAGAGTCTTTTCCAACACCACAGTTCAAAAGCATCAATTCTTTGGTGCTCAGCTTTCTTCACAGTCCAACTCTCACATCCATACATGACCACTGGAAAAACCATAGCCTTGACTAGACGGACCTTTGTTGGCAAAGTAATGTCTCTGCTTTTTAATATGCTGTCTAGGTTGGTCATAACTTTCCTTCCAAGTGTCTTTTAATTTCATGGCTGCAGTCACCATCTGCAGTGATTTTGGAGCCCAGAAAAATAAAGCCAGCTGCTGTTTGTTGTGAAAGTTGGACCATAAAGAAAACTGAGCACTGAAGAATTGATACTTTTGAACTGTGATGTTGAAGAAGACTCTTGAAAGTCCCTTGGACTACAAGGAGATTCAACCAGTCAATCGTAAAGGAAATCAGTCCTGAATATTCATTGGAAGGACTGATGCTGAAGCTGAAGCTCCGATACTTTGGCTACCTGATGCGAAGAACTGACTCATTGGAAAAGACCCTGATGCTGGGAAAAATTGAAGGCAGGAGGAGAAGGGGACCACAGAAGGCAAGATGGTTGGATGGCATCACTGACTCAATGGACAAGAATTTGAGCAAGCTCTGGGAGTTGGTGATGAACAGGGAAGCCTGGCGTGCTGCAGTTCATGGGGTCTCAAATAGGTGGACATGACTGAGTGACTGAACTATGAGAGAGGACTTGGTAACAGGTGTGTGTGTGTGTATGTGTGTTTGTTTGTGCGCGTGTGTATGAATGTATTTGCATGCATGTGCACCCACAAAACAGAAGAGATATTAATTTAGTTTAATATATTATGGCCAACCTTGGAAATGTTTGGTTAAAGGGAAGCATTGTCCCATATGTCTTCAAAATCTATTTTTGGTTTAGTCTTTAATAATACAGTTTCCCTGTCTCATTGTATATTAACTTTCCTCATTGATATCTCAGTTCATGTCATATTCACTCAGATAATGCCAAATACTTTACAGACAGAACCTGGGCAAGATGACGTACAAATGGCACTTACCTGGCAGAGCCAGAATAGTATTTATTGATCCTGAGCCTAGAGTTTGGTTCACCAAGTATGCGTCCTCTAGGGTAAAACTGGCTTATTTGCTTTTTCCTGAGGTGTGAAGGTTGAGTTTGGCTCTCTTATCCCTTTGATGTAGATTTTACTGATGGTATCCCTAAAAAGATTTCCTTCGTAGTACAAAGAAAGTACTCTGTGAGTGGAGCTTCTTGCTTTGGCCTGAGAAACCCCAGCCAGTTCTGATTGAGAGCTGCAAAGAGAAAGTAAAGGTTTTGCTAGTGATTCTGTGAACTGGATGAATGATGTAAGTTTTATTCCTGGGTTCCTTTCCTGTGCCCCTGTCTGCTTAAAAATTATACCTAATTGCTAGCAGAAGGTTTTTTTTTTTTTCTGGTGTGTGTGTGTGTGTTTGATTTGTTTTTTAGTTTCAACTGGGTGAAATCTTCATACAAACCTCTGAGGTTCAGAGAGGTTCTGGTTATCACCATAGTAAACAGTGGAAGGATGCAGGACTCCTAATATTCAGAGACTGGGGGCCATTAGATAGTGACTTAAGTAGGGATTGGGGCTGGGCCAGAAAATCTTCTAGCCCTAGGACAGTGATTGGTGTGTGTGTGTGTGTGTGTGTGTGTGTGTGTGTGTGTGTGTGCTGGGCCAGAAAATCTTCTAGCCCTAGGACAGTGATTGGTGTGTGTGTGTGTGTGTGTGTGTGTGTGTGTGTGTGTGTGTGTGAAGGTCCTCAACCCTGGGGGACTGCATGGAAGTCTGGGATGTATGTGCAATTTGAAAAACAAAGCATATTTAGCATTATAATACTTTGAAATGAGTAAAACACTTTTGTAAAAACAAGAGAAAATAAATCAAGATTTCTAATTAGTAGGGTACAAGGTGCTCATGCTCTTCCTCAATTTTTTAAGTGGAAAGTTTAAAGTGCAATGTCTTTAGGATTTCCTCCAGACCTAGCTCTCTCAATTTGTCTCACTGTCTTTCCTGCTGTCATCTTCACCAGCAGCCATTTCCTATGGAATGCTTTTATTAGAAGACTGGAAATGTAAAGCCAATCTCAGCCAAGCCTATCTTTCCATAGGCCAGGGGAGTCTGCAGCCTGTTGCTTGAGGTTCTGCCAGTGACTCCAACCCTTTAAACTGGGGCCTTCTCTGGATGTAAAGTCGATCAGGCAACAGAGATGCTGACTTCACAGTGTAATGGGTGTTCTGGGCTGTTTTTCCTCCTTTGTTTCCAAAGTCAACCAGGCAACAGTTATGCTGGCTCTGCAGTGTGATCTATGTTTTATTTTTTCCATCTCAAGCAGACAGAGCATAGAAAATGTTACTTGAAAAGAATGGAAAAAACTGGCTATGGATTTTAACATGGTCTTCAGATTAGAGAGTTCTGGAATGGAAATCTGAAGACTGAAATGAGAACATAAGCCTTCATCAGTGATATAAGTGGGATGATATTTATAGTTGGATCAATAATTTAAACATTTTTTATAGTCATATATTTATTTTAAATAAAAGACAGCTGTTACACACACCTGTGATCTTGTAGCTATTAAAAGCATTTATAGCTATTAAAGAGAAAATGATTTTTTTTAAAGTTCTTTTTTACAAAACCTTTTCTTTAAATAAAAATGATATTCTAGGTGGTGCCCAATTGTAGGGGACTTTGTGATGTGTCCCCAGCACTCTTGTTCTCCCATCTGGGAGCAGCCATGGTGACTGAGTGGGCTAGGAAAAGATCCTGAATATCTTAATCCCTTATTGGAGTTCCAACCCCTGGCCACAGTGATTGGTTCAGGCATGGGCACATGACCTAAGATGGGCCAATCAGAGTTAAACTCAGAAATTTTCCTCGATGGTTGAAGGAAACACCCCCTCATTCTTTCTGGACAGTCTTGTGTGTGGAAAGGAGAACTTTGCCAGGAGGTAGGCAACCATTTTTCTCCTTCCAAGGGAAAACTGTCCTCAGGATGAAGTAGACACACCACGGAGGTCAGAGCCTGAAGAACTGTGAAGAAAGGGAGCCAGAGCCCTGCTCAAACTCTAGCCATGGAATTTTCAGATACTTGAGACCATATATTCTCTTTGTCTTGTTTTCTGCTGCTTGCCCAGTGTCCTACTAGGGCAGTTGTGACAAAGTGAGGAAGGCAGGACACCAGTGTCTGAAACCCAGGCTTAGGGAGCAGAGTCCATACTCCTCACCTTGCAGTCAGATCTGTATTAATAAAAAATGATAAAATAGTAAGAATAACTAGCATTCATTGCAGGCCTACCATATGTCAGGTACTGTTCTTAGCACATGATGTAGGTTACCTCACTGAAACCTTGCAATAACTCTATGACGAGTCAGAACACCTGCATTTTTGTCCCTTCTTGCCTTTACAGTTCTATGACTAGTCAGAACACCTGCATTTTTGTCCCTTCTTGCCTTTACACCCATCATCTAATTTCTTAATGTGTCACTTATCTGCTTCAGAGGGATGTGAGTCCTGAATGAGATTATATGATCTAAACATTATATGATCTAAACACTAGTGCATCAATTAAAAGAATTATATCCCTGGGGGTGGGGGGGTGGGGCTTCCCTGGTATTTCAGATGGTAAAGAATCTGCCTGCAAGGCAGGAGACCTGGAGATCTCTGTGTCAGGAAGATCCCCTGGAGGAGGAAATGGCAACTCACTCCAGTATTCTTGCCTGGAGAATCCCATGGACAGAGGAGACTGGTAGGCTACAGTCCTTGGGGTTGCAGAGAGTCTGGCATGGCTGAACAACTAACACATCCCATCACTTTTTAAAAATTCTCTGTTCTAAGGCAACTAACCACACAATTACACAAATGAAAACATATACAGTACTATTTCTTGTGGGCAAAGCCCTCTTTTCTCCTCTCTGCTCACCTATATTCTGCCCTTGTTTCAAAGCTCAGCTCAAGACACACTTGTCCTGGAAGCTCTCCCACCACTCACTAGCTAATGCTTCCTTCCTTTCATGGATTTATTGCCTGGAGCATATGCTGTCTGTCCCACCCATTGGCCCATGCTATCTTAGTTGCTATTTAATTCTTGATCTCCTGTGGTCTCAAAAGATTGTAAATTAATAAAGGATAGGGAGCTTGTACTCTAGTTTGTAACTTATCACTCACTGGGTGCCATGGTAACTGAATGACTTTGAGAAAATCCTTTTTGCCGTGATTTCAGTTCAGTTCAGTTCAGTCACTCAGTTGTGTCTGACTCTTTGTGAACCCATGAATCACAGCACGCCAGGCCTCCCTGTCCATCACCAACTCCCAGAATCCACCCAAACCCATGTCCATTGAGTTGGTGATGCCATCCAACCATCTCATCCTCTGTTGTCCCCTTCTCCTCCTGCCCTCAATCTTTCCCAGCATCAGGGTCTTTTCCGATGAGTCAGCTCTTTGCATCAGGTGGCCAAAGTATTGGAGTTTCAGCTTCAGCATCAGTCCTTCCAATGAACACCCAGGACTGATCTCCTTTAGGATGGACTGGTTGGATCTCCTTGCAGTCCAAGGGACTCTCAAGAGTCTTCTCCAACACCACAGCTCAACAGCATCAATTCTTCTGCACTCAGCTTTCTTTATAGTCCAACTCTCACCTCCATGCATGACCACTGGAAAAACCCTAGCCTTGACTAGATGGCCCTTTGTTTATCCAAGTGCATATCTGCTTACTGAGGAGATGTAGAGAAGAAAAGTAATTTTTTGTTAAAGGTGTGAAAACTAGTTTTTCATTTTTGTTGAATTTAGAGACCTGTATAGTTGGCTCTTACCAATTTAACTTTTGGCATCTGTTTCCCCCTTTATCATTCCCCAAGTAATACAAGTAAACAAAAGTCAAACAGTAATGACAGCAGCCAGGAAAAAACAAACAAACAAAAAATTCCCACACAAACTAGAAGTAGCTAGTGATCCATGATGACAGGAAGGATGCTAGTGATTGGGTCTAAAGGGAACTGTGTGGAGCTGACTTTTCTTCATGTATCAAGGTTTGGTGTGAGAGTGAAGATGTGGCTAGACTCGGGAGGAAAAGAGAGGGATTCTTTGGAGTGTCTGTGGATATAACCATTTTCTTCTTCCTCAGTGCATTCCAGGTTAGTGGTTAAGGGCTATTGGTAGAGGCCTGGGTCCTGAACACACATATTATAAGGTTCTCTGAGTCTCTTTGAGTTCAGACTAGGTGCTGGATAAACCCAAGATGGCATTATTTAATCCAGATTGCACCAGAGTTTCTTGTTTTACTGTCTTAAATGCTATTAACATTTTTTGAAACTCACTAGCTGTTCCATGCCTGTTAAGGGAATCATAACACATGATACCTGTGTTGTGATTTCAATTAACTTAAGAACCTCAAATCATTGCTTTTCATAAGTATTTTGCTGGTTTCTTTGTTTTCATGAGACTTGTTGACATTGTATTCTGGATGACTCATTTTCAAAACAGAGTGGTAGAGACTGTGGCTGTTATCAGTAAAGTGGAAACCAGGGCTTTGCCCTGTTCAATTTAAGGGGGAGATGAGGCTGTCTTAAATAATAGATAATAATAATAATATACCTCTTGTGTATACAAGTGCTTTATAGTTTTCAAAACACTTTCACATTTTTTAGTCTGCCTTGACAGGAAGTCGAATAGCAAACAGTCATGATGGGTGATCAATATGAGGAAAGCGCGACACTAGGCAAGACTGGAGGGAACGTGGATGATCTAAACTGTTAGCTGGACAAGGGTAAAGCTCATGCCATTTTTCAGTTAGGACACACATACATTTTCTAATTGCAAGAGAGGGAAACAAAAGCCACCCCTGTGTTGGATACAATTCCGGACGGATGTATGCTCAGTGGGCAGCTGCATCTCAGCACCTTTGGCTTTAGAGCAGGCGCGGGGGTGAGGGAGCTCTGTCTTCTGATATCATTGTTATTAGCTGTCTGATAAGTAGTAAAATGTGGATAGAAACATATTTTAAATTATAGAATAAATAGCTCAGATTATATCTCATATCCTTGGATGATGAACTGACAAGCCTGGTTCTCCAGAACAATGCTCTGTGCAGGGTCCAAATGCAGGCAAGTACCATGAATAACAACTTCCAAATGTATGGATAAAGAATATGTGGTATGTATATGACGGAATATTATTCAGCCTTAAAAATGAAGGAAATCCTGCCATTTGCCACATCATGGATGAAACATAAGGGCCTTATGCTAAGTGAAATAAGTGAGGCAGAGAAAGACAATTACTATGTGATTTCAGTTATATTTGAAATATAAAAAGCTTCACACAAAGAAACAGAGTACATTGGTGCTTGCCAGGGTCTGGTGCGGGTGGGGAAATGGGGAAAGGAGGTCAGATGATACAAACTTCCGGTTATAAGATGAATAAGTTTGGGGGATATAATGTAGTGTGGTGACTAGTTAATACTGTGCTGTGTAGTTGGAAGTTGATAAGAAAATAGATCTTAAAAGTTCTCACCGCATAAACACACACACACACACATTATGTGAGGTGATAAATGTGTCAACTAGCTTTATTGTGGTCATCATTCCACAACATATACATATATCAAATCATCACATTGTACACCTTAAACTTGCATAATGTTTTTTTTTTCATTTATTTTTATTAGTTGGAGGCTAATTATTACATAGTGTTTTATGTCAGTTATATCTTAATAAAGCTTGGGAAAAACCTCTAAACATGAATAACAACAAAACAGTTTTCATGATGAGCACATAGAATGAATCAGGCGCTGCATGAGGTACTGCACAAGCATTCTGCTAATTTATTCTTCACTGTAACTGTGAGCTAGTTGCTATCATTGTTCCCCTCTCACAGATGGAGATACTGAGGTTTAGAAAAATTAAGTAATTGACTCAGGGCTATCTAGGCAGTCATTAATGGATTTGGGATTTAAATCTATGCTTTCAGACTTTAATGAAACTCAGGAGGCTTAATCATTGTGCCATGTGTGTGCACACAGCAGTGCCAAACGATGGCAAAGCTGGTGGAGGGGGTGTCTGCATTGGCCTTCACAGACACCTGTCAGAATCAGTAACAGGATCAAACCTTATGGTTCGGTGACCACAGTTCAACAATCCACACACTTAATGAGACATAGGGAGGAGAGTGGGCTGCCGAGGAACTTCAACCTTGGCAATACCAGAAAATACAGATGTCAATAAATTTGTGTTTTTACACTGACGTAGCATTATCTCCATATATGTTTTAGTGAGTAGGTTATGATGCCGATGGTCCTGAATGAATCAAGCCTCACTATATCTGCACCATGTTGCCTTGTAAATTTTCCACTTCTCCTGTCAAGAAGTGGAGTTGGTTTCTCTACCTGCTTGAATCTGGTCTGGCCTTGAGACTTTCTTTGACCAACAGAATATGGTAGAAGTGATATGTGAATGATCCAGAGCCAAGGACTTACAGGGTCTTGTGGCACCTGCTCTCACCATCTTGAAACTCTGAAAGTAACTGTGCTGTGAAGAAGTCCATTTTAGCCTCTTAGAGGGGAAGTCATTGACTGAGAAAGAGATTGGAATAGGCTGAGGTCTCCGTTAAGAGCTAGCACCAACTGCAAAACACGTGAATAGGGCCATCTTGGACCCTCTAACGTCAGTTAAGCCACCAAATGGATGATAGCAGCCTCATGAATGATCCAGGCAAGACCAGTAGAGGACCTGCCCAAGTTGGCCACTCACCAAATCATGCACACTAATGAATACTTGTGGTGTTAAGCTCCTATGTTGTCCGGTGGTTTGTTATGCAATGAGATAGCAGCTTTGGGAATTTAATAATATTTAATATTATGTAACATTTTATAGCATTTTCATAAAAACCTTCAGTTCAGTTCAGTTCAGTTGCTCAGTCATGTTTGAGTCTTTGCGACCCCATGGACTGCAGCATGCCAGGCTTCCCTGTTCATCAACTCCTGGAGCTTGCTCAAACTCATGTCCATCCAGCCATCTCATCCTCTGTTGTCCCCTTCTCCTCCTGCCTTCAATCTTTCTCAGAATCAGGGTCTTTTCCAGTGGGTCAGTTCTTTGCATGAGGTGGCTTCAGCTTCAGCTTCAATCCTTCCAATGAATATTCAGGACTGATTTCCTTTAGGATTGACTGGTTGTATCTCCTTGCAGTCCAAGGGACTCTCAAGAGTCTTCTCCAGCATCACAGTTCAAAAGCATCAATTCTTCAGTGCTCAGCTTTCTTTATGGTCTAGTTCTCACATCCATACATGACTACTGGAAAAACCATAGCTTTGACAAGATGGACCTTTGTCGGCAAAGTGATGTCTCTGCTTTTTAATGTGCTATCTAGGTTTGTCACAGCTTTTCTTCCAAGGAGCAAGCATCTTTTAATTTCATGGCAGCAGTCACCATCTATAGTGATTTTGGAGCCCAAGGAAGTAAAGTATGTCACTGTTTCCATTGTTTCCCATCTATTTACTGTAAAGTGATGGGACTGGATGCCAAAAATCTTGATGTGTGCCAATCTGAGATGGAGAGTGATTGGCTCAATACCACATGGCTGAAGAGTAACAGAACTCCTATTGGAACCTGGGTATTGACATGAAGGGTCAAATACTGGAGGATTAACTCCAGTATTCCTTTTTTCCCTTGACTAAAAGAAAAAAATGGTTCATTTGGAAGTTGACTTAATTATGTATTTAATAGATTTGAATGACAGGTATTAAATACAACTACCAGTAGGTAATTATTTAAATGTCTCTGGAAGGTGCATTGGAGACCATCTATGCATTCTCTGAAAAGTGTGAGTATTCCAGGTTCTGAAGTCAGCCATGGATTTTTCTTTTTACCATGAGACTTGGTTCCATTCTTTGCTTTCTGGGAGGAAATTCCCAATAAGGCATAATTATTAGGAAGTTACTTCTCCTTGCATTTAGAGTTTCTTGAAGTAGCAAAAATATGTTTCATTTTGAAAGGTCAATGCAAACCAAGTTAACTGTCTAAAAATGCTGTAGAGCATTTCTGGAGAATTATCTTGAGCTACCACAGGGACTCGTGGGCTTGTTTAGAAAACAAAGCAAAAGCAAACCAAAACAAAACCGAACTCAGCTTCTCCAGAGATAGAATCTGTAACTGTCATCTGATTTAACCCTCATTTCTAGCTGTGATTGAACACCAGGGGCTTTCGTTTTTTATTTTTAAACATCCTCTGCCATCAAGTTTTGTCATGTTTTTTGCTATCAAGAAAGATAGGCTATTCTCCTTTAAAATAGATCATAAATCAACTGGCAAAAGTATAAGGAAAGGTTGCCCAGGTAGCATCTCACGTGTAAATAGAAAAGAATACGTTTCCTAAAATGTAGGTACAGCTTCACCTCCAACCAAGTTATTTGCTGTTGTGTTTGTAACAGTGTGGACATTTGCTCCTGGAAAATAGAAGTGATTGAGAACTGTTTGCTGTTAGGCATATGCTCGTGTGTGGATGACATGTTTGATTTGAACAAGTACACACTTGTTTTAACTATGAAATGACACAAAATCAATAAAAAAGTAGAAATAGTGATAATAAGCTGGCTTTTTACCAATATTGAATCCTGTAGTATTGGTCAACAGAACCGTTCACAATAATTTTGAACATTTAAACGCTTGTACATTCTCCAGGTTTACATGAGTTGCATAAGTGTCTTTTCTCGGCAACTCAAAATGTCATTTAGTGTGTAAAACCAATTACTTAAAACATGGCCTAACTATTGCATTACATGTACTATTAAAGTGACCATGATGTGATCTCCTAGTCTCCAAAAAGCTACCTAACAATATTCTATCGTTCTGCTGCAATTACATAAATGAAGAAAGCTACAGACTCTTGCTCTCACATCCTGTTTATTAGGTGTTGGTAGAAAATATGAAGATTTAAAAAAAAAAATCCCATGTCCATTTGTTTTTAATTTTCTTTCTGTTATTGTCACTGTAAATTTCGATGTCATATTCCCACAAGTTGCTGCCCCTAATCTGACAGTGTCAGAGGATCTATCTTCATTTTCTCACTCGTTTCATAATCTAATCCTCAGCTCTAACATGCAATTAGTGCCCTCTTCGCCCCCTGCATACCAAACAGGCCGACTGCTACAGCTTTCTCTGTGCAATCCGTTTAGCGGGGCTGCCTGTAATGAATATGTACATTTAGAAGACCTCAGCGCAGAGGGTCACAGGCAATCAACCTTGAATTCAATTATGCGAGTCAAGGTTAATGACTCGCTGCAGTGGTCAGAGGCATTCAGAATCCTGCAGATTAAATCAGCCTGTCAGAGCTGACAATGTAGAAAGGACGGAATTACTTGTGTGAGAAACAGGGAATCGTGCAAAGATAAAATGGTGTCAGTCCTCAACGAAGATTACATGGAGTTCTCTGTGGCAAATCAGATTGTAAATCTCCTCTGGACCCACAATATAATTAGTCTACATAAAGACATTTCTAGATTGTAACACGAAGCCACTAATACGACCTCCTGAACTCCATCCTCACTAGGTACCTTCATTTTTTACCTCATCATTAACAACCGGTGATGGTTCAACAAGAAAAATGAAATTATTATATTTTTAGTTATATTCATCAAATGTGCTCTGTGTGTGATCTTTATAACACAACCTAACACTTAATTGGTAGAAAAATTATATTTTTTGTTAGTTCTTTTACACTACATTTTTTCTTAATTTTCTGTTAAGCCTTGTCTTGATAATAGTGGGGGCTTCCCGCATGACTCAATGGTAAAGAATCCACCTGCCACTGCTGAAGCCACAGGAGATGTGGGTTTGATCACTGGGGTGGGAAAATCCCCTGCAGGAGGAAATGGCAACCCACTCCAATTTTCTTGTCTGGGGATTCCGGGAAAGAGGAGTCTGGTGTGTTAGTCTGTGGGTTTGCAAAGAATCAGACACAACAGAAGAGACTGAATACACACACTTGGTAACAGTAGAACACAGCTAGCTGGGAAATAAGTAAGAGCTAGGTTAAAAACAGCGTTGCTCATAAAAGCGGTTATGATTTTTTAAAAATAAAAAAATACTTGAATATTAAACTTTTGTTATAATTTATTTGCAAAGCAAACAAATATAAATTTTATTGGGATTTGCTGCAGAGGCTAACCCATTTTTTGTATGCTGCAATTTGCATGTGTTCCCAAATCCATGTGACAGAGAAACTGTCCTCTTTTCCTTCCATCTTTTCTCTAGAGCGGAGTCTCTGAGACCCATTTCTAGGTGGAGAATCTCTGATCTTTGAATATCCATTGGCATTGCATCTTGCATATTAAAAAAGAAAGTTCAGCAATTGTTGTATTAACTTCAAATGACAGATATGTTCTTTTTTTTTTTTTTTTTAGATATGTTCTTTAAGTTAGGCTTCATTAAGATTTTTTTTGTGGTTTTCAATAATATGCTAAATTCGATAGAAAAGTCATTTTTCCCCTCGTTTTCATTTTCTTTCCCTTCTTTTTTTTTCTCTGTGTCTCCCTTTCTTTCTGTATTTATTAAGCAATACTATGTGTCATGTTTCTCTTAGTGCAGGATCAGGGATGAATTGCCTTAATCTGTAAGGAGCTTACAGCTAAGTAAAGAAAAAAGGACTTAACCAGCTAACTGGGTAGTACAATATGGGTGTTGCAATAGAGGATTATGTAAAATACAATGCTAGGCCCTAAGGAGGAGGTTTAAGATTCAGGCCTGTGTGTACATGCATGTCAGGGCATGGAGGTGGTATGTTAAGGAGTAGGGCTAGAGCAGTAAGGAAGACTTAATATAGAAGGGAATATGTGAGTTGAGCTTTGAAGGATGACCAGGAATTTTCCTGGTGGACAACTGGGAAAAGGTCTAGGCCTAGAGAGCAACATGAGTAGATGTGTAAGACATGTTCTGGATGGTAGCAAGTGATGTGAACTGGCCAGGGCATCCAGAGAGCAACAGGAAACAAAGGGAGAGGTCACCTGAGGCCTTGAGTGCCCCATACTCTAGTGTCAGTAAACCACCTGGCAAGTCTTCTCTTAAGGCTATACCCATTATCTAAATCAAATCATATCCCTCTTTCCCATTCATCTTTTCAGTACATCTTAGTTTTTAACACTGGTCTTGGTAAAGCAGGCTTATATAGCCTGTTACTTTATATCTCATAGTGAGCTGCAAAAAAGGCCTGTTTCCCAGGAGATCGGGGGGGAGGCAAGTGTGAGGTCCTGATCCTCTGTCTTCACTGTGGGGACCCGTGGGGGTCAGCCTTGTGCCAGTTGGAGCCCTCGGCCATGGTCATGTGTTGAGCAGAAGGCTTTTTTTGGTGTGTTTTGGCCCCCAAAGCGGATAAACATTTTTTTGTGTCTATGAGCCTGGGCTCACTCCATTTCCTGTGACTGGTGGTGGCCTATTCTCTCTGTTTTTCCTGCCAACATCTTTTTCTTCAGGTCTTAAGTTCTTGCTCTCTGGGATGACCCTCCTAAGCCATGGGGCCAACTGTGAGCTCATCTGCTTCTGGCCTCTAAGCACTTGCTGCCCAGAACACAAACTTGGTGTGTAATCAGTGCTGAGGTGGCCCATTTCTCTTTTGATGCTTATGTCTTAATTACTGTGAGAAGTATTGTTTAACCACTCTTTGAAAGCTTGACCCCATAGGGTGGCCCACACTGCTTGCACCCAGGTTCCTCTTACTCAGTGATTTTTAATGCTGGTGAGGAGAAAGGGAGATTGAAAATACGTGAGAGAATTTTTGTTTTCTTTTGTTTTGTTTCAGTGTCTGGGAAGAGCCGGAGAGACTATGGTCCTGTAATGTACAGCACAATCTAGGAGTGAGTGAGGATTGTGCAACACTGAATTCTGATACAGCAAGCTCTATCCTGCCTGGGAGCTCTCCAATAGAACGCTGTTTTAATTGGAAGACTTTCCTCCCATCTTCCCCAGGCTAGCAACTCTTCATCTTGCAGGTGACAGCTTTATACACTGTTGCTATTTAATCTCAAATATTATTCATTATGCAGCCCCCCTCACTCCCTTTCTAGTATGCCTTCCTAATATTGACGCATAGCATGTATTTGTAATTATTTATTTTCTTATTTATTGTTAGACTCAAATCCATGAGAACAGAGACTTCTTTATTTTTATTTATTTTTTAATTGAAGTATAGTTGATTTGCAGTATTGTGTCATTTTCTGGTATACAGCAACGTGATTTGGTTACACATATGTTCTTTTCCATTATGGTTTATAACAGGATATTGAATATAGTTCCTTGTGCTCTACAGTATGACTTTGTTTATCTATCTTGTATGTAGTAGTTTGTATCTGCTGATCCCAACCTCCAAATTTATCCCTCCACATCACCCCCCACCCCATTCTCCTTTGGTAGCTACGAATTTGTTTTCTATGTCTGTGAGTCTGTTTCATCAATAAGTTTATTGGGGTCACAGTTTAGATTCCACATATAAGTGATATCATATGATATTTGTCTTTCTCTTTCTGACTGTTACACTTAGTAAGATAATCTCTAGCTCCTGCCATGTTGCTGAAAATGGCATTACTTCATTCCTTTTTATGGCTGAATAATATTTCATTGTATACATGTACCACATCTTCTTTATCTGCTCATCTGTTGATGGACATTTAGGTGAGAGCAGGGACTTTTGTTGACTTTTTGTTTTAACCACTCAGCATCAAGAACAGTTGTCAGCGCACAACTGGCACTCATAACTTTGTTAAATGATTTTTCTGCTCTAGGTGGGACTTTCAGACTTAGCAAATAAAAATATGAAACATTCAGTTAATTCGAATTTCAGATAAACAACTTAAAAAGCATAAATAAGCATACCCCAGATATTACATGACACATACATATGTTAAATACCTACACTAAAAGCTGATTCTTTGCTTACGTGAAAACCAAATTTAACTGGTCATCTTGTGTTTTATTTGACAACCTGAATCTAAGTTACCAGTGACCTGAGGGCGGTCCCCATGTGTAATCGGCTATCATACCTCTTTCTGTTTTCTTATTGCTACCTCAGTCAGTGCCTTTCAGAAGCAGGCTCTCAAACATGTGTCGATGTTATTTGACTGAAATACATACTATTTCGTTTAACTGAGGACCGAATCTCTCTATTAACAGATTTCCTAAGTGAAATCCCAGTGTAAGAAGCTTACTTAGAGTAAAATGAGTGAAAAATATCTCTTTGTTGGGTCTTTTCTTTCGATCTAACTGTGGTTGTTGGAGTTACTTCTGTAAATGTTTTTTCATTTCTTTAGGTAAAACAAGGCCTATCATTCAAAGCATTAATTATGTTATGAGACATTATAGTTGCTAATCTCAAAACAAGCTCCATTAGTTACCTTCATTTTAAATAAGGTTGATATTGTTCATAGGACACTTTGTTCTAGAAGAATGTTTTGAATCATGTTGAAAAATGTTCTCTAAACAGGATTCAGTGATGACTGGTGTCAAGGAGCTGTCAGTGGTTTTATGGGAACAGGGCTTCCTTCATTCAGTTCTATTAGAATTCCAAGCAAGAAAAGAAAAAATGGCCTGGGGCTAGTTTCGTGAACCATGTAGCCCAGAAATGACAGAAATAATGAGAGGGCTATAGCTGGGTTCCCAGCCCAAATTTAGTATGGTACAATATTCTTGGTACACATATGGTGCTGTGCTATGGAGTGCTATACTCTCTAAATCCTCTCTTCTCTCCATTTGTTGGTGGATTTGTCTGGAGGAAGTATATGTGGCTGGAGAAAGACTCTGTCTTCAGGCTTAGAATACGATAGGTCTTTTGGCAGAAGTGGTAGATGAAGGGTGTGAATGCATTCGTCAGCAATTCTCCCAATAAGCACAGTTGAGGGAGCAAATGTATGCTGGGTAGGAAAATGAATGAAAGAAACCAAGGAAAAAAAGAATAATGTGATATGGATTAAATCAGAGATTCTGTTGAAAGGACAAATATATGTCAATTAGAGTTATATAAAATTGTGTTATGCCAGAAATTATTGTGGTTATCTTTGCCATTATCAGCATCACTTTCATTTAACATTATTCTAAAGCATCAGAATTACAATAAAATTCATAGGATCTAAAATTTAATTTGACTTTGACCAGACCTTCCAAATGAAAAAATACCTATGTCTTCCTAAATAAGTATGTTGCTGTTATGATTTGGTGTACATTGTTAAAAACAGTTAACATTTCAGAAGATTTTTATATTCTTTACTCTATATGAATAGTATTTCCAGGTTTGTATCAGTGCAATGAGCCAAAACTGTCCTGGAAGAGCAAAATGTTTTTGCTACCAAGTTGTCTTCTGGCCACACATGCTCCACTTTTATGATTCCTTGCCATATCTTTGTGTTTTCCTTCTTTTTCCATATCTTTAATATTATTCACCCAAAGTCATTTTTACTCCCCTTATTCTTCCCCTGATCCTCCCAGGATTTCAATTTTTCAAGAAAGCCATCTGATTCTATTAAAAAGCAGACAATGAAACAAATGCTTCCAAGCCCAGACTAGCCTGGGAGGTCTGGCCAACACGGATACCACGGGACTCACGGGAGATCCTGATGATAACGGGTCACACGCCCAATTCAATTTTAGATTATTTATGCTAAGTCTAGCCAGTTTTGAATTTACCAGAATGTCTTATTATTATTCCCCAACTCCCTTCCTGATCAGTGGAGGTGACGGAGTTGGCTAGTTGAGTCCCAAATTGTGGTGTTTTTTCTGTTGTTGCTAGGTGAATAAGCTGTACCCTTCATGGAATTGTGGAAGCTTCTTTAAATGACAATTGACACTGGTTTTCTGTTTGTGCTGGTAATATAAAATCACCTTTATAAGTATATTAAAATTTTGTTTGATTTTTAGAAATTAAGTGGATATAAAATGTAGGTGGGTAAAGCTTAAGTAGTGGGTGGTCCAATAATGACCTAAGTTTGAGAAACACTGGGTGAGGGTCCACTGATTGACTCATTCAGAGGATACTGCACTGTTATAGCCACATAGCACCAACTGATCAGCCTCAAGTTATGTGAGCAGAGCTACCCTTATGAGAAGAAAGCAAGCAATGGAATTTTCAGGATCCATTACTATATGAATTATGGATTAAATCAGTAAAGGTTCTGAGCTATAGATTGACATGATGCATCCTGTCAAAGGACCACTTATGAACTTGGAAGGTTCATTTATGATGTAACATGTCAAAAGCCCATTTATTAAAATCTCTCTGCCCTGGATTGATGATATTGTCTTTTCTCAAAATATATTTTAGTCTTAAGTGAAGGGAAGAGGAAAGAAAAGACAGCTTTCTTTTTAAAGTGACAGGAGACTATTGCAATAGTCCAGATAAGCAATGCTGACGGCCTGAACTGAGCCTTGGGTATGCAGATGGTTTGGAGAAATATTAACAAGCAGAATCAATAGGCTTTAGTCACAAGCTGGGTTGCCTCCCAGTTTAAAGGCCTTTGAAAGTGGGGTTCAACCTTGTTCATTGTTACAGCTGCCCTCGGGGTGTGTCAGTGTGTTCTGTACACGTTTGGCCTTTTCAGAAATAAAGATTTTAAAAGGAAATAAATGTAAACCAGTTTTCTAAGGGGCTTCCTCAGTGAATGCTGATGTATAATAAAAGTGTGCTTTATAAATTAAAAAACTGTAATATGAAAAATGCATATTGAATATACTATGATATTAAAGATGACAAATTGGTATGTAGTTGCAGTGAAATAAAAATCACAAAATACAAAGGGGTGCCCATGTTGTTAATAAATGGTACAACAGACTGTAAAACAGGATCTGAATTGGGTTGATTCATCTGGTAAATAGAAAAGATATAAGGATTCACTCATTCATCCATCTAGTCTATAAATATTTATTGAGCACATTGATTATGGTTTTATGGATCAGCAGCCCCAGCATGGAGGTGGCCATAACAGGTCGTGGGCACTGTATTTCAGAAGTAAATGCTCTGCCTGGGAACTGCTAGCTAAGTCGGACGTTATTTACTGGTACCGACAAATTAAAAACATAAATAACATTCCAGTGTCTAAATCTTTTCAATAAACACAAATTATGAGTTTTGTATATGTAAAACACAATCTCCCTGTGGAAAAACACTTTATTGGTAATTTATGTTGTACCAACTGTGGGGCAATTGCTAAAGTCAAAACCATTCCCTGATTCTGATTGCATTAAAAGCATCCCCCAACACCCCACAGCCAACTCAAATTTGCTGAGAGATTAATTTATGGATAATAAAATAGTGTTCATTTGGTCAACTCTCATTCATTCATTTCTACGCGTGTGTCTTGAGTGTGGTGTTCACCTGTTTGACTCCCAGTTTGAGTACCAGTCTGCTTGAGGACATGGCAATTAGCGAAGGGACTGCCTCTGGGCTTACTCTCTCTCTCTCTGTGGCTGCAACAAATCTCAGGCAAATGGACAAAGTTGGATAACTGGTCTTTTATGGTCCTAGACTAGGTCACAGGGAAGTGCTGCCTTCTCCTCAAGCCTACTTCTTTCATGCCTGTTCATCTCACCATTAAGATCCATTCTCTACTTAGCAGCCAGAAAGATAATAACCACCCTCCTCCAACAAAGCCTAAATCGAATCACATCACCATTCTCTTGTGCCTGCCATGCAGGAGATGCAGGAGACCTGGGTTTGATCCCTGGGTTGGGAAGATCCCCTGGAGGAGGGCATGGCAACCCACCCCAGTGTTCTTGCCTGGAGAATCTCATGGACAGAGGAACCTGGTGGGCTACAGTTCATAGGGTCACAAAGAGTCAGACACGACTGAAATGACTGATAATGCATGTATGTATGCACCATTCTCTTGAAACATTACAATCCATTCAGGACAAATTCTAACTCTTTACCACAGCTGACCCTACCTACCCTGTCTCCATTTTAAACAAATTGAGGTAACATTGGCTTATAGTCTTATATAAGTTGTACTTGTACAAGTTTATATTTCTACTTCTGTTTATACTACAGCATGCTCACCACCCAAAATTTAGTTTCCATCTCTCACCATGTAGTTGATTACCCATTTCACCCTTCTCTACAACCCCTCCCCTCTGGTAACCACTACTGTATTCTTGGTATCTATGTGTTCATTTTCTTTCTATTTATTTATTTATTTTCCACATATGAGTGAAATCATATGGCATTTGATTTTCTCCATGACTTATTTGACTTAGCATAATACCCAAATGACAAGATTTCATCTTTTTTTATTAGCCCACCTCCCTTTGCTTAGTGTATCTCAGTCACACTGGTCCTTATTTTATTCCTGACATTCCCAAAACTCTTTCTTCTTTATCCTTCACATAAGCTGTTCTTTCTGCAGTGAATGCTCTTTTCCCAGCTTGGGGTCCGGTCGGCTTGCCCTGACCTTTCAGACCTCGGCTAGCAAGGCCTTTCCTGACCACTAACCTGAGGTGGATGACCTTATTTTATTCACTGAAAATATCACTTGCAAAATCCTGTACTTTTTCTTCATCATACATCATAATTTATTATCATATCCGTATTTATATATTTGTTTATTGTTTGTCTCTAATGTCCATGAAGGTAAGGGACGTGGCTTTCTTGTTGACCATTGAATAATTAACACAGAGCTCATAACTGGCACACAGTGGGTAATCAATAAATATTTGTTGAAAATGTTTTCTGTAAACATCTACTTTGGAGAAGGAAATGGCAACTCACTCTAGTATTCTTGCCTGGAGAATTCCAGGTTCAGAGGAGCCCAGCGGGCTAAAGTCCATGGGGTTGCAAAGAGTCAGACACAACTGAGTGACTAACATGCACACAAACATCTATTTATTCAAATTCAATAAGCCCATTAAATTTTTTTTTGAACTATAGTTGATTTGCAATGTATTAGTTTCAGGTGTACCGCAAAGTGTCAATTATACGTATATATTCTTTTTTAGATTCTTTTCCATTATAGGTTATTATGAGATATTGAGTATACTTCCCTGTGCCATACAGTAGGTCCTTATTAGTTACTCCTAATTTAACACCCTTTCCCCTTTGGTAACCATCAGTTTGTTTTCCATGTCTGTGAGTCTTTTTTATGAATAAATTTATTTGTATCATTTTTTTTGGATTCCACATACAAGTGAAACTGTGTGATATTTGTCTTTCTCAGCCTGACCGACTTCATTAGTATCTCAGAGTCAAACCATGTTGCTGCAAATGGCATTATTTCATTCTTTTTATGACTGCATAATATTCTATTATATACATACCTCAGCTTCTTTATCTGTTCAACTGTCAACAGACACTTAAGTTGCTTCCATGTCTTGGCTATTGTAAGTAGTGCTGCTATGAGCAAGGGGTGCATATATCTTTTCAGATTAAAGTTTTCTCCAGATATATGCCTAGGACTGGGATTACTGGATCATATTGTAACTCTGTGTTTAGTTTTTTAAGGAACCACCATACTGTTCTTCATAGTGGCTAGATTTAGTCCATTTTTGTTGAGGTGCAAACTTCAGGTAAGACTTACAGAATTGTGCTTCCGTGGATAAAGGAAATGTGAAAGTTTAGGATATAGTTTGTGGTCATAGAAGGTATTAGAAGGTATTTTATCTGAATTTCTGAAAATGTGCCTTGTGGTAAGGCAGATGAGGTCTAGGAAATGTGTAGTCTTTGGCTCTGACATTTTTCTTTGTGACTTTTATATTGGTTGGGGAATACCCTGAGCTGCTTGGAATTAGCATCTCCTATTAGTGGCACACTGGCTTTGTTTGCCCCAAGTCTTTGAATATGTGCCATCTCCATGTGCCATATATTTTCAGCTGGAACTCTGGCTGATTTAAGATATGAACAAATAGGGAAAGATTAGTGTGATTTTAATAAAGTGTAATAAATCAAGCAGATTGATTTTAGTTTAAACATTGGGCCAGAGCAAAAGAAAGAGTCTTTGTGATTTCTATAAAGTTCAGCCTAGCTCCCTTCTTCAAGGGACTCCAGGGAAGTTTCGGGGCTCTAATTCCCATTCTTACTCCAGGGAAGTTTTGGAGTTCTAGTTCCCATTCTTACTTGGCTTTAAGGTTTGGATGTCTCCATCTTACTATCACAGCTCAAAGCAGGAGGAAGAGAAAAGCAATAGGATAGAAGTAGAACCTAGGAAAGGAAACACACAGCTTCCCACACATGATGCTGTTATTACCATTTTTTAAGAGAACTAAATGCAGGAACAGCTTTTAACTTTTTCAAACACTCCACTGAATGCTTTATCCCCTAGTATGACAGCCCTCAAATGCCCTTGAACTTAGCTCACACTGTTTTCCTCTTCTCTATTGCAGAACTGGGAATGAGTGCTGGAAGTCCTGAGAGCCCATTAGAAGCGGAAACTATGCCATAGTTAATACTTATATAGGCACGCTTCCAAAAGGGGCCACATGTACGTGTTTTGGATTTGGATGAACATTCCTTTTCAGTTATGGACCAAACGTTTATGACCCAGTAAAATTCATATGTTGAGCCCTAATTCCCAGTGTGATGATATAAGAGGTGGACCCTTTGGGAGGTAATTAGATTTAGATGCCATTACAAGGGTGGAGCCCTCTTGAATGAGATTAGTGCCCTATAAGAGTCACAGAAGAGCTCGCTCTCTCTTTCTCTTTCTACCATATGTGGATACAATGAGAAATTGGCAGTCTATAACCTGCAAGAGGACTCTCACCAGAACCTGATCATGCTGGCACCCTGATCTTGGAGTTCCATCCTCCAGAACTATAAGAAATAAATTTCTTATATTGTTTATGAGCCACTCAACCTGTGGTATTTTTTGTTTTTTATAGCAGCCCGAATAAGACAACATCTGTTTCTCTTTTACCCTCTCCTGGAACTAATACTCTGGCTGGCATATTCATCTTGTAGACCTAGTTAAGAAGGCCTCCTCCATGGGCTGTCTTGACTCTCAGTCATCCCTCACTTCTGTCTGGTTCAGCTTATCACCAAAATATTAAGCATTGGTTTACTTGTCTGTCTCCCAC
The DNA here is from genome assembly GCF_019320065.1 of Cervus canadensis. Classification (NCBI taxonomy): domain Eukaryota; kingdom Metazoa; phylum Chordata; class Mammalia; order Artiodactyla; family Cervidae; genus Cervus; species Cervus canadensis. Next base: position 83,290,070 of record NC_057392.1, read on the forward strand.
ACTAAACAGTGAACTCTGTGGGTGAAAGTGCAACGTGTTATTTATCTCTGTTTCATCACCACCCAGCACTGTACTGGCTGTTTTGTTAAGTTGCTTCAGTTGTATCTGACTGTTTGCAATCCTGTGGACTGTAGCCTGCCAGGCTCCTCTGTCCATGGAATTTTCCAGGCAAGAATACTTGAGTGGGTTGCCATTTCCTCTTCCATGGGATCTTCCCAACCCAGGATTGAACCCATGTCTCCTGCATTGGCAGGGGTATTCTTCACCACTGTGCCACTGGGGAGCCCCACTGTACTGGATACATTCTGGGTATTCATTGAATGAATGAAGGTTGGGAAATTACAAGCTTCTTGAAACAATAATTTGCCTGTAACTTTCTTGTTCAATTCCATAACAAACACTGTTGGTTGCTGACCCACAATCCCTTGTATCTCTTTAATCATTTCTCTGTACCTCTCCTGTAACCTCATCCAATGACCTGAACTTATGACTCTTCTTTGGAAGTTTGCTCTTGGGCTACTGGAGTCAGCAAGCTGAAAGTGTGTGTGAATAGCTCAGCCTCAGGGACTCACTTACAGGAAATCAAGTTGGTTCATGAGCATATGTCCATATAACTTCAGGTTCTATGGGTTTAGAGGTCCTTGTCCCTAGAGGAGGGATGCTTCCTTCAAGGGACACAGTAAAAATTCAATTTACAATAAAGCTATGGCTACTACTTAGTCTTTTAGAGCGCCTTGTGATAATAGAAAAGAAAGGAGCCACCATTCTGCAGGGGTAATTGACCCTGAGAATCAGAAAGAGGATGCGTGGCTACTACAAAATGGGGAGGAGCTTTAAGAGATCCACTGGGTTTTGTCTTTGTGTTCCCATGGTTATCTTTTACCTGTGAGTAGGCAATTACAACAATGAAAGCATGATAGAAGAATCATAACTGGGCTCAGATCTTTCAGGGATGAAATTCTGGTTCATTCCACCAGGCAAGATATCTAGATCAGCAGCAGTGCTAGCTAATGATAAAGGAAACCTAGAACAGATGAAAAAGAAATGGGATAATGAATATCAATTATGAATGTGAGATCACCTGCAGCAGTGGGCTTTTACTCATCCCACTAACTCTCTTCTTGTAAGGTTTTCCCTAAAAAATTTGACCACCCAGCATTTTAAGAAACTATAACAATTGTGTATCATTTGAAGAAACTGTAACAGTGTATTCAGGTCAAGAAGCAACAGTTAGAACAGGACATGGAACAATGGACTGGTTCCAAATTGGGAAAGAAGTAGCCAAGGCTGTATACTATCACATTGCTTATTTAACTTATATGCAGAGTACATCATGCAAAATACTGGGCTGGATGAAGTACAAGCTGGAATCAAGATTGCCAGGAGAAATATCAATAACCTCAGATATGCAGATGACCACCCTATGGCAGAAAGTAAAGAGAAATTGAAGAATCTCTTGATGAAAATGAAAGAGGAGAGTGGAAAAGCTGGTAAAATTCAACATTCAAAAAATGAAGATCATGGCATCCGGTCCCATCACTTCATGGCAAATAGATGGGGAAACATGGGAACAGTGATAGACTTAATTTTTTTTTTTGATAGACTTAATTTTATTGGGCTCCAAAATCACTGCAGATGGTGATTACAGCCATGAGATTAAAAGACACTTGCTCCTTGGAAGAAAAGCTATGATCAACCTAGACTGCATATTAAAAGCAGAGACATTACCTTGTTGACAAAGGTCTGTCTAGTCAAAGCTATGATTTTTCCAGTAGTCATGTATGGATGTGAGAATTGGACCATAAGGAAGCTGAACACTGAAGAACTGATGCTTTTGAACTGTGGTGTTGGAGAAGACTCTTGAGGTCCCTTGGACTGCAAGGAGATAAAACCAGTCAATCCTAAAGGAAATCAGTCCTGAATATTCATTGGAAGGACTGATGCTGAAGCTGAAACTCCAATACTTTGGCCACCTGATGTGAAGAACTGACTAATTTGAAAAGACCCAGATGCTGGGAAATATTGAGGGCAGCAGGAGAAGGGGACAACAGAGGATAAGATGGTTGGATGGACTTGAGTTTGAGCAAGCTCCAGGAGTTGCTGCACCACAGATGCTCTACCTCACATAGCCAGGCTTTCCTGATTGGCTGTGATCCTGAAGACCCAACTCCCCTGCTGCCTTCAGCCCATCCAAGCCTGCTGCCTTGGGCTTGAGGACCTACCTAGACCAGAACACTTTTCCCCACACGTCTCTATTTTTTAATCCTATATATGAAAGCTTAAGTTTTCAAATAGAATTTGAGTTGTTCATTTACATGTTAAAGTGAGCCCAAAGGACTTCATAAATTAGCATGTTATTATTTTAAGTGACAGAGAAAATAACACCATGAATTTAAATCCAAAGTTTCTTGACGGCTCATTTATGAAATCAGAAAATCTTATTTTTTTAAAGTTTCAATTTCTATTTTGCTTACTGTCAAAGTAGTGATTTTGTTTTCATTACCGCCCAAAGAGCCCATTATCTCTTTCATCACATGAGGCTGCCCAAAATAACATGTCTCACTTAGAGAGGGACAATTCAAAAAAATATGCTGTGAAGAGTTGTGGTTTTATTACAGAATCCCTCAGGCTTTGATTGGTTGAAAGGAACTTGGAAAATCTATATTATTACGACTTAAAATATGGTGAAGATTTTAGTTTAGGATATAGTTCTTAAACAGTTTTAAGCAACACACTCAATTCCATAAGAAAAAATGTGGGTTAAGAATGAGCTCCGTTTCTTATTTACTGATCTTGGGCACTTAAATTCTCTAGACTTTTGTTTGTTTGACTGTAAAGTAGAAATAATAATAACAGTAGCCCCACAGGCCTGGTAAGAGAATCAAGTGAGATGATGCGTTTGTATGTATTATAAAGCATTATACAAAGCTGAGCGTGCAGCCTGACACAGAAGAGGAATTTAATACATGTTCATAGAATCAAGGAAGAAGATGTTGTTTAGCTATGTTGAGTTTTCTTTGATCTACTAAAGGAGATGACTTTGGATCTTGATTAAAGATGAAGTGATATTTTTGATAAATATAATTCATAAATTATTTTCCTGGATCCCAACTTTGTTTAGGACTTTATGACATCAAGAGTTGTTTAGTAGGAGCTCAGTTGCCCTCCATGACATTAGCTACAAAAGTTTAGGAATATTCCCTCCAATCTCTGATTAAATCAAAACTCCTACTCAACTTCATAATAGCTTCACATGAAATGTTTGCATTTTCTTGTCTGAATGACAAGATCTATGGGTTTTTCTACAGGAATATAAAGTAACCCTTTTAATAGCCCTGAAACTTTTGACTTCAACTACCTCTAAGAATCTATAAATGTGTAACCATCAGACGAAGGATTTGGGCTGCCATTTTTGTTCTATAGTAGGATGAGTTGAAATATGGTAACACAGCATCAAGTTTGGGATTTAAGCTCATATATAACTGTTTCTACTCATCTTTTTTGCTTCAGATGTGGGCCTGGGGTCCACAACTGTTGAATCTTAATGGGAACTGCATCTTCTTGTCTATCACTTTCTATTTTTAAAAGTATATCTGATTCTAAATGCAATGTGAATAATTAGGTGTCTGTTCAGTATAATATAATAAATGTAGGAATAATTAACTAAATAAGACACCAATCAGTGCTGACTTTCAATTGGTTCAGTGAGTTTGTCTTTTAAAAGTGCTTCATCCTACTATAGTAATTCTCTAAGATTGAATTTTGTCATTCCACTTTGACAAAGAGCTTAAGTTTCATTAACAGCTTATTTTTTTATTCACTCATTTGTACATTTCCTGAAAATCTACTGAGTGCAAATGAACATGTACAAATTGACAATGTACATGATCACAAATGGGGGAAATTTATTGGGAAAATTAGCTATTTTTGTTAGATGTTATATGCTTTATTCCATCTAGAAATTTAACAGTTTTACTTGAGCAAGTTGAAATGAGAAAGAGAGGCTAGAACACATTTGGCAGAACTCAAATGAATAATTTCCCTCCTTTTTCAATTTAGTTTTCCTTCCTGATGTATATATTCTAGCTTCACTGATGGGAGAAAGAGAAAAGAGAACTATGTGAACAACCAGCTTCTGTCTCCTCACTTCTTGATGAATGCTAATCATTCAGATTCTCACTTTTATTTACTAAGATCACTGAAGAGTTACCCATAACCAGTGGTTGAGTCAGTAGAGGGTGAAAACTCCTAGCACTGATCTTTGCAGGGTTTTCTTATTGCTTAATTGCTTTCAAATCAGGCTTTTTTTGTTTGTGGGAGAAAAAAGAACCAGCATGGTGAGTTGCCACTGACTCAAAAATGGATTTATGTATACAGAATGATTCTCTTTTACAAGTCTCAGGCTTACATGGTTCCCTCTGGTTCAGGAGCAGACAGTGCAGTCAGCAGTACACAGCCTCACTGTTCCACGTGAACAGAAAGCCCACTCATATGGAGTCAGTAATGCTGGGGATAGAGAGGGGTTGTTGTCGTTCCGTCACTCAATCACGTGCGACTCTGTGATCCCATGGACTGCAGCACACCAGGCCTCCCTGTCGTTCACTATCTCCCGGAGCTTGCTCAGTCTCATGTCCGTTGCATCAGTGATGCCATCCAACCATCTCATCCTCTGTCATCACCTTCTCCTCCTGCCCTCAATCTTTCCCAGAATCAGGGTCTTTTCTAATGAGTCAGCTGTTTGCATCAGGTAGCCAAATTATTAGAGCTTCAGCTTCAGCATCAGTCCTTCCAATGAATATTCAGGATTGATTTCCTTTAGGATGGACTGGTTTGATCTCCTTGCAGTCCAAGGGACTCTCAAGAGTGTTCTCCAACACCACAGTTTGAAAGCATCAATCCTTCGGTGCTCAGCCTTCTTTATGGTCCAACTCTCACATCCATACGTGACTATTGGAAGAGAGCAGGGAGGGAGGAAGAAATTGTGAGGAAAGATGAGAAAAAGAGATGATGGTGTGTTCAAAGTTTCCTATAGATGCACTGGGGATAGAAGCCCTGTAAAAGCCCCTTAGATACTGGTTTGGGCTGACGGTGCAACCTCTGAAGCCAGCACAGGTCCATAGGCTGTGAGCCACGTCCCCCAGGCAAACTCTTATACTATCAACAGAGCCTCTAAGTAGAGACTCTCCCACCTGACAGAGTCAGAGCTCAGGAACATAGGATGCGAACTCATACTCCATCATTTCTTCACATCTCATCTTTCCCAAGGGCAAGGAAACACCTGTAGAATGAATTTACAGCCACTTACCTGTACATTTTTCCAGTGGTCCTGTATGGAGGTGAGAGTTGGACTATAAAGAAAGCTGAGTGCAGAAGAATTGATGCTTTTGAACTGTGGTGTTGGAGAAGACTCTTGAGAGCCCCTTGGACTGCAAGGAGATCCAACCAGTCCATCTTAAAGGAGATCAGTCCTGGGTGTTCACTGGAAGGACTGATGTTGAGCTGAAACTCCAATACTTTGGCCACCTGATGGGAAGAGCTGACTCATTGGAAAAGACCCTGATGCTGGGAGCGATTGGAGGCAGGAGGAGAAGGGGACGACAGAAGATGAGATGGTTGGATGGCATCACCGACTCAATGGACATGGGTTTAGGTGGACTCCGGGAGTTGGTGATGGACAGGGAGGCCTGGCATGCTGTGGTTCATGGGGTCGCAAAGAGTCAGACATGACGGAGCGACTAAGCTGAACTGACCTGTACATCCCATGGTCCATTAAGCCAAATATTTATTATTCATCCACTCAATAAATTTATATTTAAGTCATTGCTCTAGACTCAAGGATAGAACAGCAAACAAAATAAAGTCCCTGTTCAAAAGAACTTAATGTTTTAGCAGGGACTCAGGCAAAAAAACAAATAAACAAATACATGCACTAGATAGCAGTGAGAATAAGAAAACAGGATGATGTGATAGAAAATGATGGGATTAGGGGTGGGCAGTGAGGGGTGGTTGGGAAGGTCTTTCTTGGTGTTAGGAGATGACATCTGATTTTAGGCCTTAAAGTCAAAGAGAAGTCAGCCATGTAGATATTGGAAAAGAGTATCTAAATAAGACGGAACAGTAAGTTCAAAGGCTATGAGGCAAAAGTGGCTTTGGAATATGAGAAGATAGGAGATAGGAGGTGGGCAGTACACATTGCAGGGCCTTTAGAAAGCATGGTGAGGAGTTCTGATTTTGTCTCAAAGGTGAGTGAAAGCTCTTGGATTCTTCTAAGCAGAGGACTGGCAAAATTTGATTGACATTTTAAATTGATCACATTGTGTGGAGAACAGACTGTAGAAGGACAAAAATATAGGTAAGGGTACTGGATGAGGCTATTGAGTAATCCATTGGAGAAATTATGGGGGCTAGGTCAAGGATGGTAACAGTAAAGGCCAAGAAGTGATTGTTTATGGGTTATATTATGCAAAGAGTGGGAGGAATTGGATGATAAATTGGATGTGAGGTTTGAGAGAGAGAAGTTGAGATGGCAGCAAGGTTTTAAGCCAGAGTACCTGGGTGAAATGGTATATACTATTTACTGAAATGAGGAAGCTTGGCAAAATAATCAGTTTTAGGGGTGGTGTAAATCAGAGGGAGATGTTAAGTAGCTGGAGCTTAGGAGAGAGGTCAGAGGGTTAAGAATCCATCTGAAATGCAGCAGACACAGGAGACATGGGTTTGAACCCTGGGTTAGGAACATCCCCGGGAGAAGGAATTGCAACCCACTCCAGTATTCTTGCCTAAAAAAGTCCATGGACAGAGAAGCCTGGCAGGCTATAGCCCGTGGGGTTGCAAAGAGTCAGATATGACTGAGTGGCCAAGCACACTCTCTAACAAAAAGTGTATAGATGACATTTAAAGCCATGGTATAAGAGGAGATCATGCAGGTAGGAGCCTTGGGGCATTATGATACTTGGGTGTTGGGAAGATGGGGAGAAGACAAAAAAGAAGTCTACAGAAAAGTGGACAGTGTGGTTGGAGGGAAACCAGGAGATTGTGCTTGTAAAGAAAACATTTCAGGAAGGAGGAAGTGAGCAAGTAGAGCAACTGTGGCTGAGAGAGGTTAGATTAGACGAGAATTGGTCATTGCTTTTAACAATATGGAGGGAGCAGCTTTGGTAGCACAGTAGGAATGAAGTGGAGACAGTTCAAGGGGCAATTGGAAGAATGGCTAGTGAGTAACCTACATGGACTTCCCTAATGGCTCAGATGGTAAAGAATCTACCTGCAATGTGGGAGACTGAGTTCGATCCCTGGATTGGGACGATCCCTTGGAGGAGGGAAAGGCTACCCACTCCAGTATTGTGGCCTAGAGAATTGCATGAGTCCATGGGTTACAAAGGGTCAAACATGACAGCAAACTTCACTTCAATTCTTCAACCTACATGGAGGAGTTTTACTATAAAGGAAAACAGAAATGGAGAAGAGCTAGAGGGAGAATATGAGACCACAAGATTCCTCCCTCTCTCCTTCTCTCCTTACCTTCCTTCTTCCTCTTTTCTTCCCCTCTCTCCCTCTCTCTCTCCCTCCTTTCCTTCCAGATGGAAGATATAATAGTATGTTCGTGTGACAATAGGTATGATCCATGTGGAAAGAATAAATCTGATGCTGTAAGAACTTACATATGGTGGTGTGGGGCTACAGAGATTTAGGGACTGCTCTGCCCCATGTAAATCATGTATATAGCATTATTGTGATTTCAATGAATGAAGCTATAACAGAGCTATCTAACCAACCATGAAACCTGGAGAGAGAATTATATGATCTGATCTAGCAATTGTAAGGCACTATGTAAATAATCCATGAGCTCAGAGACTGGCAGGGCAAAAATAATTGTCAAGCATGACCTCTCTGGTGTCTACATCACTTCCAAGCTGTCTTTGAACTATCCTGCTCTTCTGAAGCCACAATCAGATAGGAGTTTCCAGGAAAGTATGGGCTTCTGTGGATGCTGAGCAGCATAGGATACTGGAAATTGCCACTTTGGTGATAAATGCAACCTGGAGAATACAGAATGTATTTTTAAAGGAAACCAAAGATATTTTATGAGGAAAAAGTGCTTTAATAATCCATATTAGCTATCTAAATTGAATAAATTAACCAAATAATTAATTTTGCATTTTTCAAATTTCAGATGTAATATGGTAGATGGTGCTGCAAATCTTTAATTTGACTTCACTGGGACTTAAAGTGTTCACAAAAATCCTTTGTGTTTCTGTTAAAAGAAGTGAGTCATTTTGTATTTAGAAGGCAACAATAAACAGTTATTTTTCAGGACTTTCATTAGGTCCTATCACAAGAACTTTACTACATCACATTTAATTCATACAACAGCCTGTTTACTATTATTTTCTCCATTTTATAGATGAGGAAACTGAGGCTTAAAGATACTACTTAATAAACTTGCTTAAGTCACAAAATTCAAATAATGACAGAGATAGGATTTGAATACAGGAAGCCAGATTCCAATGTCTGCTTTCAACCACTAAGCTGTAATTCTTGTGTGTTTAAAGTTATAGAAATACCATTACATGGTTATCCAGATGGAGAATAAATGGGCAAGTATGAATCTCATTTCTCATTTTAATTATGCCTCTGTTTGCTCTTTTTGTGTTTTGAGATTGCTTTAGCGTGTAAAACAAATTCAAACTCAAACAAAAATGACTTTATGACCCTCTTGGCTCTTAGAAACTATTTAACAAGCTTTCATTCTGATTTCTGTTTCTAGTGAGGAGCAACTAGAGACAGGAGGTGATCAGATTTTTCCACCTTTGTTAAGCAAACAGCCCCAGGAAACAGTTTTGATTTGTAGCTGGGAAACTTCAGGTTAAAAAGTGTTGGTTTCTGGCCTGTGAAAGTTTTCAACAATCCTTGTGACTGTTTAGATGAGAACTGATCATTGCTTTTAGCAACATGGAGGCAGCAGTTTCAGTGGCATGGTGGGCACAGAACTCTGATTGGAGACAGCTCAAGAGGGAACGGGACAACAGTTGTTGAGTGACCTACATGGAGGAGTTTTACTCTAAAGGAAAACAGAGACGCGGAGACAAGCTGGCGGTGGGGATATAGGATCATGAGACGCCTTTCTCTGTCCCTCCTTCCTGCTGGGCCTCTGCTTAGGAGGCTCTAGTGGGGTGAGATAGGTGAGGGCTTGGAGCTTCTTCCAGGCTTTAATCTCCACCATGGCAGAGAATGTGTTTGTCTTTGTACACCTGTTCCCTAACACTGGGCCTGGTATATAAACACTGAATTAATCAATGAAGGAGTGGCTCCATCATCCAGAGGCAATTCCTCCTGGCCCACTAGATTTTTCTTCAATATGTATTTTAAGAATGAAATCCTGCAGTGTTGACTTGTACTATCGACTTTTTTTCCCCACCTAAAATAAAGTATGAATATCCTTCTTTTTCAAAATATATATTTCTATGAATATATCATAATTTCTTTACCATTGGACAGTTAGATTTTTTCCCACATTTCTTTATGTCTTAAGATTGCAAAGAAAAGCTTTATAGATAAATCCTCATCCTTTTTTTTAAAGTCATATTTCTGAGAGGGGCATTATTAGGTCAGATAGTATGCACTTTTTACAAGTTTTCCCAAATTTTCCTTCAGAATGCATCTGCCAATACCATATGGAATACGTATTTTTAAGCATTCTCTCTACCATGAAGGATATCCTCTCAAAGATATTTTTCTATTATCTTGAAAAATTATATCACAGTTTTAATTTACATCTGTTTGATCTTTTGATTCGAGGCTTTATGAAAAGTGTAGCAAAGATAATATTTTTGAAATATATTAGTGTTCTTTTCCTTTTTGTACTTCTTTTTACATGATCTTCTGCTATCCAGCCAGAGGCATCCAATGCTTTGGGGAAGCTTAGGACTGTTACATCAGAATGAACAGAGAAAGATCCAATGTTCGGTTTTTGAGTTCCAAAATAGGACTTCTGATTTACACTAAGATAATTGTCTCAAAGATGGACTTTTTTTTAACGTGAACTTTTAAATTGAGTATAGCATACTGACAAAAAAGTGCACAAATCATAAAAGTCCAGCTTGATGAATTTTTACAAAGTGAAGACACTTGTGTAATCACTCTCCAGATCAATATAAAGAGCATTACCAGCACTTCAGAATTTCCCTGGCCCTTCCAATGATTACTCTCCTCAGATGCAACTATTAATCCAACTTCTGTCACTATAGACTTCTTTGCATACACTGGAACTTCATATAAAATGACTCATTCAGTATGTGATAATCTACATCTGGCTAATTTCTTGGCAGCCCACTCTAGTGTTCTTGCCTGGAGAATCCCCTGGACAGAAGAGCCTGGCGGGCATAGTCCATGGGATTGCAAGAGTCGGACACGACTTAGTGACTAAACCACCATCACCAATTTGTTTCAAAATTTAGTTTGTGAGGTTTATTCATGTTATTAGTTTGTTCAATTTGTTCAATTTCATTGATGTATAATATTTCATTTTATGAACATATCACAATTTATTTCTCAACACAGTGAATGAAAATTCCAGGTGCCGATACTTGAAATTGTGATTTATTTTTTCATTTTAGCTATTTTCTTGAGTGTATAGTGGCATTGCATTGTGATTTTTATTTGTAGTTCCTTAGTAACTAATGATGTTGACCACCTTTTCATGTAGTTATTAGCCATTTATATATCTTCCTTTGTAAAATGCTTATTCAGGTGGGTTGTTTTTGGTTTATTGTTCTTTAAGAATTTTTGTCAGTATTTTTCCTGTTGATTTGTAGTTCTTCATAAATTGTGGATATAAATCCTTTGTTGCATGTGTGTGGGCTCAGTCACTCAGTCATGTCCAACTCTTGGCGACCCTGTGGACTGTATCCCGCCAGGCTCCTGTGTCCATGGGATTTCCCAGGCAAGAATATTGGAGTGGGTTGCTATGCCCTTCTCCAGGGGTCTTCCCTACCCAGGCATCAAACTTCATTTCCTACATCTTCTGCATTGCAGGCAGATTCTTTACCTGCTGAGTCAACCAGGAATGTATATATATATATATATATTATATATAATAGCCATCTTCTTCCACTATTGGCTTAACTTTTTACTTTATTTTTTTAAATTAAACTGCATTTGATTTACAATATTGTGTTAGTTTCAGATATACAACTTTACTTTTTTATGTCTTTTCATGAAAAAAATGATTAATTTTAAACTATTCCTATTTATCAATCTTTTCCTTTATGATATATTTATCTAAGAAATTCTTGCTCATCGAAAGGTCATGGAAACTTTCCTCTGTCATTTCCTAGTAACTTGATTGTCTTATTTTTCCCAATTATACCCAGAGTCTATCTAGAGTTGATTTCTGTTTATGGTGCAAGTTGGAAGGTGAAGATGGCTTTTTCCCTACACAGATGCTTAATTGATTCCCCACTGTTGAAATGACCATGCTTTTCCTCACTGCACTGCAGTGCCACCTTTGTTTTAAATTAAGTGACTGCATGTGTAAGGTTTGTTTCTTGACTTTCTATTCTGTTCCATTGGTCTATTTGTCTGTACTGTACCAATACCACCCTGTCTTCTTAATGTAGCTTAACACCGAGTCCTGACATAAGGAAATGTGAATTTTCCAACGTTACTATTCTTGAAGATTGACTCAGTTTTCTTGCTTTTTGCAATTTGATATGAATTTTAAAACCAAGTTGTTAATCTTCACACAGAAAAATTCAATATGATTTTGATGATGATAATATTGAGTCTGTAGATCAGTTTGGGAGACAATTGACATCTTGAAATTACCTTTTCAAGCCATAAATGTGGTTATTGTTCTATTTAGGTTTATACTAATTTCCCTCAGAAATATTAATAGGTCTTTTTTGTGGAGGACTATTTTGCATTTTTCATTAGGTTTATCCTTAAATATGTGGTATTAGAAAGTTTTTGGTGCTATTTTAAATGATATAATTTTTGAAATTTCTTCTTCAAAAGAAATATATATTGCTACAGTATACAAAAGTTTGATATTTTCATAATGATCTCATATTCAGAAACTATTCTCTGTTCACAGGTTTAGGTTATAGGTTTAGATAGTTCTAAAGTTTATCTGGAGATTAATTTAGATTTTCTACCTTAAAGTCACTTACAAATAATGTTTTATTTCTTTGTTTCTGATTATATGCATTTTAATTTATTCCTTTCTAATTAAATTGAATAGAATTTCCAGTAGAATATTGACTACAAATAATAATAGTGAGATTCTTTTTCATTCTTGATCTTTGGGGAAAAGTTTCCAGTGTTTTACTATTTCAAAGTATTTTTTATAGTTTATTTCTAGTTTGCTAAGAGCTTTTATCTTTAATTAGCAATGTGTTGATTTTCATCAAACAGTTTTTCTGCATCTCCTAAGATTATTATGTCATATTTTTTGCTACTGGACTGAATTATATTGTTGTAAATTAATTGATATAAACTGACTGATTTCTAAATAGAATGGACCTTGCATTACAACTGAACTTGGTTCTAATGCATTATCTTTTTCTTAATTTCTGAATTTGGCTTACTAATATTATGTTTAAGTTTTTTTTGCATCTATATTCATGAGATATATTGGCCTATTTCCTATTACCTAGTACATTATATTGTCTTTATGAATTTGCGTGGATTTTATAAGATGAGTTGGTGGATGTTCCTCTTTATTTTGTGGAAAAATTTGTATAATGTTGTGCTATTTTCTTCTTAAATATTTAAAATAATTCTCTGGTAAAAACTCTGGGCTAGGGGTTCTATCTTGGGAAAGATTTTAATTACATATGAACTTATTTGATAGACACAGTGCTATTTCTCTTATATTTGGTAAGTTGTGTTTTCAAAAAATTATTTGATCTAAATTTTGAAAGTTATTTGCATAAAGTTATTTACAATCTATTTACTAACTTTTAATGCTTATAGTTTCTGTAATGTATAGTAATGATGTCCATTTTTTATTTCTAATATTGCTAATTTATTCTTCTAAATATCAGTCTCTAGTAGTTTATCAGTTGTACTAATCTTTTAAAAGAAGCAAATTTTGACTTAACTGATTTGCTCTATTATGCTTTTTTATTTCATTAATTTCTGTTTTTATATTTCACTTCCTTTGTAATTTAGTTTCCCCGTTTAAAAAAATAGTCCTGAGATAGATCTAAAATTATCCATTTTCACACTATCCTGTCTTCTAATATATGCAGTTAAGACTATAATGTTTTCTCTAAGGTTTTCTTAGCTTTGGCATTTAAGCTGTAAGTTATATTTAAAATTATTTTCTGTTGTAATTCAGTTAAACATAGTTTTTAATTTGCACTGTGATTTCTTCTTTAATTGATAACTTAAGAGCATATTGCTTAATTTCCAAATAGTTTAGGATTTTCTAGTTATCATCTTGTTATTGTATTAAAATCTCCTACTATGTTTATGGATTTATCCATTTATACTTTTGGTTTTGTCTGTTTTTAATTTACATGGTTTGAGGCTATATTTTTAGGTGCACACAAATTTAGAAATGTTATATTTTCCTGATGAATTAACACTTTACTATTAGGAAATGTTCCCTCTTGCCCACAATATCTGCTAATTTATGATGAGACTTCTTGCTCTAAGTCATTTGTCTATCCGTAAAATGGTCAGTTTTCTTTTTGTTAATGTTTGTGTAACATGTGTTCCCATTCTTTTATTTTCTGCCTCACCGGTATTTTTTCTAGGCAGCATATATTTAGTTTTTCCCCCCACAGTCTGCTAAGCTTACTTTTTGTTTAAAAAAGGATTATTTAGTCTATTTAAGAGTTATAGAATTACTTCTATGTTTGAGTTAGAAGCTGCTGTCTTACTCTTTGTTTTCTGTTTGTCTTTCCTTTGTTTCTTTTCTCCTCTTTTCTTTTGTATATATTAGTTTTTAATTCTTTGTTTTTGTTCTTTTATTAGTCCTTTTAATTCCTTTTATTAGTCCACTTATTAGAGATTGCAATATGCATCCTTGACTCTTTAGCGTCCACTATAAATGAGAAGTTTTTTAAAATTGACTCATGTATTTTATTAAAACTTTATTATTTTGCTATTACATTTAAGTCTTTTGTCATCCAGAACCTACTTTTCTGAAAAGGTATTTGATAAGATATATTTTTATGTTTACAGTGTTGAGGTACATGTTTAACAACTATTGAATATTCTGAACTTATCAAATAACCTTTCATCATCCTATGTTAAATTAGAATTTTAAAATAATTTCTTATGAAATGCAAGGATCTTAGAAAGCTTTAATTCCACATATTCATCTCACCTTTTCTGTGTTATTGTTATTTCTCATATATTTTAATTCTACATATCTTTGAAATCTGTCAGACATTATTATTTTTATGCTGTGTAATCATTCTTATTTTTCCATGAATGCACTTTTTCATTTTCTTCATTCCTTCTTGCACTCTGTATTTCTATCTATGATCATTCATATAAACATTTGAATCTGTGGTTTCATGTTTTCCTTCTGTTTTGGGAAATTCTCAACCATTATCTTTTCAAATTCTGCTTCTATCAAATCCTCTCTCTTTATACCTCTGAAACTCTAATTACACATATTTTTTGTATCATGTCTGATGTGCTTCTTTTCTCTTTTCTCTGTTTTCCTTCTGTTTCTCTTCGATGATTTAGTACAGACATTTTCTACTGATTTATCTTCCTGTTCCCATCTTCTGTTACATCTAATCCACGTCTAATCTTTGTTTTACTTATTGAGCCTGTCTACTGCATTTTTAAAATTAATGTATTTTTCGGTTTTAGAATTTCCATTTAATTCTCTTTTAAGGAATCTAACTGTTTAGTAATACTATTTATTTGGTAGCCTATTTTCTCAAACATGTTAATGTACAGATATTTAGAATCTGTAATTACCCTACTATCTGAATCATTAAAGCCTAATTGTCTTTTGTTAAAAAAACATCTTGGATTGTGGATGTTGTTTTGTATACTGGTATACCTGGTAGTTTTTGATGGATGTTACCTATTATAAGAGAAAAACTGTAGAAGCTTTAAGTGATAGTACTTTCTCAGGAAAATCCGGTCTCTAAGTGGGCAGTTTGATTTAGTCAGAGATTGAGATGATTTGAGGTAGATATCAGTGTTTGTAAGGACCTCTCTGATTTCTAGTTTGCCCTCACTACTAGGGCTTGGTTTTTGACAACCTCAAGGGAATTCTTGGAATATCGTCTAAGTCCTCTAAAATACTTAGCTTTTTAGCCACTTAGCTGCTGCTTTCTGCTTGGCATCTTAACCTGTAGAGCTTAGACACTAGAAAATGCCCCAGGAAGAAAACTGGTGCAGAGTGTTGGGCTCACTTACCTAAGGGTCGTTTTATTCCCAAATTCTAGCCCCTCAAATCCTGGCTGCCTTAGTAACACTGACCTTCAGATTTTTTTTCTTTCTAGTCTCGTGAAAATGCTAGAAGTCCTTTTTGAGGGGTTGCCCTCTTGGCAATTAGAGTGGGATCAAATTGCCTTGACTTAAAATCTTGGATTGAGATGTTTCAAGGCTGGACTTTTCACTTCCTAAAGTGAAAAGTGAAAGTGAAAGTTGCTCAGTTGTGTCTGACTGTTTGCAATCCCATGGACTATACAGTCCATGGAATTTTCCAGGCCAGAATACTGGAGTGGGTAGCCTATCCCTTCTCCAGGGCATCTTCCCAACCCAGGGATTGAATGCAGGTCTCCCACACTGCAGACGGATTCTTTACCAACTGAGCCGCAAGGGAAGCCCTAAGTCTTGTCTATTTCCACTGAACTCATACTCCCGCAGTTAGTCCTTCAGGGCTCGAAAATGAAAGGTTTGTATCTTTTCCAAAGCCCTTCAACTTCTTTGGGCTTTAATCTCAGTCTATATCTCCCTAACACTGATGGCTGTGGATAGCTCTGTTTAGCTTCTCAGTCTCTTAGCAGCTCTTTCTGCTTTGATTCTCTACCTCTCTGCCTGCACAGTTGGCAAATAGATAAATACTCTGACAAGTAGCATCTCAGACTATCAGCCACTCACGTTTCTGAGCACTTCTTCTCTCCTGTGTCTTGATCCTTCAAGTTCTGGCTACCTTGGCAAGGCTGAAATCGAACTGCCTGTATCCCAGTACTCTGAGAATGTGGAAAGCCCTGAGTGCTGCTGTCTTTTCAGCTTCTTGCTTAAACCTCTTACAAACTGGCAGGTATCTTAAGAGGAGAAGAGATAGAGATAGTCGAGCTCACCTCAATGTTTTTGTCTTTTCTCTGAGATCTTGGCTCCACAAGTCCAGATGTGTTGGTTGCTCATTGATGGCTTCATATATCTTCTTTAAAAATTCTTTTAAATTCAGTTTTAAGAATTGTTTTTGGTGTGAGGTTTGGATTGATGCAAGCTACTCCTTTTAGCTGGAAACAGAAGTCCAAAAAGCTAAGTTTTCTTGTCAAAGAAAGGCTTTCTAGATTTTATAAAGTTCCTCTTTACGTATCACCAGCCAGGTTTGAGCAATCGATGTATAATAGAGTTTTACTATAACACATAACAGAATGTGATGAAAGAGATGTTCTCACCAGATAGGAGGAGGATGTGGAAAGCTTGCCACTGTGGGAGGAAGGGGAATTTTTCTGAGGAGCAAAAGCATGATGAAAATGTAGTCTGGATTCCTCAGGGGCTCTGTTCTCACCAACTTGAACTCTGGCTTAAGAATTCATAAAAATAAGAATAGATGGATCTTAGAATGTTAAATAATAATAAAAAAAACCCACAAAGCATACATGAGCTATGAACCATATTCAAAACCATGTATTTTCTGGTACAACTACCCACATCCTATATTCATACAGATAAGAAAAGGAAAGATGAACAGGAAAGTGAGCAGAGGAGATTAGGAAGGGACAGTTAGGGGATTTTGATTGTATTGATTATATTCCATTTCTTAAATTGGGTGGTGAATTTTTGAGTGCTCATTATCATGCTCTCTAGCTTACTTGTCTATCATGCAGGTTATTTTGCTTGGATCAAATGTGTCAAAATAAAAAATGCAAAAGGGAAAAGAAAGACTAATAGGCAGGAGCCTCTAGGCATTAGTGGTGACCAGTGGCCAGTCACCCCCAGCAGATTTCATTGAATTCCAGTGGACAATCAAAAACCCATGTGGATCTGAGGCTCCCCTCCCTCACTGCCATGAAGCCACAGAAGCACCTTGTAGACTCAGATGCCATCTTCAAGAGGAGCGAGGGAGGAGGAGGAAATTTTCCAAATCTTCCAAATTGAGTAGCATTTACTCAAAGGAGACTAACCAACCAACTCAGTCGTGTCCAACTCCTTGTGACCCCATGGACTGTAACCTGCCAGGCTCCTCCGTCCATGGGATTCTCTAGGCAAGAATACTGGAGGGGGTTGCCATTCTCTCCTCCAGGGGCTCTTCCCCACTAGGGATCAAACTTGGGTCTCCTGCACTGCAGGCAGAGTCTTTACCATCTGTGCTACAGAGAAGCCCCAAAGGAGACTAAGATAACCCTAAGTGATAAGATACTCGGTTGTATTTCATTCGCAAGATCTGCCCATCTTGTCCTCACAACAGCAGTGGATATGCAGGGGCTCTGGAGCAAGCTGAGATCTGTCTCAGAATATAAAAGAAACTTTATTTTTATGTATATCATAGCAGTTGATTTTATGAGTGAAGTTTTGGCCCTGGTACAAGCTAATGCCTATATACACCGTACATATTAGGCAAGGGAAGAAGTTGTAACAGACTTACATCCTTAACTCTGTCCTCCCTCTGGCTGGCTGTGCGACAATCATCAGGTCCCTTAAATTGTCTGCAGCAGAGTGAGAAGGTGATAATGTGATCTGTGAATTTCCTTCAATGTCTGTAAACCTAAATATCAGGGACAGCCTTCGTTCTCTTGAGCAGTCATGGTGAGTTTTCTTTATTCTTCATTCTATGATGTGGTACAGAGATGAAGCCATTATATAAAATATGTCACCACAGTGATGGTGCCATTGGATCCCTTACGTCATAAAGATAAATCACTTTAGAGTGACTTTTACCTTCCTCAACAAGTTGTGTGTATTTCAGAGGACTTTGTAAGAGGGAAAAAAAAGTCGGGAATAGTGAAAGTTAAATACAGCTTCGAAAGGATTTATCAGGTAAATGTTATGGATTGTTGTGATTTAATTTATGGGATTAGTTTGACTTTCAATTACCAGGCATCACATTGAATCACTTTATATTTTGAACTCTGTAACTAGGACTTCTAACACTCGATCTTTCATTTGGAGAGGGATTATCAATAATTAGACACTGTGGCCTTATTGATCAGCTAATCAATACCCACATTAATCACAGGTGGTCTAAAAACAATTCACTCTTTGCATTAAAAGGAATCAGTGTGATCAAATTAGCATCTTTTGCTACAAGCTGAGCAAAGCTGTAGCTTTCTAAAGGGAAGGCAATGGCCTAGGGAGGAGGTACCTCCTGGAGTCAGATCTAGGTCTACTGCTGCTAAATGAAAATGATCTAATGATACTTAAGTTCTGATTATTTGCTTTTGCTTCTTGGTTGTTTTTCTTTTTTGGTGGTCTGATATTTATGCCATTTAATAAAGTGTTATAAACTATAAAAATTGGGACAAAATGAATATGTTCTACATTGTGCATATATGTTCTTCATCCCTGCAGTTAGACCAGACGCTATCATATGTTGCAAAGAAAATTCAGGTATCTCAGTGATTCTAGAAAAATAACAAGTGTGTAGGCTTAATAAATGTGAGAGTGATTTGTTACCTATTAAGATTTGAGTATTTTTATTACCCAAGGTACACATATCACTCCAAACAGAGACTGTAAGGAACTCTTTTTTCCTCAGAGAGGTGGTTCATCTGATTTCAAGTTACAGACACCTTGTAGGTAGGAGGACAGAGCTCATCCTGGGCCACTTTCAGCTTCAGCTACGTCATCTCCCGGCTGTCACTCAAAACCAGTGGCTGTCTAACAAGGTCATAGATGCACCCAATGCTTTTAATAACTTGGCATTACTTTCATATGAATAATTTATAATCTCAAAAGTATGAGACTATTATTTATGGTTAGTAGCTGTGAAATAATGAGACACATAGTTTTAGGGCTGTTTTTATTACCAAGTGGTGTCTATATAGTTGTAGGGAGTTAAAGAGAAGTGAAAGTGGATCTCTTTTTTTTTTTTTTAAGATCACATCAGAGGCAGAAATGATATATCACAGATGAGAATAATACTGACTGTCTCTTCAAATTTATCCATTACAAAAACCACACTATTTCTTTGAAATGGGAGCTTGCAGAAGCATTCTGGCAGCTTCTTGAAGTCAGTCATTTTCACTCTCTGAGGAAATAGAAAATGGGCTTGTTTGGTCTTTGAGTCTCCATTCCTACTAGGGATAATACAATTAAATATAAAATTTAAAATTTTCACTTTGGGTTTTACAGAATAAAAACTGTTTGTCAATGTGAAAACTTGAAAAAAGTTGATGTGAGGATGATAAAAACAATTACCTGTAATCCCACCAAGTAATTTTCATAAAAACAGAATATAATGTACAGATTTTTTCCTATTAATTTTGCTCACTTCTAATATTTCATAGTAGCTTGTGAAAATATTATTTTTAGTGATTAAAACATGCTTCTGTATGGATATTACATAACTGATTTATTTCCCTATTATTTAGTAATTTTGGTTTTCCCAATTTTTGTTGCTATGAATAATTCTATGATGAGAATTCTTTTCTACAAATTTATTGAGGTAGAGTTGATTTACAATGCTGTGTTAATTTCTGCTGTATAGCAAAGTGACTCAGTTATACTTATATATACACATATAGATTCTTTTTCCTATTCTTTTCCATCCTGATTTATCACAGGGTATAGAATATAGTTCCCTAGGCTATACATCAGGACCTTGTGGTTTATTTGTCCTTGTATTCTAGCTTGTGCCTGCTATCCCAAGCTCCCGTTCCTTCCCCCCTTCTCTTGGCAACCACACATCTGTTCTCTATGTCTGTGAGTCTGTTTCTGTTTCACAGATATATTCACTGTGTCATATATTAGGCTCCACATACAAGTGAAATCATATGGTATTTGTCTCTCTTAGTCACTTACTTCACTTATATGATTATCTTTAAGTCCATTCATGTTGCTTCAAATGGCATTATTTCACTCTTTTTTGATGGCTGGGTAATATTCCATTGTGTATATATACCACATCTTCTTTATCCATTCATCTGTTGATGGATTTTTAGGTTGTCTCCATCCTTAGCTGTTGTAAATAGTGCTGCCGTGAACAGAGGAGTATGTACAAAGATACAGAGACATACATAGCATGTATCTTTTCTAATTATAGTTTTGTCTGGCTAAATGCCTATAAGTAAGATTGCCAGATTATACGGCAATCCTATTTTTAGTTTTTGAGGAACCTCCATACTGTTTTCCGTAATGGCTGCACCAATTTACATTCCTACCAACAGTGTAAGAGGGTTCCCTTTTCTCCACACCTTCTCCAACACTTATCATTTGTAGACTTTTTTTGGGGGGGATTTTTTTTTTTTCTGTTGTCTGTCAAACCTCAACAAGGTTCAGCCATAGGAATACATATATTCCCTGTCTTTTGAAACTCCCTCCCATCTCCCTCCCCACTCCACCATCTAGGTTGATAGAGAGCCCCTGTTTGAGTTTCCTGAGACATACAGCAAATTCCCATTGGCTGTCTATTTACATATGGTAATGTAAGTTTCCATGTTATTCTTTCTACACATCTCACCTTCTCTTCCCCTCTCCCCATGTCCATAAGTCTATTCTCTATGTCTGTTTCTCCATTGTTGCCCTGTAAATAAATTCTTCAGTACCATTTTTCTAGATTCTGTATATATGTGTTAGAATATGGTATTTATCTTTCTCTTTCTGACTTACTTCACTCTGTATAATAGGTTATAGGTTCATCCACCTCATTAGAACTGACTCAAATGCATTCCTTTTTATGGCTGAGTAATATTCCATTGTGTATATATACCACAATTTCTTTATCCATTCATCTGTTGACGGACATTGAGGTTGCTTCCATGTTCTAGCTATTGTAAATAGAGCTGCAATGAACATTGGGATACATATGTCTTTTTCAATTTTGGTTTCCTCAGGCTATATGCCTAGGAGTGGGATTGCTGGGTCATACAGTGGTTTTACTCCTAGTTTTTTAAGAGATCTCCATACCGTCTTCCTCAGTGGCTGTATCAATTTACATTCCCACCAACAGTGCAAGAGTGTTCCCTTTTCTCCACACTTTTTCCAGCATTTGTTGTTTGTAGAGTTTTTGATGATGGCCATTCTGACTGAGTGAGGTCATATCTCATTGTAGTTTTGATTTGCATTTCTCTAATAATGAGTGATGTTGAACATCTTTTCATGTGCTTGTTAGCCATCTGTATGTCTTCTTTGGAGAAATGTCTGTTTAGGTCTTTTCCCCACTTCTTGATTGGTTTGTTTGTTATTCTGGTATTGAGTTGTATGAGCTGCTTGTATATTTTGGAAGTTAATCCTTTGTCAGTTGTTTCATTTGCTATTATTTTCTCCCATTCTGAGGGTTGTCATTTTCACTTTGCTTATAGTTTCCTTTGCTGTGCAAAAGCTTTTAAGTTTAATCAGGTCCCACTTGTTTACTTTTGTTTTTATTTCTGTAACTCTGATGAAAGTGAAAGAGGAGAGTGAAAAAGTTGGCTTAAAGCTCAACATTCAGAAAACTAAGATCATGGCATCCAGGCCCGTCACTTCATGGCAAATAGATGGAGAAGCAGTGGAAACTGTGGCTGAATTTATTTTCCTGGGTGCTAAAATCACTCCAGATGGTGATTGCAGCCACGAAATTAAAAGATACCCCTTGCAAGGAAAGTTATGACCAACCTAGACAGCATATTAAGAAGCAGAGATATTACTTTGCCAACAAAGGTCCGTCTAGTCAAGGCTATGGTTTTTCCAGTGGTCATGTATGGATGTGAGAGTTGGACTATAAAGAAAGCTGAGCGCTGAAGAATTGATGCTTTTGAACTGTGGTGTTGGAGAAGACTCTTGAGAGAACCAGTCCATCCTAAAGGAGATCAGTCCTGGGTGTTCATTGGAAGGACTGATGTTGAAGCTGAAACTCCAATACTTTGGCCACATTATGCGAAGAGCTGACTCATTGGAAAAGACCCTGGGGAAGATTGAGGGCAGGAGGAGAAGAGGCTGACAGAGGATGAGATGGTTGGATGGCATCACCGACTCGATGGACATAGGTTTGTGTGGACTCCGGGAGTTGTTGATGGACAGGGAGGCCTGGCGTGCTGCGGTTCATGGGGTCACAAAAAGTTGGACACAACTGAGCGACTGAACTGAACTGAACTGAACTTATATAGTAAAAGTACATTGGCTCAATTTCATATTTTTAATCTGTCTATATGTCTTATAATTGAAGAGAAACTTGTAGGCCTATAAATACCTCATTAGAGAAAGATGGGTGAATGCTAAATGTCAAGTGATGATAGTGTGGTTTGTAAAATTTTATAATGAATTATCTGTTTGTAGTCAACATCTTCAATTCATTTAATCAATGGATATTTATTAGATATCTAATGACACACATATATGTGTGTGTATAAAATAGTATATATAAATACTTTACATATATGTAACAAATATATATATTTAAGATCTATCTATATACATAGGGCTTCCCTGGTGGCTCAGTGGTAAAGAATCTGCCTATAATGCAAGAGAGGTGAGTTCGATCCCTGGGTAAGGAAGAGCCCATGCAGAAGGAAATGGCAACCCACTCCAGTATTCTTGCTTGGGAAATCCCATGGACAGAAGAGCTTGGCAGTCTACAGTCTGTGGGGTTGAAAAAGAGTTGGGCACGGCTTAGTGAATAAACAACAACAACAATAATCTATATACATACTATAATTTTTAGAAATAAAAATCATCTTCTCGTAACTACAAATTTCCTCATCAATAACTGGATACTAAATTCAACACATACCTGTGCGGAAAGAGAAGTTTAAGATGGCTTTTATTTCTCAAACATTCACTCTGAGAGGAGAGATGGAAATGTACACAATTAACTTTAATGCAAAGCAAGATTTGGTAAATACAGTAAAACAATCATACACAGAATGAAACAGGCTTATATAAAAGGTGAGATTAAATCTGACTGACGGAGTCCCTTTGTAAACAGTGAGTTTTGAATTATCTCTTATATAATAGATAATTTTTAGCCTTGCTTGATCTCTTTAAAGGGCTTCCCTGTTGGCAGATGGTAAAGAATCTGCCTACCCAGTTTCAATCCCTAGGTCAGGAAGATCCTCTGGAGAAGGGAATGGTTTTAAGCCTTGTTAGATCCTCTCTGAACCGTTGATTTTTGACAAGAAGTTGGGATTTCTTGTCAAAAGTGGGGAATGATAGAATGATGTGGAGTGGGGAACAGGGAGCAATAGAAGGAATAGGAAATTCCAGGTCAAAGGTCAGCATGATAAAAGAAAGAAATTGGAATGTGGAGGGATGGCTTAAGAAATGCAAGTATATTAGTACATGGAATAAGGGGCGGGGGAAGACTGGGCTGCAGATGAGTCAACTCGAGTCAGGTGAGGACCACATGGTAGGCATCCCTGAATGTCAGGCAGAAAAGCCAAAGCTAGGATTTTATCTTGTAAGCAACGGGGAGCCCTGGAGAGTTTCTGAGTAGGTGAGTGTCATAATCTGTTTGAGGCAATTTCTTTGCTGCAGGAATGAAGGGTGAATAGGAGGAGGAGAGTGGAGTTGGGGAAACCTGTGGGGAGATGAGAGTGGTGAGTGATATAATTAGAGGAGGGGCAATAGAAGGGAGAGAGTATAACTCAGGGACAATCTGGAGGCAGAACTGGTAAGATGTGGTGACTAATTGGATATGTAGAGGAGGAAGGGACGGAGAAGGAGATGGATGAATCCCAGATAAACCTGAAGTTCGGAACCTGAGCAGTTCCAGCTGTTTTGCCTACATCCCCATCTCAGGGACTGTCTTTTCCTTAGTGTAATTCAGGAGTGTACCTGGGTTATAAACATCACGCAGAGGGCTATATTCAAAGGAAGAGCCCTTCCTCTGCACTTCTAACATGGGCATACAGCACATTGGTCCAACACTGGAGAAAGACTGGCTGGAGCTTCAATCACAGTTACTTGCCCAAGACATACACTAAGCTGAGGGACACTGGACAGTTTCCTCAACCCCTCACAGCCTCAGCATCCTTATCTGAACTCACTGCTTGTGTGGTTTTAGGAACTAAGTGAAATAATGAATGCAGATGCTGAGCAGAGGGACTAGCAAATATTAAGCGCTCAATAAATGCTACATTTAAGTGATAGTGGTAAACATTTTGGGGTTAATTTGAGAAATAAGAATAAAAATAACCCCTCCGTTAAGTTCAAGAACAGAGTATACAATAACTTGGAACTAAAATCACAGGGCTGAAAATTCATAAAATAAATGTGATTTAGAAACAAAGAATAAAAACCTAAGCTATGCTGTGTCCATAAAAAGAAAAAAATGTTTGAAAAAAAGTGAGTTATTAGTAGACTTAGTCATCTTGCCTGAGATAGCATCATAAGACATCCCCTGTTTCATCCTACCCCCATCTACTCACTTCAAAGTTTAATGTGATCATGCATTGTAGACATATCAGGCATTGCATTTAATGAATATTATTCACTCC
Organism: Cervus canadensis; assembly: GCF_019320065.1. Classification (NCBI taxonomy): domain Eukaryota; kingdom Metazoa; phylum Chordata; class Mammalia; order Artiodactyla; family Cervidae; genus Cervus; species Cervus canadensis. Next base: position 83,314,852 of record NC_057392.1, read on the forward strand.
ATGATATTCATATTTCTCAGGATTAAATAATTAATTTAATCAAATTGTATTTGTGAGAACCAGATATTTGTAGAGCTCTGAGCAGATACTCAGAGACATTACTTTGTCAACAAAGGTCCGTCTAGTCAAGGCTATGGTTTTTCCAGTGGTCATGTATGGGTGTGAGAGTTGGACTATAAAGAAAGCTGAGTGCTGAAGAATTGATGCTTTTGAACTGTAGTGTTGGAGAAGACTCTTGAGAGTCCCTTGGATTGCAAGGAGATCCAACCTGTCCATCCTAAAGGAAATTAGTCCTGAATATTCATTGGAAGGATTGATGCTGAAGCTGAAACTCCAATACTTTGGCCACCTGATGTGAAGAGCTGCCTCATTTGAAAAGACTCTGATGCTGGGTAAGATTGAAAGCGGGAGGAGAAGGGGACAACAGAGGATGAGATGATTGGATGGCATCATTGACTCAATGGACATGGGTTTGGGTGGCCTCTGGGAGTTGTTGATGGACAGGGAAGCCTGGCGTGCTGCGGTTCACGGGGTGGCAAAGAGTCGGACACAACTGAGCGACTGAACTGAACTGAGCAGATACTCAGCAATCTCTGAATGTGGTATTTCTTCAGACAGCCAGAAGCACTGATCCAAATGAGATGCTCTCTCTTGTAAGTGGAAGTTAGTCAGTTAGTGGAGTTAGTAGAAGGAAGCTACACAATAACAGTGTACTCAATATTTTCCCAGACTGATAACCTTGAGCAAAATGTCTTTCTAAACAAAATGAAATTAAGGAAAACAGCAGTGATTGTTAACTGTGTTCTTCAGCAGCAATTCAATAAATGCACATGGCAAGCGGTCAGTGGGAGAGTGACTGGTCTGATTATGGAGTGTGTGTACCATATACTTCCTTAACACAGAGTCCAGAAATATGAAATGCAGAAGATATGGAAGTTTTTATGAAGGTACAAGCTGTAATGGGCACCTGTATATAATTTAAAGCATTGCTCCTTTCTTATCGAAATCCAATTACATAATCAATTTTTATTTTCTTATTATTACTACTAAGTTTGCTTTGTTGACATCTGGCTCCTTTTGGAAGCCAGGAAACTAAAACCAAATTTTTTTGCTCTCCCAGTAATTTCTTTTACATTAAAAGCTGTCTTAGTTTCTTGACATATGAGAAATAATTTGCTTTTAGCACCATATTACGGATTTGAGCATCAAAATAAGTAAGATAATGGTGGATTATAACACATGAATAAAACAAGAATTTGTCAGTACATACTACTAGTAATAAACAGAAAAACAAGGAAAAGAGAAAGCTCTCCTTATAATAGAAATCAAACTAACAAGTGTAGACAGAATGAGGACTGATAAAGTTAAAAAAATCACCATTTTGTAATCATCAGGAGTCATTAATAGATGCTAAAAGTTGTAGCTAAAATTTTGATGAGGAACAGGTTTGAAAGTTTCAAAGGACAGTTTCAAAGTATGTCCCTAAATTATTCATTAATTATATAAAGGAAATGGTAACATTACAGTGAAGAAGCTGGCAGATGCCACTTTTACCAAGTGATCAAAGTGAGTATTACCATTAATGGGACAAACCAACATCATGAACTTCCTGATATGATCTCCTGGGAAGGACACAGTTTCACTTTTGTGGTATTCTTGCCAAAAATGTATAATCGGAATCTAATATAATCATGAGGATACAGCAGACAAATCCAAGGTCGGAGGCATGCTGCAAAATAACCAGCCTTTTCTTTTAAAAAATGTCAAGACCAGGAAAGACAAAGAAAGGTTGAGCAACTGATTTGGATTAAATGAGACTAAAGGGATATGAGAACTAAATGTAAAGTGAGATCCTGGATTAGATCCTGAACCAAAAGGGGAAATTGCTACAAAAGACATTATTGGGACAATTGGTGAAACTGGAATAAGGCATGAAGATAATAGTATTGAATTAATATTCAATTTCCTGATTTTGGTAAGGAAACGGAGCAGGACCCTATGGCCCTTGCCCCTCATGTCCTCAGCCTGCCTTTTGCCTGTGGAGATATTTTAGCCAAACAAAAAGTTTAAACAGAGAAGTGAGAAGAAAAAAAGAAAAACAGTCAAAGGGGACCAAATAATAATAACAATAATGTACTCATTAAGCATAGTCAAGGACCTAAAGTTCCATCTTTCATTGTTTTTAGACTAATTCATATAATTTACTACTCCTTAAATTAGTAGAATTTCTCCATTTTCAGATTGGTCATATCCAAAGTGAAAGTTCTCCAAACAAAATCAAGTAAAAATATCTGACTTTGAATAAGCTTAGACTTTATAGAATGCATGTTTTTCTCAATTGTGTATATTACTTGTTTTCATTACCCAGAATAATTTTAATTAAGTTTTAAATTCAATTTACTTGCATTTTATTTTTCAATGTTTTCCTGAATGTGGACTGATGAATTTCACTGAACTGTGTTTAGCAGTTTATATGTGTTTATATGTTCCCAAAGCAAACATTAATAGTTGTCTCTCCCATAAATCAGATTAGACTATTAGGAAAGTAGCAAACCATCTAATCACCTACTCACCAATTGTAATAAAACTGAACTTGGTAATTAAGCTAGTCAAGTTACTAATTGGGCCTTAAACCACTTGGACCTAGTTTAAGAGTTACAAGGTACTTTGGATATTCAGTTTAGCTAAAGCCATAAAATTCCTTCAGAAATTCTGCTGTGCATCAGTACTAAAGTGTTGCCCAAAATGAGTAAAATGGCATTTGCTTTACCTATATATCAATTTATTCTGAGACTGGAAGTATCAGAGTTAGCTTCTAGGTAGAAGTTAGGATGAGACTTAATCAATTGCAGTTAATCTTAGCTTGATTCAATTCTGAACTAAAGCCAGTTTTGATTAGGCCAAAGCCAGTGTTTCTAGTTTATTATTGGTGCCTTAGCAGTTGACAAATAGGAAGATGTGTTCCAGCTGGGCAATAATCTTCTGACTAGTGGTGGAGACCTTTGGCACCGTGGGCCCACTCTGACTCCCAGGACTGTGTGAGGGTGCAGACAGGCAGGGTGCAGCTAGGGCCAGCTTCAGGGGCCTTACTCTGGAAAGTTTAGTGCTCCATGGTGATCTTGAAATTCTTAATAATTTTTGAATAAATGTCCCACGTGTTTATTTCACACTATGCCCTGCAAATTACATGGTCTATAGCTCTTCCTGGGTGCCTTCACTCACATGTACCTTTACAGAATTGGTTAGGCCACTGGTTGGGCCTGGTAAGAGGTCTTCCCTTTCTTTTTTCCTTTTTCTGAAGCCACTGTGGAACATGCAAGTGTGTCTTCTGAAAGCAGGCTTCCTTCTTTATAGTATTATATGTCAGGGTTTCTATGCTGTAGGCAGTAATATGAAGATTAAGAAACGTACAAAAAGTTAAGTAGCATTGAGCTTGACAAGTTTGTTAAAATCTTTAGAGTTAAAAAAAAAAAAAAATCTTTAGAGTTGATATAGGGTTTTTGCACCGAGTGAGGGTTCTCTTGGGTTGCCTGTTTCAGGTCTGCTTGCTTGTTACCTGTAGAAAATATATCTCTATCTTAAAGTTTCAAAGGCACAGTTTAAAAGAAAGACTAAATAGTTCTTAAATTCCTTTCAATTCTGCGATTCTATAATTCCTTAAGAAATAGACTTGAGAGCAATAGACATTTACTCTTTATGTGAAATGATTAAAAACAAGCCTCACTTCTTACAGAGAAACCCAATAATAGCTACTATTTACTGAATACTTACTATGTGCCAGGCACTTTGATTACATGTTGTTCTCTGAATCTTACAATAGCCCTAAGAGGTAGAGTTATTATCTGTTTCTTCATTGTACCAATGAATAAATGGAAGCTTAGGGAAGGTAAGTCAGGGCAGCCGGGACTCAAGCTGGCCTGGCTGACTCCCAGGGTCCCCATGAACAGCCTCTACCCTGTATGGCCTCCCATCAATTAAACCCAGGGCTGAGCTCTGAGTCAAGGCAGGACTTGCCCAGGGAGTTGAATGTGAGGGTGGCCTGTCTGTGACCCTGCCACACCATTGATTTCCAAGGCCCATTAGACTGATGTGGTGGCCCAGTGTCTTCTTTCCCCTTCACCTCCATGTGCCTCCATCAAGCTTTAAGTTACCGGCTCAGACGACAGAAATGTCCTCTCTCTGAGAAGAGAGGATTCGTCCCTGGTAGGTGCAGGTGATGTGAGCACCGCTCAGTGAGTCCTCGAGATAGGGAGCTTTCTGTAACCCTGCAATGCATTCCAGAGTGTTGAGATGAACACTATGGGAAGGGTCTGGCTGGTTCTCTTTCTGCAGGCTTCTTTCCCCTCCTCCCATCTCACCCAGGCACAATTTTAGGGGAGTTTTAGGATGGGCGTTATTAGCTTGCTCTTTCATTGTTGCCGATACTTTTGTTTTTGAAAAAAGACATACATAGAGTTGAGGATGGATCATCTATTGGAGAGAAATTCTTTTGCATTTCAATTCATTGTCCATTTAATTAAAGGAATGGAGGAGAAAAACGCTGTCATGGAAGCATATACTCAATACATTAGAGAAATAGCTCATTCTTACGCAGGAATTACCCCTGTCAAATCAATGAAGTGGGGTCACTGAGCACATAAATTCTGTTTACATAATTTTAAGCCATCAGAGGTAGAGAATGCATCTTCTCTAAAAGTTTGTTTGAAATTCTGAACAGGCCTAAACTGCTGTTGGCTTCTGGCAAGACCCTTCAGTAAAGTTGGTACCTATCTGTTGTCCCCTAAATCGCTTTTACCATTTACGAAGGTAAAGAGAATCAAGTCTTAGTCTGCTTAAGCGAAAGGAAAAAATGGGATAATGTGTGTAAAATACACAGTGCCTGCCATATGGTGATTGTTCTTTAAGTTAGCTACTCTGATAGTTGCAGGGCTGTCTTATTCTGGATCAGCCTCCTTATCTGACCAAGAACATCATAACAATACCTTAAGTTTTCTCACCTATAAAGTGCAGATCCTCACCTAAACTAATAAGAAAATTCCTTCCGACTATTGAAATCTGTGATAAAATGTACTGTTCCTTTGTTTTTTCCTTTAATGTTTTGGTTACCCCTAAGAGTTTTGCGGTGGTGTATTTTTATTTTAAAAATAAATTTGTATTCTCAAACTAATCCATACATTTAATATAATTTATGTCAAAACCTAAATGGGCCATTGTTTTTCAGAAGGATATTGACATTTTTTTTTCTGAATATTTTCTGGAAAAGCAAACATCCCCCAATAGCCAGGAAAATGTTTAGAAAAGAATCATAACGATAGGGACCAAGGTACTTAATCAGGAATCATTATGAATTATAATGACTCAGTAAGTTTAAACTAAACAGTGTTGGCACAACAGTAGACAGACAATAGCCTGAGTATATGTAATAATATGATAAAGTTGACGGTAATTGCTAGTCAGTGGAAAATGGGTATACCATTAAGTAAATTGTGCCAGGAAAACTGACTTACTATTTAGAAAAAATAAAGTTATATTCTTAGCTTGTATTTTATACAAAATAAGTCCTATGTGGGTTAAAGATTTAACAATAAAGGGAAAAATGATTAAAACATTTAGAAGAAATCATGGATGTAAACAATGAAATCTCAGGGTAGGGAAGAACTTTCAAAGCATGACAGAAGACAGAAATCATAAAGGGAAATGTGGATATCCTGTGGAATGTGAAAACTGTGGAATGGCAAAATAGAGCACAGACCAAGGTAAAGCACAAATGATAAAGTGAGAAGAGTTGCTCCATATGACATAAGGAGCTCTTTATAACAAAATTATTATCTTTCTCAAAGAAACATGTGCTAGAGACTTGGGCAGGTAATTCAGTAAAGCATTACAAAGGGCCAAGAAACAACTTTAAAATGTTCGGTGTTACTTGTAATCAAAGAAAAACAAATTAAAAGCAAAAATAGCCGTGTTCAATTGTTTAGAATTGAAAATGTCCAGTATAGCCAGGGTGTGGGGGAAAAGGCATTGCCAGACACAGATTATAGGGGGGACTTATCTTTCAGCATGGCAGAGCTATTTAAAAACTATGCCTTAAAGAAAATGATTGGATATGTGTACATATATGTACAAAGATGTTTATATTGGAAATTTAAAATGAGTGAAAAATTGCAAACAGCTTAAATGCTTGGCAAGAGGGGACTGGCAGAATTCTACAACAGAATACTCTGTAGACATTTAAGAATGCTAATATGGATATAAATTTATTGAATAGGGAGTCACTATCTATTATTGAGGTTCACACCCATCTCTAAAAGCAAAGGAAAACACAGTATAAAAAGTATGATCCCACTTTTTTTGTAAAAAAATCTTTGTATAACTCAGGAAGTAGTTGGGAAGGGTAATCATCTAATTGATTAGATAAACCTCTAATAGAGGTTCCTGCTGGGGGTGGGATTACACTAGTGATAAACTTTTACTTTTTTGTGCTTTCAGATTTTAAAATAAAAATTTTGAAAATTATAATTGTAAGACTTAGTAAGTTGGAAGTAAATACATTAAAATACTAAAAACGTTTATAGTAAGTAGTAAGATTATAAGTGATTTAAAAATTCTTCCTTCATTTTCCAAAATTTCTATTACTCAAAAATAGTTGTTCTACTATTATATTCAGAAAATTGAAAAATTAAAAAGGAAGAAAATAAAAAATATATATGAATGCACACACTTACACACATGAAAATTCTGAAACATTGTACATCAAAATCTTCATAGTGTTTATTTCTAGATGATGATGTTGATAAGTGATTTTAAAATGGTTTTCTTTTGTTTATATGCATTTATTAATTTAAAAACACATGTAATACTTATAGAACAAATAACAAAATTATGGCATAGAGCCCCTTTAAAATTTTATATAGTATGACTTACTTTTGTTTTAAAAAAAGAAAAACACAAATCCTAAGTATAAATAAGAACTCTGGAACCAGAATAAATAAATAATGTGTGTTTAAATAATTTTTGGAAGGAAAAAGTTATTTTGAAAATTTTCACCACCCAGTGACATAATTTGGGACAACGTGAGGGGACACACACCAAAACTGAACATCCCTGTTGCTCACCAAAATGCAGCTTTTGTTTCTAGTCCATGACCTTAGTTTGCTGTCATCAACAGAGGCTCACGTACGTCAGCATTTGGAATTGCAAAGCAAGTCTTGATTGATGGATCCAAAGCGATTTTTAAATTTGGGATCCTGGGGACAATTGAGCATGGACTTTTGTCTCCACTTGAGTTTCTGTATCCTTCTGTGCGGGAGCTGGACTTCATCCAGGATCTGGGCAGTGGTGGTGTTTCTGTATCCTTCCGTGCGGGAGCTTGACTTCATCCAGGATCTGGGCAGTGGTGGTGTTACCACAAGAATGTTTCCTTAAACTCAGCTCTCCTCTGTCATCTTTTCTGGAGCTGGGTGGTGTGGTTGGTCCCCCCAAGTGACCACTGAGAGGCTCTTGCTCCTGAGATGGTTGGCGCTTCAATCAACCTCAAAGTTCTAATTTTCCTTCAGTCTCACAATGAAAGGGGGGGTTTGGAGCCCCCACTTCATGTGGAGTTCCTTGCTTCCCACCTCTCGCTTTGGCCTATTTTCACACCTCCTGCGATGCTTGCGTTATGTATCTCATTATAGCAGTTTATCAACCAATCATGTATGTGCATCTTGGATTGTCTTGTGTTCTTGTTATTTTTCAATGCACGCATCGTGACATTCTTCTTAAGGATAGGATACATGATTTTTTTAAAAATATTTTTAATTGAAGTATAGTTTATTTACAATGCCTTGTTAGTTTCAGGTGTATAGCACAGTGGTTCAGATATATATTCTTTCTCAGATTCTTCTCTCTTCTAGGGATAGTATCCATGCCTTTCAATGCTCAGAAATTATTCTGCATTTGTCCATGACAGAGGTAGCCCAGTATGGGGAGAAGATTATTGTTGGAGGCCATGAATTCTAGTCCAACTCTGTTACTGAGTGAATCTTGAAAACTTCCCTTCCCTTTAGAGCCTCAATTTCTTCTTCTTCTTCTTTTTTGTTTTCTTTTCAAAAATAAGGGGTAGGACCACCATTTAGAATCACAAAATGAATTCTAACTTGTCTCTAAGCAAGATGGGTAACAGCATGACCGAAGCAGGCCAGCTGTAAGAAGACTATTTCTTAAAAAAGATGTGTGGCCTTCTTGATCTATTTTCCTCACATTTGAAAAAGATGGGTATTAGGAACTTGTTGAAGTTTTATAAGAGAAACAATACTGTAAGAAAAATAACAAGTGGCAGCTGGTGCTCTGCCTCCATATTTGGGATGTATGGGGAGTGGTGGAGACTGTGGCTAACTCAATACTCATGACCAGTATTGTCCCGTTGATTGTTGTCAGCTTTCCAGGTCCTCACATTTTAAAGAGAAGCCAGATATATAGCTGTTTATGTTAAATCTCCTGATTTTTGAATGCCGGCAAGGAATGTAAATAGATTTTGAAAGCATGGGAAGGTAAACACATCTATAGATCCCATCCAGTTTGAGGGCTGAGCATCCGTATTTCTGGACTCCAGACCATCTAGGAGCCTAATAGCTCAATTATTCATCTCCATCTGACAGAGAGCACTGTTATGTCAGCTTAGCCAGGCTTCTTATCAATTTCTCTGGACTGATTTTTAAGAAAATGTCCATTTTATCAAGAGCATCATTTAGGATATTGAAACTCCTTTCAACATTTCCAAGGATGAAACAAGAATGCCTACAAAAGAAGCTTGGTGTTAAAGTCTGTGCTTTTCTTGATGCTCAGAATCACAGGCAATCAGGCTGGTGTGATGGTAGAGGGAAAGTTGATGGTGTGTAAGATAAAATGTTGATGGGCTAGAGGACATGTGAAAACAACTGTGAAGGAACAGTCTGAAGAAATGAAGGGATGTGAAGGAAGGGTAGATGGTGAATGAAGGGGCCCCTCTTTGATCTTCTGTCTACAGAGAGGCCTTTCTGGCCTACAGAACAGTGCCTTTCTTCTCACACACTTCTTTTGCTTTTAGGACTGAACATTTGTTTTCAATTTTAACAGTTACATCGCATGCTTTCATTACACCATTGTCTAAAATATTGCTGAGGGCCTAACCGTTGTAATTTATCTTTTGTACTATATAATTTGGAGCCGCTCAGGCCAGAAAGGAACATCTGTATTGAAAGGTTGAACTCGACACAGTTTAGAGTCCTACACTGGGCCCGTTCTAAGGTCAGTTTCCTCATAAACTTCGTTATCACTGTTGGTTTTTATTCATTCTATTTGACATATTAAGCTTCTGTATCTTGGCATAAAGGACACAATATTGCAGCATATTGGCAAGCTCATTTGCTTTTCCCAGCTAGTGTTGTGTCCAAATATCAATCCCCAGGGATAAACACGTGTATATCGACTGCAAGAAAATGAAGCTTAGCAGCAGGTGGCCTTTTGCTGCCTAATGAACATGGCAATCTGTTACTATCACCGTGGTGCTTTTCACTAGACAATTAGGCAACTAAGCATGTAATTATTCAGGCCAACGAGAAGAGGCTCTCCTCTAATTTTATCTTTTCATTGCTGTTTACTCACCCACACTCCCCTCATTAGCGAGAGATTTTCCAGTCTATGCTAATTGGTTTCAATAACATTCATTTCAGTTGAAAGAGAACGATTCCGTTAATTGAGAATCGAAAGAATCTTTTCATTTTAAGTGCGTCCTGCAATGGAAATCTGAATACTCTCAACAGGTTCGGGCTAATGAAATTAAGTCACACAGCCATTAGTGGTGTAATAGAAATAAAGTAATTTATTTTCATTGAAGCATGTGCTATAGGTCCAGAACAATTAATATTGCTTGAAGAGGACAGTAACTTGTAAAAAAATAGATTGAGGGTAAACAAGATGACTTCCCTTAGAATGGCTTGTTTAGTTCTTGGTTTAAACCCCTTGTCCTTGTGGTGCCACTTCTGAAGCATTTAAAGTGAAGAGAACTCATTTGTAAAATGACACTTATCTAATTGTGTATGAACAGCCCTGTTATTTGCTAGAGCAGCCACTTAAATGTATCAAGATGACTCACTTGGTTAGCCCTATTGGATATTTTAAGCTGAATGTGCTTATAAAAGTTTTACAGCAAAACAATTAGTCAACCTGAGTATTTCAGTCTTCTTTATGTAGCATCAGCATATTTACATGTGCGTGATTTAGAATTGTACTGAGTCCTATGTCACAGCTATTATCATTTGATGGACCTTGGAATCCATCACAGGTATTATGATATCAGGCACTGCAGTGTCAGTTCCAGGAACAGGCAGAGACAGAATTTAAAATATGAGGTACTAGCAAGTGTATTTATACAAAAAACATACCGTCTCCAAACAAACTAAATTATCAAAGAAAAATCTTAAATGTAAATGAAATAAAAGACTTTGGTTTGGGCTGCCTGTTCCAATTCTGTATTGACAAGTTATCCCCTATTAGAAGACTAGTATTTTTTCTTGCCAGCAAGAATTTATTTTTAAAGCAAATCTCTTCCAGTTTCAGAGGGTGAAATATTGAATACATTACTTTCACCCATACAAAAATGTACCTATATCATGACACTTTTACCAAAATTCTCATATCTTATTTAGTTGTTATTTTTTTAATGGAATAATCAATATGAAACCATTTGGGTTGCTGTCAGACTAGCTGCCTGTGTATAAAATTCCCTTTCCTTCTCACACACAGAACCAGAGTTCTGCTGTGGCCATTAGTGTATAGTACAGGTCTGCTTGTTTCTAGAAACTCCTGTGGATGTCAGTTGGTAGGTGGGTGGGAGAGGAGGTGGGGGTAGTGTATTATGCAAATGTTATGTCTATTTTATTTTTTTTAGTTAGATTCAAAACTGCATAATGGGGACAGGCTTACAAAATAATACACTGCATAGCGTTATGAATATTTCAAAGAATTATTTCTTTATTTTGTGCATAGCTCAGAGAGCTGACATTTGATTTATAGCTGCATGGATGTACCTGAGGTTGCTAAGGTTACCCAATTTCATTCACCCATAGATATTTGAGATCTACATAATGCCATCACATCCTCCACTGCATTTCAAAGTGATGTTGATAAATGGTGCCTTCCTTAGATGATATTTCCATTTAGATATGATATATCTCATGATTTCTGTCTTTTAAAATATTGTGGTTGATGAAATTTTACATTATGTGCATATACAGAAAGCAGTGATACATATTTTTCAGTTTTAAAGGTTCAAAAAACTGTGAAGAGTGGACTTCCCTTCCCCACTCCCCACCCTGCACCTATTCCCATATGTTGAGGTTTACTGTGACTAATATTGAGCTCCTTTTTTTTCTTAAGAGAAAAAACCCACATTATTGTTTGTCTTATGTTTAGAGATATAACAAAAGACTAGCTAGTCACCTGCAATCATTTTTATGATGTTTCATATCTTTGCAACAAAGGCTTAAGTTAAAAAAAAAATAAAAACACCTTTTGAGTTTTTGATAAGAAAGCTATGGAAGTTATTTTTTTCCAGCAGATCTTTTTAGAATTTTCACTTATAAAGTTTTTCTCTCTCTCTCTCTACACACACACACACACACACACACACACACACACACACACACACATAAACAAGCACATGCATGCATATAAGGGTTTCCCTGGTGGCTCAGTGGTAAAGAATCCACCTGCAATGCAGAGACGCAGGTTTGATTCCTGGGTCAGAAAGATCCCCTGAAGAAGGAAATGGCAACCCAATCTAGTATTCTTGGCTGGGAAATTCTGTGGACGGAGGAGCCTGGCAGCCTACAGTCCATGGTGTCGCAAGAGAGTCGGACACGACTTAGTGATTAAACCATGCTGCTGCTGCTGCTAAGTCGCTCAGTCGTGTCCAACTCTGTGCGACCCCATAGACGGCAGCCCACCAGGCTCCGCCATCCCTGGCATTCTCCAGGCAAGAATACTGGAGTGGGTTGCCATTTCCTTCTCCAACGCATGCATGCGTAAGTCTTTTCAGTCGTGTCCGACTCTATGCGACCCTATGGACAGCAGCCCACCAGGCTCCTCTGTCCACAGGATTCTCTAGGCAAGAATGCTGGAGTGGGTTGCCATTTCCTTCTTCGGATTAAACCATGTATATATATATAATTTAAAATATGTATTTTATTATTGCTTACAGTGAACACTGACCTTTTATCTTGTGATGCATTGCTGTCCTAGAAAGAAGTCTGGTTCAGGGTCTCCCAACTTCAAAGGAATCCGCATCAAATCTATGGAAGAAAACAGGTAAAAATTAAAAATCTCTATTTCTACCGGAAGAATAGACCTGGCTTCATGGGGCAATAAAGTTGCTAATGGAGAGAGATGAACACATGTAAAGAGCCATGAGCCCCATCTTATTAAGTACAGATCTGTGGATTACATGCTTTCATTCCTCCCTAACCAGATGGGTTGAATTCTGAAAAATTAGATTTTTACTCCCCTCTTCTGAGTGAGAAAACAGTAATGGAAAAGACTGGGATGATGAAATGTAGGAAAGATTTATGAAGGCTGTGGTTAAGGCTTTTGTACCATGTTCTTTGGGAGGAAACAGAGACAGGTTGGCTAGGAATGAAGGATAGGGAGTGAAAGGGTAGAGCAAAGAGGCTGTTGGGAGAAGGAGACCACTGAACCGGGGAAAAGCCATTGAGAGGGGTCTGTGGAAGGTGAGGGGCCCAGAGAGTGAAGAATAACAGAAGAGGTGACTGGGGTGAGGTGAAGTTGCAATGTGTGACATGGTCAGCCATGCCTAACAAGATTCTGTGCTATGGATGTTTTCAGAAGATTACAGCATGATAGCAGAGTTGCTTTGTTGGGCTGTAAGTTGTTAAAAATATTTTGCATTAGCTGCAACATTTACACATTGGAAGATTGCATAGAGAAATTCTGAGTTTTGGATACTTCTGCAAAATCAGATCTGGCAACACTGGATCTGCATTCCTGGGTAGAGAACTTAAATGGAGCTTAGGAGTATCTGACCTCTTTATAAGACTAAGCCTCTCCAGGTTGCCCCAGGCCCCTCTCCATCCTGAGAACCCAACTCCTTAAATTAATACACCTAGTTCCTTTGGGCAAGTGAATGCACTCCTGCTTGACTCCAGTATTCATGTAACTTTGCAACTCTGTTTTCTGCTCTATACCTAATACCTGGCAGATAGTCAATGATCAATAAATGTTTGTTGAATTAATAGAAGATAATGCCTTGTTGTATTATGAACATACAGGTCTGTTCTCTATGGGAGATTGTAAGATCTCGTAGGGTGAGGACTGTATCTGCTCATCTTTGTATCTTTCGTGTCAACATAGCAGAGTAAATATTTAATAAACATTGGTTCAATGTTGCACACATATTGTGAGGCTAAGCAGTTGCTGTCTTTATAAAGAGAAAGAATCTTATTACTGAGAGATGGAAGACAATGGGTCTAGTAAGTTACTCGGCCACAGTAAGCCGAGCAAGAGCATGTAGCCCTGGCCAGGATGCCAAAGGGGCTGCTGGCCTCTGAGCACAGAGCCCGTCCTCAGAGTAAGCTGGTGTCGTTTGATGATTAGCTCTCAGGCTGTCAGAGAAAGCTTTTGGAAGTCCTACCTGTTACTCTCTTTGGTTGCCCCCTTGCCTTTGATTTCATTTCTCTTGGCCCAACTCGATCTGCCTCTGGACTCCTGCTTTCCCTTCATTCACTTTTTACCCTTCATTTGTCCCTCCCTTAAGTCTGGTTACACATCCTTTCATTTTCCTACGTAGCCATCTCCAAAGTGACATCCCAATTTTGTGGGTTTTTTTTTGCCCGGTTTGGCTTGCATTTAAAGCAGAGAAGGGGTAGTGATGGTTGCGAGTGGAGAATGAGAAGGAACTGGAATTGTCCATTTACCTTTTGTGTTCTTTTTATAATTTCTGAACAAAACCACTCTCCAATAAGACCATCTGGGGAGGTTCAGGAACACAGGCTCAGGCCCCAGACTTCTTGGGTTTTTGTTCTAACTCTGCCTCTTATTAGTTCTGTGACCTTGGGTAAACTATTTAGCCTTTCTGACCTCAGTGTCCTTATTTGTAAAATGAAAATAACAATAGTGTGACTCATAATGTCATTGTGCAGATTGAATGAGTAAATATAGGTATGTTGCCTAGAACAGTGTTGGCATATAGTAAATGCTCTGATTTCCAAAGCAATCTGTGTCCAAGGTTTTGTGAGCCTCTGTTATCATATCTGCACTCTTGTTTGGACCAAACTGTAGTATAACTTGTTTTTTACCCACTCATCCCTCTCCCATTCCAACCACAGAGCTCTGGATCACTCATTTATTTAATCAGTATTTACCTAGTGATTGCTAAGTGCCAGATATTGTTCTAGGTTCTTGGATACGGTGAAGTTTTGTCTGTTTTCATGGGTTTTATACTCTACCTGGAGAAGAGGTTCAATAAAAAAGAGCATCTCAGCACTTTAAAGAACCTCTCAGTGTATTTTATAGTGCCATGAGTGGGAGATTACTTTGTCTGCTGTGAGTGTGTGTATGTGTAAAGTCATTTTAGAGAGGCTGGTTAAGGAGGATTTCTCTGAGCGGTGACGTTTGGATGGAAACCTGAATGATTATAGAGCAAATCAGCCATGCAATGAGCTGGCTAAGGGTGTTTCAGGAAGAGCAAATAGTAACTATGAAATCCCCAAGGCTGGAATGAGCTTGACAGTTTCCAGAAAGAAGACGTATGTGGTTGGGGCAACACTGGACTGTGATGGAGAAAGGTACAAGATGTGGTCAGACATGATTTCATAGTCCTCATGGGGCAGGGGAGATGTTTGAATTTTACTCTATATGTCATAGGAACTGTTGGAGGATTTTAAGTAAGGAAATGACATAGTGGTTTTATGTTTTCAAAATACCATGCTATTGAATGACTATTACACATACATATTGTCAGTATTTCTGGAAAGAATAATTTAGTTAATTAATTACATGTTGCATGCAATGCATAGACCATCTATAAGTAGGAGAGCCCCAAACAACAGTGACTTAAATGACCGAAATATGGTAGCTTATTTCTCCTGTTCATGGAAGTGTGGAAGTAGGCAATTCCAGGGCTGATACATGAATTTGGCTAGATGAAAAACTCAGAGTGCAGTACCCTTTCAGCTCTCTGGTCTACTATCCCTAAGTGTAACCTTCAACCTTATGGTCCAAAATAGCAGCAAGAGCTCCAGCCATTGCATCGATCTTCTAGGTGGTACAGATGAAACTGGAAAGAACATATGCAAATTGTCTTGAAGTTGACATATGACACACCTTCTTATGTCTCTTCAGTCGGAACTTAGTCCTATTTCCACAATTATCTGTACAGATAAAGACCTCTTTATCTGTAAAGAGTGTAGTCTTTATTCTGAGCAACTAGGTGAGCTAAAACCTACATATTTTACTACTGTAGAAGAGGGAAGACAGATACTGAGGGTCATTTAGCAATCTCTCTGCCATATAATTCTGTTATTAAACTAAACCCCAGTTCATTAAAGCTGGAAGTGACTTAGAGATTTGCAAGGTTAACCACTTCTGTCGTACCATTTATGCAGTTGCTTTAACTGAGTTCCAGAATCTCCAGTACCCAGAGTCTCCTGGAGAGTCAGTCACTAGCTTCACTTGGGGGAGTGTGCTGCCTCCTTGGGTCTTCTTAGCAGAAGCCAGTTATGAAGTTCCCCAGCCCCTTACTCCCTCACACAATAACCAACATCCAGTGGAATTGTGTGGGATGAGAGGATTTGAGTGTAATTTGAAAATGCCAACCTCAAAAGCCTAAGAAGCATCAATCTAAAAGGTCACTATTGAGAAATCTCATCTCTCAGTTCCCCAAAGGAGGATCTTTGAGATCCTGGTCAGCAAGTAGTAGGTTTGGATCAGGGATGGGCCTTTAACAGGTGGGGTCTTCCAGCTCCCAGAATCAGTTTTCATTTTCCTCTTTTCTTTCTTATTTTTAAAAATATTCATGCCCTGATGAGCAATGCATTCCCTAGAGCAGAATAGAGATGACCCCACGGAGCACTGGGCTCTGTTGATGGGAATTGCTTTTACCTTCTGGAAAGAGAATAGGCCACAAAGGATCAATCTTTTCTCTGTTGTATCTCTTTCAAGTTGAACTGCATCGGACAATGAGTGGATTAAAAAAAAAATTCTATGGCCTGGTGTGCCTCAGATGCATTTGCCAATTTTAACATCATTCTCCAAGTTATATAAAACTGGAGAATAAATGCCCAAGCCTCCTGTGTGGTGAGCAGTTTACTTCCCAGGCAGGGATCACATTTGTAACAAATCTCCTCAGAGATGCATTTTGTAAGTGAAGTGAAGAAATCATTAGCGAAGCAATATTTGAAGAAGCAGCCTGGCCCAGTTCTGAAAGCAACTCTATTTTAACCTTTAAAAGATATCATTTTACTTACCAGTCTGCTTATTACAATTACACAGTGTTTTCCTTGGCCCCTGGCTCCATTAAACATATGTTTTATAGCAAGTTCTCAATTACATTATCCTGACAGGCTGGCTCATAAGGGCATGTTATAAAGTAGAGAGACTGCAAAGCGCTAAACTGGCCCTCATTAAGTTTATAGTTTTATTACCTTATTTAGGGCACTTTTTCTTCCCTTCCTCTCACCAGCTTTCTTTTGTGACATTTAATTTATAAGAAGCAAGGGGACACTCTTGTCCTTGTGGCTGGCGAACTCTCCAGCAAGAGGCATTGGAGGGATGAGCCTTTAGCACGTCGTGCCCATCCCACGGCCCTCCTCTGGCCCTTAGTAAATTGCTTTTCTTTCCCCTAAAGGTTGTCCCCTATGTCAGTACCCTTTAAGTGTTAAACAGCAGTAGGCTATGCATTTTGGTCTAAGACTGGTTGCTCTTAGACGGAGATGAGCTCTTCACAAGCTTGCAGGGCACACTTAGGTCAATAGGTATTTAACAAATGATGTGCATCACTTCCCCTAGCTGGACATCTTTGCTGATCTGTGTGAGCAGTTCCTTTGCGCCAGCTCACAGTCAGCCTCTTGGAGAAGTCGGGCTGGATTCTCTCACCGCAGCACTGAGGTCAGCTGAACTATCTTAATTTATAGAACATTATGCATGCATAAATATATTTATATCTCCATACCCTGACAAGGGAATTAAATCAGTTTGAATTTATGTAAAATGTGTTATCATTATTGGACGAGGAAAGAGGATCGTGCTCGGATGCACAAATATCATCTGGCCACTGCTAATTATAGGCATGTTAAAAAATGGCTGGTGGTTGCTTCTGAACCCAGACGGAATCTGTGGATGTTGATTATGAAGAGCTATTATATATTGATAGGTTAGGATTTATTACTGAAAGTATAAACCGATTGCTCCGGATTGCATGGTAGTGGGACACTGGGGAATCGGTCTTGGAGCTGTTAGACCAGGGTAATCTATCAGGAGGAGGGGAGTGTATTCTATCAATTAAGGAACAAGCAATTCTACTGATTTGCTATTGGCAGGCTAATAGAGGTAATGGGTTTTCCTAGACAGTCCAGGTACCGTACAGCCGAGTTGGGGAAAATAGTGACATTAGACAAATAGATGAGCAGTTCATTAAACCTGAATGAAGCCTGTGATGGGGCCAGAGAGCTGGAGGACCCATGGCTCTGGAATGTTCTGTGTGGGAGCCTCTTAGGTGGAGACAGGTGGCTGAGCCGACAAGAATGTCGTTGCCTTTTGCCATTGATATATGCAGCAAACTAATGTTCATGGGATACTCACAGGAACCCTTTGGTGTGCAAGCATGTCAGCAGTGTATATCACTAAGCTAGTGTCGCAATAATGGTGCATTAAACACAACCTCAAAAAGCTTAGTGGCTTAAGCAAAACTGCTTATCTTTCTTGCTCATGGGTCTGTGGGTCATTGGGGATTTGGCTTTACCCCATGAGAGTAGCTCTTGCACACAGGTGGGCAGGGTAGTGGCTAGCCAGGGCATGTGCTTCTCATGGCTTTGGCAGATGCACAGATGTCCAAGTCAGACTCTGCAGGCACATTTCTACCTCTGCCAGAGTCATGTCCACCTACATCCTGTTGGTCAAAGGAAGTCTCGGGGTCAAGCCAACATCCAGGGGCAGGGAAGCATACTGAGCCCACAGCAAGAGTATGAATATATAAATTTATTATGGGGAAGCAGAGAAGTGTGATCAACAAGCTATACGGTACCTTCTGTAGTAGAAGCTGAGTTTGGATCCCTCTCCTCCTCCTCCTTCCCCTCCCTCCCCTGCCCCCCGCAGCCCACTAGGCAGTACTACTGTTTGTCCCAGTCTCCAGAAGCAGACTTTGTGCTTTAATCCTGCTCCTCTTCAGGTGGTGCCAAGTTGGTGCATATTACAGCATATCAACCAACATGGTTTGTCAATTGAACTCAATTTTTAGAATAAAAACTTTTGCACTCCTGCCACTTCTTACTGCAGAAGTCACCAGTGGGTTCCTTTGCTCTCCCAGATATGTCTCATGTTTGCTTTCCTTAAACAAAAGCTGACAAACCAAAGGTAATAAGGTTGTAGCTGCAGCCCACCTGAAGTGAGGCAGAAAGGACAGGGAGGGCCAGCGCGCTTGGCAGGGATAGTGAGAGAGCTGCTGGGCCCTTAGAGTCCGCCTGGTTCCCTGTGTGTGTTAGTGCTGAGTTACTAGGCGGTGAGCCAAAGTTTACTCGAACATAAACTCCATGAAGGCAGGAGTTTTTGTCTGCCTATGTCCATTGCCACATTCCTGAACTATAACCAGATGCAGGGGACATGGTGGCTTCTCAATATGAATTAACTGTGTGGATGAGTGAAAGAATGAAGGTGAAATCAGTTCTTTCGGGACAACCACGGCCTCTAATGATGTCCAAGTTTAGGTTGTAAATAGAAAGTTTATCCTTTCTTTTCACTTAAGGGGTGGGAGGGATGACCTTGAAGAATGGGGAAGCAGAGGGGAGAAGTAGCTTTGGAACCTCAGCTTGGAGGCAGGGGTCAGGAAGGCTAAGGAGAGGACTAACGTCTATTCTTTGTCCTATATTATGTAGCAGGGGTCTTGTAGCTCCTTGTCTTGCTTCACCACAAATGGCCTTCCTATAAGGCCTGTAGAAACTTCCAGGCCACAAAAATAAAGCACGAAACAATTAAAAAGCCAAAAGAAGGGGCATCTTGATTCTAGTAGGCGAGGTAGAAATTACAACTGGTTTGTAGGGGGTAGGAAAATAAAAGACTTAGATCTAGCTTGGCTGTGGTAAATAGGCAAGCAAAGGGATAAAAGAGCAACCAGCCAACAAGACCAAGCTCAACCTGACCAGGGCAGGGTCAGACTTTTACAATGTGGTAGCTTCAGAGCCCAACCCAGATCCCGGGGCATGGTGAATGCTTCACAGAGATTGAAAACATCCAGCTGCCATTGTTGTGCCGTTCATGGGATGATCCGAGAAGGGGAGAAAGGCAATTGGCCAGGGAAAGAAACCATAAGATTGGATTGGCCACCTGACCTCAGGTACCACAATTTCTCTGGTTAGAATGTAATTTCTGGGCTTTCATTCAACACCCAAGACTTTTCGGTACCAAGCTTCTACACACATACAACATTCTATAGCAAGCATGCACTTCTAACCCATGCTGCTTGAATACAGGCCGCTGATATAGTTCTATTGATTTCTGTCTCATCCACCCTGGAAGATTTTCATCCATCCTAGATTCTAATTTCTAAGACTCTTTATCTCCTCCTGACCTGTCTTGGCAGCTTTGAATTTTGGGTTTCTCCAGTTGGCCTCTCCCAGACTCCTTATCCTCATATTTCCCAAACCTACCTCCTCAAATTTCCCTAAATCTTGCTCCTCCTTCTAGAGCCCCTCTCTTAATTAATTGATCAACCCCCTGAGATACCTTCTCTTCTCTTTCCCATGCCTAATTAAAAACATGCTGTCATTTTTTTTTTTTTTTGCCCTAAATATTTTCCAAGGCCATTTCCTCATCTCTAAGCCTGCAAACGCTGTTCTGGCTCCAGCCCTATCATTTCTTGTTGGTACTATCATACCAGCCTACCACCTGGTCCTCGCCTCAGGTACTCACCCTCTTCCTATTTATCCTCTTAGCCGCAGCCTGAGGGACTCTATTTAAAATGCAAATCTGGCCAGTGAGCCCTCTGTCTCCGGTTACCTCCGGGTAAGTGTAAGCTCCTTACAAACTCCTGGAGATGCCCCTCCCCCTGCCCACCTCCCCGACCTCATCTGCTGCTCCTTGACTAACACTGACTACCCAGAAGGCTTTGGATGGTTTAGGGTTTGTTCTCTGCACACACTTTGCTGCTTTAAGTCTTGGCTTCTTCTTAACTCTATTGTCTTGTCAGCGGCATTTTTTTTTTTTTGGCCTGAGCATCTCTCAGCTTCCCAGCGGCCTGTGTGCGAGCTAACTCGTCTTTGTCACGTCCGACTCTGCGATCCTGTGGGCTGTAACCGGTCATGCTTCTCTGTCCATGGGATTCTCCAGGCAAGAATACTGGAGTGGGTTACCATTTCCTCCTCCAGAATGTCTCCTGCAGTGGCAGGAGGTTCTTTACCCCTAGGGCCACCTGGGAAGCCAGAATCTGCCTGCCAGTACAGGGGAGAGTAAGAGGCGCGGGTTAGATCCCTGGGAAGATCCCCCCTGGGGAAGAAATGGCAATCCAGAAATCCCATGGGCTGAGGAGCCTGGCTGACTATAGTCACGGGGTGGCAAAGAGTCAAACACTGTGCGACCGAGCCAGGACACAGGTCTCTCTTCCTTACTATCTATCTCTCAGCTCTTGTGCCTTCTCTTCAAGGCAGCACCAAGTGCTCCTCCCCTAGGGTCCCACAACACCGTGCGGATCCCTCATCATTTAATAATATCTCACTTCCCTTCTTCCAGGCTTACCTGGCAATACACCATTTAAGGAAAGAGATCTTCCAGCATAGTGCCTGATGCATGGAAGATGCCCAGTAAATATTTGTTGGGCTGACCAGAATTGACTCTGCATTTTCCTTGCTTTTCTTACCTCTGACTTATCAGCCTTCAATGATGAGAAGTCAGCATGAGGCAGAGGTTTTCTTTTGGAGCCTAAAATCGGTAACTTTGTCATTGTACACCTGACTGAAAAAGAAAAAAAAAAAATCAACTTTGATGTTTTTGGAGGCTACATCTGAAGTTGAAAGGTTGACGTTTGCATCGTGATAGAAAGTAGTGGTCTTTTCAAATGATTTTGCTTCAACCTTCCCAATAAAACAAATGAACTGTGTGCATGGGATTTCGACGTGCTGGTTTTTCTTTGACACTAAAATGAAATGAATGTGCAAAGGCACAAAAACAGTATGTATCCTCAATTGGATAAAAGCTCACCTTTATCTCCCTCTGACCCTTTTATTTTCACAATACTAAAGAAATATTAAAAATGGTAGGGGCTGGTGAATTTTTAGAAAAGCTATCAGTTCCCACTCACTTTCCATCCCGTTGCTCTAGTGTAACCTTGACCTCCTCTTCCTCTCACCTCTGCAAATACTTCCCAGAGTTGGCTTCCTTCTGCTTTCTGAAGCCTACAATTGACATCCACACAATGGAAAACTCTCTGTTGCATGATCTTTTCTTGAAATCCATTCCCCTGGGCTGTGAAGGCTTGATCTAATCACTGATCAACATGTCTTTGGAGAAAGTTCCAGGACCCCTGGACCACCTCTTCCACCCCAGATAAATGGGGCTTTGAGTAGAGGCACATCTAGGTTCTAAGGGGAGAAAGGAGGGCCTGGGGGGATGTGAGGGTGCATGCGAGGTGGTGGTGTGGAAATGAGCACAGAGATAGCCCCCCTCCTCTTGATTACATTCTCTTCATTGTGTTTCTTTCACACTGGTTCATCTCAAGATCACAGTTTATAAGCACTGTGGCCATCTATAAGCTAAAAATTGTTGAAAGGGTACCACCTTTGGAGAATGGGCTCAAGGGAAACAGTGGGTCCTCTTGCTCCCTTCTAGAACTGCTAAAGGACTGGGAGACTGGGCTTTGGGCAAGTGATCTTATGAATGTGTGCAAATATGCATGTCTATGTGTAAGTATGAGAATATGAACTGTTTGTGTGTTTACGTGAAAGTTTGTGTGGGGTGTGAGAATGTATGTATATGTTTGTAGGTGTATGTACTTATGTGAATGTGTGTGAGTGTATATTTGTGTTTGTGTGTGTGTTGTATGAGTGGTGTGTGGAAATGAGTGTGAGTGTATGGTTTTCTGAATGTATGTGTATATGTCTGTGAGTTTGGAGATACAGTGTTTTGAGAAGAAACTCCCTGCTCCCACCTCCAATTGTTTTCCTGACACAATGTTCTGCAGCGACAGAACCACGTGACCTTAACTCCCTCATGAGTGCCATCATGCACCCTCTCCCTGCCACATCATCCAGATAAACATGCATCCTATGTGTAAGCAACATGCTTTGACTTCCACTTCCAATCATGCTTGTATTCTCTGATCTTCTCTCAGAGAGACGTGCCTGACTGGCCTCTGCTCTTACAATGAGTTGTTAGTTACAGGACCAGGAAGAGAGGAAGTGTCTAGTGTAAGTCCTGGAAAGCCAATTTAAAGAATGGGAAGGCTTGAAATAGAGGGAAGATTGTAGGGCTTGGAGAAAGTTTCTGGACCTAAGAGGTGGCAGCTTTAATTTTGTATACATGCCTTGTAGCCATATACCTTTTTTGAGTGAGAGGGAGATTCTTAAAAGTACGTACCAGAGCAAGAAACTCCTGATAAACATGTAGAAAAGTGTATTTCCAAGGAATATTTCATAGCAATATTTTCCTTCCTATGTTTATTTGCAATGTGACATTGTTATTATATTTGTCTATTTATCCTCCCCTTGAATAAATCTGAGCTGTGATCTATTTTGACAAAACTGACACTATGTAACTTTTGAGGCCAGGCTTTTAGAAGTCTACAGCTTATATCTTCACCTTCACTCTCCATTGTGACAAGCTCAAGTCACGTGGAGGTGCCCATGTGGATGGGAACTGAGATGCTCTATTAATAGCTCATATTGAGCTTTCAGCTGACATCCAGCTCCAGCTCCCAGTCCTGTGGGTCAGTCCTCTTAATACTTCAGCCCATTTGAATCTCTGCAGGACTGTAGACACAGTCAATACCACCTGAAACAGAAGAATCACTCCGCGGAGCCCAGTCAACCCACATAGTTATGAGCAGTAACAAATGGCTGTTGATCCTTGAGGACGCTAATTTTGGGGGAAGTTCATTATGTGCCAACAGATAACCAATTTACTAGGTGAAGTTACTGCTCTTGATTGAGCTGGGTAGTGAGCAAGCTTTCTCCACAGTTGTCAGAGAGTGAGCAAAAATCAAGTTATGCAGAAAGCAGATGATTGGAGAAGGCACATTTCACTTATGTTTTTCTTTATGGAGAAGTAGTCTTTAAATCTCTAACCTTCATATGATACAAAATAGTTAAAAGAAAATGTTAATTGCATTTATTTTTGAATAATGGCTGCTTATCTATATTAAACATTTCTACAGTGAACATTTACTATCTCTGTAACAAGATAAAATATTATTAGAAACAGTTAATGGGCTTCTTATTTAGCTTTTCTGAAAGTGGCATATTACCTTAAGGCATGCTGCACCTCATACTGTGAAGACAGGGGGATTTTTTTTTCTGAGAACATTAGCTTTTACTTAATTATTAGAAAGTTCTAATGAGGATTTCACTGCCTGGTTTTCAATACTCAAAAATTCTTTTTTATTTAGTGAATAGATTTAAATTATACTTTGTCAGCTTGAAATGTGAAATCCTCCTTTTGAGTCAGTCTTAGTTAAGTTAGATCATAGATTTTGCTGGGTTCAGAGAGAAAGGCCCTTGGGCTGGCAGGGTGCAAGGCACTGTAGGTTACCATCTTTCTACTTTTATTCATCTGTTAACCATTATCCTGTGTCAGTGAATACCAGTACATATGCTTCTTCTCTCTTCCTGGAAACATGTCTGATCTATTTTTTGCAGCCACCTTCTGTCTGTGTTCTGGTTCATGGGATGGCCCATCCAGAACATCCATGATTTCTTAGCCTCCATTCTCTGGTCCAGTTCTGCAGTACTTGGGAAGTCACATGATGAGGAAAGTAGTACCACCAGATGGAAGGGGATCTCTACATGACTAAGTGGAGGGTGTCAACATAACCACCCACCTCAATGACCTTCAGTGGACTGTGACTTGAGCATGAAAAACATCTTTGTTATGTTAAGCTACTGACATTTTCTGTGTATAGCTATTAGCACTCCCTGAGTAATATGTGTTTATGCTAGAAAATGCTTTATGTTTTTATAGATATTATCTCATTTGATACCCATAACACCCCTGTGATCCAGGAAGGATGAATGTATCCCCATTCTACAGAGGAGAAAATTGAAACACAGAGAGATGGATTCTTTGCCCGAAACAATGTTCTCTGGTCAGTAAATGGCAGAGCATTGACTTGCCTTCAAGTTTAATTCTTTTTCATCTTTTTCCTGATGACTTTCTCTAACTCAGGTCTGATTTTCTGTATGAATTTTATTTTGACTCGAGTCTTTGGAGTTAAACATCATAAAGCAGTGCTTTACCTCCCTTTTATCCAATGCAGAAAATCAAACTAAAGCAATTCCTTTTTGTGAAATCAAGGTGAACATGATGAGCATTTCCAAGTGCTCCCCAAATAGGTTAAATAATAAAATGCATTTTTATGCCAGCATTTCACATTTCACAAAATGTAGTCTGTAGTCCTGAAAGATGACTAGTGTAAAAAGGGACCCTGATCAAATACTCATCAGTTCTGGGTACTATATCCCTCTTGGAGATTAGCAATACACATTAGCACATTAAAGACTCAGAATTTCTGTAGTTAAAGCATCTATTCTGTGCTGTGACACTACCAAGTATTTTGTTCTACAGAACGTAGTTTTGGTAATTCTGGTTTAGATAGTTACTTCTTTTAATATAGGGAATGGGATTTAAAATATTTTGCAATTCTCTTTTGTACAATGATAATATAATACCATTGTATTATATTATCAGTTTCTTTATTCACTTTATTGTTCTTAATTATTCTTTAAATATTCATTTTCTTCCCCTACTTCTTCCTCTTCTTCCTTTTCCTCCTGTCTTCCTCCCCGTTCTTCTCTTCCTACTCTTTATTCTTCTGCTTCTTTTGCTTTGTCATTGTTGTTTTTTTTGACTTCTAAAATTATTAACACCTGTCTTGGTGCTTTCAGCTGCTATAGTGAAGTACCACAGACTGGGTCAGTACTGTCAGTTCTGTCGGTACTGGAGACTAGAAGTCTGATATCAGCATGCCATTGTGGTTAATTGAGGGCCCTCTTTTGAGTAGCCAACTTCTTAATGTATGTTCACAAGGTGGAAAGGACTGGGGAGCTGTCAGGCCTCTTTTATAAAGGAAATAATCCTACTCATGAGGGCTCCACTCTTATGATGAATCACCTTCCAAGGGCCCCACCTCCTAATACCATCAAAATAGGCATTGGGATTTCAACATATGAATTTTGGGCAGATATATACAGACCATAGCAGCTCCCTACTCTAGTTGATCAGAGAATGCAGTAGATAAAAAGCACTTGAATTTCAGTAATCATTTGACAAAACATATGAGATTATCTCTGGACACAAGATGGCTAAATGTAGGTTAAATGGATCATGGTGACTGACATTCTATAGGAGAGGTAGCAATGGCTGCCTTTAGCTGCACCTGATTCAACAATTTTAGCAGTGATCGGATGAGCACATTAACAGTAAGCTGATTGGACTTATGAATGATGGGAAGATGGAAGGGCTAGATGCCATGGTTAGGATGCTTCATTTTGAAGCATCTCAGACAAGGCTGAATTCAGCAGGACATCATTTAACAAGGATAAATTTAGAGCTATGCTCTTAAATCTAGAAGCTCTACAGCATAACTATAGTATCAGATGACATGACTGAACAGAGCAAAATATAAAAAGGTCTTAGGGTTTCTAATTTGATTGTACACTCAATATATAATCTTGTGGCTTCCATTTAAAAACGCCAAAGTAAAACATTTTAACCCTCAAAACCCACTCAAAACTTAAAAGAAAAAGAAAAAAAAAATCTCTTTATTCAATGAAACCAAAGAAAAATGACAAGTCCCAAACCATAAAGCAAGACGCACACATGGCCGATGCTGTGGCTTCCGGGCTGAGATGTGGGAGCTTGCTGAGAGTAGTGATATGGATCCTTAGATTATCCTTGGCCAAGGATGTGAGATTAATGTGCCATAAATCCGACAGATGTGGACAATGATGCATCTAGGCCAAAAATTGGTCAAAGGAGAGATCGGAAATGCCTCTAAAAAGACTTCATTCCAACCACCGAAAGGAGGGGAAGGGAGGTTTGAAGGTGGAAACTTACTAACATGCCATTTCTATTGTCTATCATGATACAGTTCACACGCAGAGAGGTAATGGGTGAAGGGTATAAGGAGAAGGAAGGGAGAAAACCAATAATTGATCAAAATTATTGATCAATAACAGATCAAAAGCCAGAGAACTTGTTACCTAATGGTTTTCCTGTGAATCTCACTGACCGCATGGAGCCCAAAACAGTGAGGAGAAATGGCCCCCAGGATAGCAGTTTGCTGAAGGAAACTGTGGTATTATTTACTCCCTCCTTCAATGGAATTATATTAATATATCCATGCTCTTCCACGGCCTATGGTGGCAGAGTTTATTGCTCATTCCTTGACTTTGGGCATGGTCATGTGAATTGCTTTAAAAATGGAAAGTTAGCAAATATGATGCAGACAGAGGCTTGGAATTTGCATGCATAGTTGGTTAGCACTCTTGTATCTCTCTGATTGCCATGACAAACAGGCAAATTTTTTTCCAGCCATGTGGCATGTGGAATCTTAGTTCCCTGACCAGGGATTGAACCTGCACCGCTTGCCTAGGAAGCACAGAAACTTAACCACTGAGCCCCCAGGGAAGTCCCTGCCATGTGAAAAGTATGCACTGGGTAGCTACTTCCTCCTTACCCTGCCCTAGAGTGAGATGCAGAAGACATTAACCTTCCAGGCAAGTCCAACTGAAGCAAAGCTTTTCCGGCCAGCTCACAAACTCATGAATAAATGTTTTGTTAAACATTGAGCTTTATGTGGTTAATTAAACATTTTTCATGCTATGATAGCTGAATAATACAACCATAAAAGTGAGGGCTCTAAACTCTGTATTACTTCTATATCCTACTAAATCAATCCTATGATATTCTCTGTTTTGAAAGATAGTAATTTTTAATTTTAATTTTAATTTTATTTTTTGATATGGCTGTGTCTAGGCTTTCTTTTATTGTGGCTAGTTGGGGCTACTCTTCACTGTGGTGTGCAGGCTTCTAATTGCAGCAGCCTCTGTTGCGGAGCACAGTCTCAGTAGTTGTGAAGCATAGGTTGAGTTGCCCTGTGGCAAATGGGATTCTCCTGGACCAGGTATCAGACCCATGTTCCCTGCACTGGCAGGCAGATTCCTAACCACTGGGCCATCAGGGAAGTCCCCTATGATAGTCTCAAGCAGGTAGTGACTCCTATGAAAAACAAGCAGAAAGGCGGGAACTATGTTTGAAAACCTGCAACAGAAAAGGAAGAAAAGAAAGTAAATAAAGGAAGATGAAGAATTTCTTCCACATGATGAATTATTCACAGAAAATAAAGGAAGATTTTAAATAGGTCTTCTATATTTCAAAGAAATTATGTATAACCTGATCTCTTAAAAAATAAATTCTGAGAAATGATACAGGGATTGAATGGAGAGATGACGGACCATAGAACTGAAGGAGATTTTTTAAAAACTAGTAAATAAAGGAGATTTTAGAAACTAGTACACCAGACATTCTTTTTCCAAGATGCTTTAGAACTTCCTATACATCTTAAGCCATTTTGTTCAGTCTTCTTTTAGATCCTGTGAGCTTTTCCTAATCATTTCAATAATACCCATTTTTGCTTGTTATCCAAAGATATTTTCAATATCCAAAGACTTGTAATTTAAGTTCTCTGGTATACACCTAACCTGAGAATAGCCTAAAATAGGCATTTAAATTTTGTTTTTAGAACACTGAGCATTCTAGAAAAACATATCTTTAAATTATTTTATCCCTAGGATGAATATTTATTTATTCACAATCATATTCCTCCTTTCTATCCCATGCTTATAATATCAGAGAAGTGTTAGCCAAGTTAGAGATCTAAATTAGATTCCAACCCAGTAATCCAAATTTAATAAAATGTGCTGTCACTGCTATTGGGGATGGCAAGGGGTTTTGCAAAGTACAAGAGAATGTATTTTATCTTCACAATTAGTAGTCTCTCTATTAGTGAGATTCTGATCCTGATAATTAATATCTGGTAATGCCACAGGTGAATTATGAAGGACCCATTTCACACACAGGGATTAATGAATAATCCCACTATAAACCCATTAAAAATGCACAGGCTGCAAAGAGTATAGGTTAACAAAGTGCCCAATAAATAAATTAAGATACTGGCCATAAATTACTGTGTTCTGTCAACATCAAATTTGTTAACCACAGTACGGCAGAGAGTTTTAGATTGAATTAGTGCTGTGACTGAATTAACAGGAGAGAAGAGAGAGGGTGTGAGAAGGAGCAGTATTCCTGAATGAGGGAAGTTACTTCAGTGAGTTAGAGCTTGTGCAGTTATGAAAATTCAAGTGCCTCAATCAGCACGGGTTGGGTTATGCTGCTGTAACAAACCCCCAAATCTCAGTGACCTAAAACAAAGAAGGTGTATTTCTCTCCTTTATCTCATGTCCGTAGCCACTTAGCCAGATGCTTCTTGTCATGATTGTCTTCATTTCTGGATCCAGGATGACAGAGAAATCATCTGGAGAATTGCCAGTTTTCAGATCAAAGGGAAATGAAATCTCTGGAGAACGACTCCAGGAATTAAATGCACAACTCAGATGTGACATATGTCATTTCTGCTTGTAAGTTATTGGTCAGAACTAGTCACTGGCTCCACCTAACATAAGGAAGTATATAATCCTACCAAGTGCTCTGAAGTCAGGTAAAAATATCTGATACATAGATTAAGGACTATGGCTTAATTTGAAAGAAAATGGCAGATGGTTTAATTTGAAATGACTTGAAAAATTTTTGATTGGCCTCTAAATGCTTCAGAATGTTAACTACTGGCAACAAGAAGCTTAACTTAGCACTCCTACTCAGCAGGTAGGGTATGAGAAGGCTGTTCTTAAAAAGTTTTTCTTTCTATGTCCTAATCATCATTCATACCTCATCCTTTCCTACAAAAAATATCTTAAGTCCTTTGTACACAGGATCCTAAAAGTGAAGCTCAATAACAGGTGGCGAAACTCAGCTTCTTTACATTTGAGGGGGTGGGGGAAATGAGGGAACTCTTTAAAAGCTTCTTATCAATATTAAGCAGAAACTCAATAGCAAATAATTTGTTCTATGTCTTCTTTAGGTTTGTCACGATAGTGATGTCTATATTTCTTTTTTCCCACTTGGCATACTTTAGATCATTTGAATAACACAGTGCTGTTTCAGGTCTCTGGTTTTATTTTTACTCATTTATCCCTCCATTCCTTTTGCATTTTATTTATTTTTACCTTCAGGAAGGAACATGTTGGCAAACCCTAAGGTGCTCTTCTGCTTACTAGCCTGTGGAGAGTCTCTATCAAAAAGCCACTTGAAAAGAGCCCTTCGCGCCTTTCCTTGTGCAACAGCTCAAGACGTGCATAGAGATATTACATTTCACTGCTGGTTCTCTGAGTGTGAGAGCAAAGCGGCTTTCTGAAGCTGTCGTTAAAGTTCATGAAAGGCGTGGTGCCCCTTGTTAGACGCCTAGACTGAAGTAGGTGTTAAGAAACACTCTGAATTTTAACCGTAAAGTCTGTACACTTAAGAAAAGATATAGAGTACATTACAGACTAAGGTAATAAACAGAATAATTCATGACTCCCTGAGCGGGTTGGGCTTTTTTTCTAGGGGGCAAATGAGCAGGAACAGAATGCCTCTCAAGCCCTTGAGGGAAGAATGTATTGTGTAGCTAATTCTCATGGGCACAACCACTACTTTGTTCAATGGGAAATTGTGGTTTTTTATTCAACATCTGTTTTATCACTTTTCTCCTCTTAATCATCTCTTTTTCAACATTGCAGCCCGTTGAATCATATCGCAAGCATGGAAAAACGATTGCTTGGCAATCAGTGATTTGTATCCTCTCTGTCTTGATCAGCAGAGGGAAATTAATAATAAAGTACTCCACAGAAGCTTAGGACATTATTCCAACCAGTTACTGGGTGCTCAGAGAGCTCAGATGCATCACTGTGCAGTCAAAAGTGAGCTTTTGAGATTTCAAAATCTTTTTTAGTGTATATAGGGCAAAACTTTCTGTATACTTGCTCAAAAGGTTTTCAGTCTTATCTTTTGAGACAGAGTGTAAATTGGTGCAGAATAATGGTTGTATTTGTGACCATAGACTTAGTATATGCTCAATACCAGATACTCTCCCCATATGCTTTTCTTCTATTACTTTTGGAGGAATATTTTATTATTCTCAATTTACAGATGAGAAAACTGAGTCTTAAAAGTAACAGGTAACCTCCTTAAAGTCACACAGCTAGTAAATAACAGATTTTAAAGTTTTGGTCTGTTTGACTCTAAATCAGGTTTATTTCCTCCATTTTTCTTGTGTTGCTCTGGAATCTCCAAAATGCAGTTTAGTGTATGGATTCTAGGCTCTTGAAAACAGACAGAATAATTAAGCTAACTCTGTTCAGTATTTCTGTTCATGAGTGAAAGTGAAAGTCGCTCAGTTGTGTCCGAGTCTTTGCGACCCCATGGACTTCTCTGGACTTCCGTGGACTTCCATGGAATTCTCTAGGCCAGAATACTGGAGTGGGTAGCCTTTCCCTTCTCCAGGGGATCTTCCCAACCTAGGGATCAAACCCAGGTCTCCCGCATTGCAGGTGGATTCTTTACCAGCTGAGCCACAAGGGAAGCCCTCTGTTCATAAATCCCTTGTTATTTTAGACTTTCAGACATTGTTGCTGGCAAGTATCTGGATTTGGGTCAGAAGACATGATTTTCACACTTGCTTGGCAGGATGACCTAGAGCAAGGTAGTCATCCTTTCTGGAGGAGATCTTCAGTAGTATTCTCACCTGAAAAAAAAAAAAAAAAACCTGGCACAGTCAACTCCCACCTATCTCCCTCGCAGTAGATGTGAAAAAGTTCATGTTTGAGAAGAATGAATTGTTACATAACCGAGAGTCATTAAATCTACAAATATTGATTTGTTAAGATAGAGAAGCAGTGGCTAGAAATTTCAGGGTGATCCTCTCTGTTAAAATTCAAATAAACCAACAGACATCAGCAGCTCCCTACAGAGGACAGAGAATGATCTTGTGTGGCTGCCTCTTCTGACTCTGGCAGAGTCTACATTCCCGTTTTTCACCACCCTGACTAGTTGTAATCTTCCAAATGTCACCTTCCAGTTTCAGTCTTGTCTTTTGGTATTATCTGGCATCATAGGCCCCTCTGGAGTCTGGGTACCTTTTCAGCACTCCGGGCTATAGAAACATCTAAGTGGGCAGAAACATCTAAGCAATTGTGTCTGCCTTGCTATTTTGCTGGTGGAAAATGGAATCTTCTAGCATCTTCTAGACTTCCTGAATAGCACTGATATTTAGCCTTTTGTGTGGAGAGTGAACTTCTCCGTGAGAAGATATGTCTTCCCCTTGACAAGGCTCCCTCTGATCTGACCCTTCTGGAATCATCTGCCTTTTCTCACTTTTCACTTTACACTCCAGAAACACTGACTGCCACTGGTTCTCTTGACCCAGCAGGCTGCTGGTAATCTCTGTGCTGTTGCTCAGGCCATTTCCCTTCCTCCAGGGCCCCTCCCTAGCACGGGCCCCTTTCTTTTCCTTTGCTCCAGGTTACTTTTCAGGGTTTAGGCTAGGCATCACATCACTTCCCCTAGGAAATTGTTCTTTAGGTCCCATGGTCTCTGTGCCCCCATAGCTCTCTGAGCATGTCTCCCATTTCTATTACCACAGTACGTGGAAATAATCTCTTGATGTTTTTTATCCTCCTTACTAAGCTGTGAAAAGTAGATGTAAGTGAAAGTGTTAGTTCTGTCCAACTCTATTTGTGGCCCCATGGACTATAGCCTGCCAGTCTTCTGGGATCTCCAGGAGATCTTCTCCAGGGGATCTTTGATCTGGAGACCCAGATCAAACCTGGGTCTCCCATGTTGCAGGCAGATTTTTCACTGTCTGAGCCCCCAGGGAGGCCCCTGTATGTTCCCTCAAAGCAGAGGATAACATTAAGTTGCTCATTCTCTGCCCTTCACTCTTATCATGAATGAATGAATGAAGTCGCTCAGTCGTGTCCGACTCTGCATCCCCATGGACTACAGTCCTACCAGGCTCCTGCATCCATGGGATTTTTCCAGGCAAGAATCCTGGAGTGGGTTGCCATTTCCTTCTCCAGGGGATCTTCCCAATCCAGGGATTGAACCTCCGTCTCCTGCATTGCAGGCGGATGATTTGCCATCTAAGCCAGCAGGGAAGACTTACCATAGCCTGTGACATATAGTACATGCTGAAAATGACTCTCACATGAGTTAACCTCTTAATTTCATTTTATATAATAAAATTAGAAAAATATTTTTTTGAACAATGGTTTTGGAGTGCCCGGTCTTTTCCAATCAGTGAAAGATTTCTGCAAACCAGTTATTTTCAGTGTTATTGTTTCCCCCTTCAGAGGTTACCCTCCCCAACCTCCAACCTCCCCACCCCTTCTGCTAAAGACAGGATTGTTGTAAACCTCTTTGTGATTTGGAAAGAGATGGAAGAACAGAATTTTGAAATTATCTAATAAAAAAATCATTAAACAGTAGAAATCTATCTTGGTTGAGTCTAGAATTAGGCAGTGAAGCTGCCTTGAAGCTGGGAAAATGGGATCTGGTTGTGACTTGAATTTGTCTATTCAAGTTTATTACAGAGGAGGAGACACATGAAGTTCAAAGAACTCACGTTATCTTCCTGCTACAGATTTCAGGGCAGTTTTAGGGCCTTGAGTTCGTCTCTGTGTTACAAATTACAACTGTGCCTAGACCACATGTCTATGTCTCTATACCCTATTTCTCAATATGCTAATATTTTCTTCCTCTTATACCTAGGTTTATAAATTCTCATAAACTCCCCTTTAGTTTCTCTTGGGGAGTTTAGGACTACATCTGGAGCTTCCCAGGTGGCGCAAGTGGTAAAAAATCTGCTTGCCAATGCAGGAGATACGAGAGACATATGTTCGACCCATGGATCGGGAAGATCCCCTGGAGGAGAGCATGGCACCCTGCCCCAGTGTTCTTGCCTGGAAAATCGCATGGTCAGAGGAGCCTGGAGGGCTACAGTCCATGGAGCTGCAAAGAGTTGGACTCAACTGAGTGACTGAGCACCTTAGGTGGATGTGTCCTAAGTTGCTGCAGTTGTGTCTGACTCTTTGTGACCCTATGGATTGCAGCCTGCCAGGCTCCTCTGTCCATGGGATTCTCCAAGGAATACTGGAGTGGATTGCCATGCTTTCCTTCAGGGGATCTTTCTGACCCACGGATTGAGCCTGCGTCTCTTACATCTGCTTCATTGGGAGGCAGGTTCTTAGGATCACATCTAAATAGGAGAAAAAAAAAACAGTTTAAATGATTATTTGGATGAATGAGGCCCCAAGTCTCTTCTCAACTGGCTTAAGACATGAGCTGGAATAAAAGTGCTGGTTTGCAGAAGGGCTGGAATGAAGCAGCTATTGCTTTGACTCCTCACCATGCTCCGTGTCTAGATAGCCACGGCCTGAATTTTCTGCATTAGACACTCATCCCTCCCTTTTCTTGCTCTTTGATTTTCACTTCTTGTTCTGTGCTAAAGCTGCTTCCCTTCTCTCTTCTCCAAAACCATATTTCAGACTTGAATATACTTTCTTCTCTGCTTTAAAAATTGGGGGTAATCAGATGATGATTTTATAGTCCTGATTTATGTTTTAGAAGTTACTTTTCATAAATGTCCCAAATGAGATCTATTTGGCCCCTGCTGCAGACCAGATGCTGGTCAGGTCTAGCAGAGCAATTGATTTAATCCTGTACATTTTCATAATTGGTAGGAATCAGTTTTCCCTTTTAGTCTAACATTACAGATTTGTAACAATATGTGAAACAGGCTTCATGCTTTCTTTCTTCCTTTCATGTATGGTATGGCCTTAATAAACATTTAGTAGTTTCCTGCAAGAGCATCATATACATTAGGTTGCGAGGCTTTCATTTTGTTTTCTGTTTTTAGTAAGCGAATTGAGTTAATAGGGGAGATTATTAAAAGGGTGGAGGGCACAGGAAAACAAGAATGTATATTTTCCTTATAGAGTCTTTTCATTCTTGGTATGCATCTGACTGTCTTTCTTCCCATCTTTGAAACCCTTTTTAAGATTCCATTCTCTTGGGAAGCTCGTCATGAGCCTTATTAGGAATTTTCTAGGTTATTCAGACAAAACCAACTTGTGCTTCATTTAAAAAAAATGTCAACTCTCAGACCCTCTTTGACTGAGCACATTTGGTAATGAGGGTAGAGATGGACTCTTCTTATGATAAATTTGATCCTGGGTGGTAGGCACAGACATGCCTGTAGAAATGAGATCTAGGTTGAATCTTTACCAAACTCACTACAGATTTTATTCCTTTAAAATTTTTAAGTTTTCTGAATATGAACAATACAACTGTATTTGATTTTTTTGAGTAATAGAAGTTTTGACAAACAAAGAAAGAATTTTTAAATTAGTATAAGCTTACTACCTTATTATAAACACTTTCAGTATTTTAAAGTATTGCTTCTAACTTACTGGACTTCCTTGGTGGCTCAGACGGTAAAGCGTCTGCCTGCAATGTGGGAGACCCGGGTTCCATCCCTGGGTAGGGAAGATCCTCTGGGGAAGGAAATGGCAACCCACTCCAGTATTCTTGCCTGGAGAATCAATCCCATGGATAGAGAAGCCTGGTAGGCTACAGTCCATGTGTTCACAAAGAGTAAGACACGACTGATCACTTTTACTTTCACTTTCACTTCTACCAAGTTTTACCAAATTCATTTGCTGCATGAACTTGGATAAATATTTGTATGGCTTTCAGTGTCAGTTTGCTCATGTGTAAAATGAAAATCATAATCTTGATACTGAAGCTGAAACTCCAATACTGTGGCCACCTGATGCAAAGAACTGACTCATTGGAAAAGACCCTGATGCTGGGAAAGATTTAAGGCAGGAGTAGAAGGGCATGACAGAGGATGAGATCGTTGGATACATCACTGATGCGATAGACATGAGTTTGAGCAGGCTCTGGGAATTGGTGATGGACAGGGAAGCCAGGTGTGCTGCAGTCCATGGGGGTCGCAAAGAGTTGGACATGACTGAGCGACTGAACTGACTGGGTTATTCTGAAAGTTAACATGAGACAATTCACATACATTTCACATACACTGCCTAACACAGGGCTTATTTCATGGGCATAATATCTGAAACTATTAATTTTCTCCTATCTCATTTGTCTCCTACAGTGATAGAGTATCCCTCCTTGATGGGATAACTGTTGGCCTAATACATTTTACACTTTGCTTATTGAGTGAAAGGGACTATGATGCTACAGAAACACAGTCATTTTTAGTAGGCAAAAATTGCACTTTGAAACATGGTATGTGTGGTTTTCTTCTTCAAATTGCAAGATCTCTGAAAGCTGGTCTGTGAATTGACCTGAAAATTCACCCTGAAAAATCAGCTTGTAGTGTTAAATAAATACAGATTTTTAGAGCTGGACAGCACTTTAGAAGTAATTTAGCTCTCATTTTTTAGCTAAGGTAATTCAGGGCCACAGAGATGAATGATGTGTCCAAGGTCAGATATCTGCTAATCAGTTAGGGTACTGCGTTGCAAAGAGCAGAATCATTACTAGGTATTTTAAATAGAAAAAGAATTTTCTAAATGACATTTGGTGGCAGATAAAGCCTCCAGAAGGGCCAGAGACCCAGGCCTAGAGGCTGGATGACCAGGAGCACTTCTCAGCTTGCCCTTGTGGAGGGCTCCACCGGGGACCCGGGTAGTGCCGCCACGGGCACAGGCACCGCAGTTCAACACACGGGAGCTTATCGCTGGGCTGTCCTACCGCCGCCTCCGGGAGCAGGGGGGCTTCCGACCGCTCCCCAGCAGCTGTCAGAATGGGCTCCACATGAGACTTGTTTCTTCTCAGCTGTCTCTTCCCATTGGAAATGTATGTCTTTCAACAAGGGGCATCTAATGTCCCAAAGCTACGCCATACACCTGGGCCTAACAACAAGGGAGGCCAGAAAAATCCATTTCTGACTTCTGCCTTGTCAAGTTTAGCTTCCCAAAGTGGAAAATTCCCCAGCTAAAATGGTGCTGGACAGCTTGAATCCACAAGTGCTTACTAATTAGAGGATCCAGAACTGGGGCCAGGTGGCCATATGGTGCTTCTTTTACTTTTCTGATAGTGTTCCTCATCAGCACAGGGCCAAGCCTATTTCAAAAGTGAGACTCACATTTCAGTAAAAATATTCAGTGCGTTAGTGCTCTGTCAGCCTCCTCTCTGGGCATCATTGGGTATCTGTGGAACCTTAGGTAGAAAAGTATATCAATCTCCTCAAATAGTATATGTATTTCTAGAATATTAAACTGTAAATAGATATGGATAAATCATCGACATTTCATTTGAAACATACTTGAACTTTCATATAAGATTTCCTGTATGATAGTGTTTTTGCAGTCTCATCTTTAGACTTGTGTGGGTCAAAAATAGGATTTAAGTTGTGTTATTTGTCCTAAGGTAACCTGCATTTTGGGGAAATCAAGGAGAAGAGAGGAGTCTCTAAATTCTGGATTATCAAACCTGATGTTGATCCAAAGAAGGTTACTAAATGCATAATTTACTGGCACTGTAAGAAAAGAGAGTGATCACTAGGACCTCCGTGGATTTGCAAAGCTGGAAATTTGTGTTTTCAGATTTGTTGGGAATGTCCTTGTGGTCTAGGTCAGATATGAAATGCATGTGCCATTCATGTTCTATGATGACTTAAGCTCAAGAGCAAAAAGGATAATGAGAGGGAAGGAAATGCAGAGAAGGAGACATAAACACACATGAATAACACTGAGCTCTCCTATCCATTTGAAGTATGACTATTAAAAGCTTCAGAGCTGAATTTGGGACATAGAGGGAAATTTCTTCATTCTATAAATATATTAGATGTGTATTTTATGAGACATCTATTAATACCTTAGTATGGGACTAGGGGCTGTTCTGGTAGCTCAGCTGGTAAAGAATCCGCTTGCAATGTAGGAGACCCTAGTTCAATTCCTGGGTTGGGAAGATCCCCTGGAGAAGGGATAGGCTACCTACTCCAGTATTCTTGGACTTCCCTGGTGGCTCAGATGGTAAAGAATCT
Organism: Cervus canadensis; assembly: GCF_019320065.1. Taxonomy (NCBI): domain Eukaryota; kingdom Metazoa; phylum Chordata; class Mammalia; order Artiodactyla; family Cervidae; genus Cervus; species Cervus canadensis. The sequence goes on from NC_057392.1 coordinate 83,352,470, forward strand.
GCCTGCAACGCGGGAGACCTGGGTTGGACCCCTGGGTTGGGAAGATCCCTGGGAGGAAGGCTTGGCAACCCACTCCAGTATTCTTGCCTGGAGAATCCCATGGACAGAAGAGCCTGGCAGGATACAGTCCATAGGGTTGCACAGAGTTGGACACGACTGAAGTGACTTAGCATGTACCCGTGCATGGGAATAGAGTAAGGTATAATAAATGTTTCATAAAATACACATACATTTATAGAAAGAAGATATTTCTATTTATGTCCAAAATACTGCTCAAAGGCTTTTAATAGTCATATTTCAAATAGATAGAGCCTGTGCTAGGTTTATCATTATCTTATTTAACCATCACTATCTTCCCAGATAAAAACCATCATACCATTTTATAGATCACATTATTTGTTTTTGTAGATCACTAGATTATAGAAAATTGATTCTCACAAAGATTAACAATTTGCCCAAGGTAAACTGCATAGCTGTCTTTGTCTCTAAAAGTTGTTATTCCTTCATTTCCCTCTTCACCCCTGCCATGTCACACTACCTTTCGTGAGTCCTACAGAAGGAAGCTTGTTTACATGGGGGCCACAGGAAGGGGCCACATTGAAATGGTATTTAATCTGGATGTTGAAGGAAGAGATCACCAAGGAAAAGAAGAGGGGAAAACTGCTTGATGCAGAGAGAACATGAGGTATAACCACGGCCTTATATTCTAGGCTAAAGAGCAAACATTCTACCCTAGACGATGACATTAATGAACAGGCAAAGGATACTAGCCCGTATTTCAAGGTGGTAGTTTACCTAATAACCAAATGAAATAAAGTCAAGGATTTTATCTGGATCATGAATTAGAGATTCTAGACTTCTGATGCAAAAGTACTGCCCTGACATGCCATTGGCTGGGCATAGGCTCTGCATCTTTTCCTGGAAGTGGAAGGCCACTTTGTCCTACTCCACTCCTCAGTCTCACTTTACTGCCCTTGAACCCCTGCCTGTGTGCAAGATGGAAGTCAAGGAATAGAACAGAACTCAGAAGAACAAAGTGAGGCTTTCCTAGCATCTTAGCACAATTATTAGTTATGCATTTTGCAAACATGGGTGAATGTATATGTCTTCCCCAGTGGCTCACACCGTAAAGAGTCTGCCTGCAGTGCAGGAGGCCTGGGTTCGATCTCTGGGTGGGGAAGATCCCCTGGAGAAGGAAATGGCAACCCACTCCAGTATCCTTGCCTGGAAAATTCCACGGATGGAGAAGCCTGGCAGGCTACAGTCCATGGGGTCGCAAAGAGTCGGACACGACTGAGCAACTTCACTTCACTTCATGTATGTATATATTTAAAACCCCAAGTACTACATTCTCTTGGAGTTTGACATATTAATATCCCTAAAAATAACATGGGATAATTAAAGGTAAAAACAACAACAACAAAAAAAAAACCCTAGCTTGGTACCAGCTCTCAGCCAGTACAGAAGTCCCCTGAAATGCAGGTAGAATGGCTTTGCACTGTCTGGACTCTTTCAGCTCATCAAAGTCTGCCTGCACTGTCATTAAGCTCCTTTTATTACTTTGGAGGAGCTAGGTCAGCATCCATGTCCACCTCAAAGTTCTGGATTGAAAATGTCTGAACTTACCTTCTAAGGATGTCAGTTTTTCCTTAACTTCTCCTAGGTTTTGTGACAATGTTCCAAGCTTCATGAGCAACCCATAGATGACTTATGTTTTGATTCTTGTTCTGTAGTTCATAATATGCAGGTCAGGAAGCAACAGTTAGAACTGGACATGGAACAACAGACTGGTTCCAAATAGGAAAAGGAGTACTTCAAGGCTGTATATTGTCACCCTGCTTATTTAACTTATATGCAGAGTACATCATGAGAAATGCTGGGCTGGAGGAAGCAATCTGGAATCAAGATCTGCCAGGAGATAATATAATAACCTCAGATGTGGCAGATGACAGCACCGTTATGGCAGAAAGTGAAAGAAGCTAAAGAGCCTCTTGATGAAAGTGAAAGAGGAGAGTGGCAAAGTTGGCTTAAAGCTCAACATTCAGAAAAACAAGATCATGGCATCTGGTCCCATCACTTCATGACAGATAGATGGGGAAATAGTGGAAGCAGTGTCAGATTTTATTTTTGGGGCTCCAAAATCAATGCAGATGGTGAAATTGCAGCCATGAAATTAAAAGACGCTTACTCCTTGGAGGAAAGTTATGACCAACCTAGATAGCATATTAAAAAGCAGAGACATTACTTTGCCAACAAAGGTCCGTCTGGTCAAGGTATGGTTTTTCCAGTGGTCATGTATGGATGTGAGAGTTGGACTGTAAAAAAGCTGAGCACAAAGAATTGATGCTTTTGAACTGTGGTGTTGGAGAAGACTCTTGAGAGTCCCTTGGACTGCAAGGAGATCCAACCAGTCCATCCTAAAGGAGATCAGTCCTGGGTGTTCATTGGAAGGACTGATGTTGAACCTGAAACTCCAATACTTTGGCCACTTGATGCAAAGAGCTGACTCATTGGAAAAGACCCTGATGCTGGGAAAGATTGAGGGCAGGAGGAGAAGGGGCTGACAGAGGATGAGATGGTTGGATGGCATCATCGACTCGATGGACATGAGTCTGAGTAAACTCCAGGAGTTGGTGATGGACAGGGAGGCCTGGCGTGCTGCGGTTCATGGGGTTGCAAAGGGTCGGACACAACTGAGCGACTGAACTGAACTGAAAAAAGCGAAAGAGATGGATCTAGCAAAACTGAAAACACTTTCAGCTGCCTCAGAAAATAGTAAAGGTGCAATAGTGAATCTTTAGGAGAAAGTCTTGGTTTCAATTTCTCCCCCAGACTTATTAATATGGTAATTTTCCTGTGACTTGGTTTGCAGTATCCATACATTTAGCATACATGCTTGAGAGATTATTGTAAGAATGAAAAAATTATTGTAATCAGACTACTTGAAATTGCCTTGACTATTCTGATTTCTGCTGCGGTGCATCGCTTTCTTATAGTTGCCTTGGACATCATCTCTGAGAGGACCAGGTCTTTAGCTCACAGACCACCCTCCTCTCCCCATGGTGCCCCCTCCTTCTCTGGCCCAGTTCCTCCGTGTGCAGGCAGCAGCACACGTGCAACCCCATTTCCCCTCTTGGGTCCTGGTCTAGAAAAATGCAGGAACCTCAGCATTGCATTGGGGCAGCCCTTGATTTCTTATCAAGGAACGTGAAGCTCAGAATTCAGAACTGTGAATACTGTAGGATTCTGGGGAAACTAGAATGAAAATATCTTCCCTGAAGAGATAGTACTACCACACTAATTTGGATAAAGTATTTATCCAAATACTGGGTCCCTTCCTGGAAAACTCCATGCCAAGTGGCAGAGTGGTGAGTAGCCTTGACTGGGAGTTAGGGAACTTTGGGTTAGGTCTGTTGTTGTTCAGTCACTAAGACGTGTCCAACTCTTTGTGACCCCATGGGTTGCAGCATGCCAGGCTTCCCTGTCCTTCACCATCTCCCAGAGTTTTCTCAAACTCATGTCCATTGAGTCAGTGATGCCATCCAACCATCTCTTCCTTGGTCGTCTCCTCCTCCTGCCTTCAGGTCTAGCTCTGCCATTTCTTAACTCTGTGGACATTCTCACTTTTCCTTTCTGGCCCTTAATTTCTTTGTTTATGTTGAGAATACTTAATGAGTATCTGAAACTTTAAATGAAAGTTATTTGAAAACAGTATCTTATCTGATTCCTGTGGAGGTAGAAATTAGTCTTAGATGAAGAAACAGAGTCTTGAGTTTAGGTCAGTGTTACATGATCATTAAGAGGCCAAGTCAAAAATGTGAAATCAGATTGCCTGCTTTTTCCATTATTCTATTCATTTTTTCAAAAATTATTGTGCACTCCTATGTATATGAGACTCTGAGATCAATACCAAGGTGCATAAGGAGCAATTCCACTTATGAGGAGCTAACAACTAGGAATCACACCAGGGTGCCTCTATAAAATGAGGAAGTGCTTGAAAGCAGGGTTTCACAAGTTTGCCTGGTCATAAAAATCCTATGGGGATCTTGTAAAAATGGATCAATTCCAGGGCCCTTTCCCAGTCCTACTGAATCAGACTCTCCAGGACAATGTGTCTTGTAGTCTGTATGTGTAACTTGAGTCACCCAATGATTCTGATGACCAGACAAGTTTGAGAAACCCTAGACCAGACATGCCCAAAGTCTCTTCTTTGAGTGCAGTGTTTCCTAGTCCTCACTTCACTGAGTCATCAAGGGGATCTTTACTAATGCCATTGCCTGGACCACTGATAGAGACAGGGATGTGTAACTGGTTATTTTAATGTGCATCCAGAGATGAGGGCTCTGGTTTGTAGTCCACCGTTCAAATACTCAAGCCTACTTGGGGACAGTTGTTCTCTCTGAGATCAAGGGGAATATCTTTACTCCAAATTACCATCAGAATGTGGATGTTAAGATATTGGCAGTGGTGAAGCTTTTAAAGGACACCTGATTCTTATTTAATTCATTAAAAGAAGTTTCCAGCACACTAGGAATGTGTGTGCTGTAGATGTTTTTTAGAGACATCAGCTTGTAGTAATCACGTCTTGATTTTATTTAATCAAGCTATTTGATCCTAGGATTTTTAGATTGCGTTTGTCCAGCAAATTTTCACAACAGCTAATCCTGAGAACCCTGTCTACTTCTGAACAGGTATTACTGTAGTGGGGATATAGCTATTAGGAAAGGTGGTGTTTTGCCTTTCCTTCTTTCAAATCCAGGAGGAGTCCACTAGGGAATGGGAAATTTAATATTTCACTTTAGTGTGTTTTGAGGGTAATTTGTAAACCCAATTCCATCAATAAAATTGCCAGCCCCAGTGACTGCTCTTTTCACCTGTTGACATCCGATCTGCAAGTGACTCCCTGAGGTCATGGGGACCAACATGCACCTGGCTCAGTGGCCAGGTGCCCCTGGAAGTGGCCTTTCTTGCGGGTAACACATTTGCTCGGGAATGTTAATCGCTTTTTTCAGGGCTCAGCATTTGGATCTCCTGGCCCCAGTCAGGTACCTGGAAATCTCACTGCAGCCCCCTCAGGTTGGAACAGGAAGCAGGTCAGGAACTCTGAGACACTCTCTGGCTGTTGTTGACATACAGTCATCTGATTGAGTGTTGTTTCCTCCGAGTCCCCAGCGTTCCCTGGACCCTCATTCCCAGTCCTCTGGGAAATGAAGAAAACTGCCCCTCTCCTTCTCACCCTCCTGTTCATGTGTTCATAGGCAGATCAAGCTGGGTCTGACCTGATTTGTCCCTTTTTAACTCTCCATCAACAGTAAGTGCCATTTGGTTGTAAACTGGTAATGACAGTGGTAACCATCAGTCCCAAAAGATTAAAAAAAAGATCTTTTCTCCTTCAGTCTGGCAAGGAACTGAAGCAGTAACACTGAAAAGTTCACAGGTAGACTTATATAACACAAATGCTTGTGGGTTGCTAAGTAAGTAGCCCAGCACATGCTTTTCTGTTTAAGTTAGAGGTTAGGGTGCTATAAACCTTGAAGCTTGTCAAGATTAAGCAGCATTGGGCAGAATGAAGTGCTGTGAGCGCCAGCCTCCAGTTATTGGGTCCAACCACATTTTAGTGAAATGAGATTGCCTAGCTGGAGTTTCATTTGTGGGCTTGTAAGTGAAGGGTGCAAGGCAGATGCTATGATTAAGATTTCATTTCCTGGTTGATGCCACCACAGTGATCACAGCACCAGGAGGGGAAACTCATATTTGCCAGCAGGGTTAAGTAGTAAGTCGTTCTGAGTTTAATACAAAGATTAAAAACAAAAAGAAACCACCACCACCACTGCAACAAAACTCACCCAGATTCATTAAGGAAATCAGCTTTTACATTTTAAAAATGAAACCCTTATGTTAATGTCTTCTTACCTTGTTTGAAGACACCAACTTTTCCCCCCTCCTATTTATTCTTTCCATTCACACAGTTATTGAATTTTAATTTAAATTTTGTACAATTTATTAAGTTTATTTTAAAATGTTAACTGTTTATACTGTCTAAATATGTAGATCTAACACATTTCAGTTTTGCTCATGTTAGATTTTCAAGTCAGTATTAGTATTTAACTTTTTTAAAATGGAAGTATAATTGCTTTTCAATATTGTGTTTGTTTCTGCTATGCGACAAAGTGAATCAAATGTATGTATACATATATTGTACCCTTGCCTCTTGAACTTCCCTCCCATCAGCCCCCATCCCACCCCTCTAGGTCATTTATTGAATTTTAGATGTTGAGGATTGTGTGTGAACAAAACAGCAGAGTCCTTACTCTCATGGAGAGAGAAAAACAGTTTTTTAAGAAGAAACAAATATGTCAGGTTATGGTGAGCACTATAAGAAGGCCAAAGAAAAGTAAAGGAGGTGGAAGGTGATGGGAACCCTTTCTTACAGAGGTTGGGGAAGGCCTTTCTGAAGATGTGAGATTTAAGCAGAGGCTTGAAGGGAGGAAGGGAGTGAATCCTATGGTTATTTGGTGGAAGAAATTTCCTGGCAGAGGAAATGATAAAGTGAGAGGAATTAAGGTGGGAGCATCTTTGGTAGATTGAAGAATAGCAAGGAGCCAGAGTCACTGGCCTGGAGTGGGCAAAGGAGACAAGTCAGAGAATGCATGGTTACAGCAGAGGAGATGGCGCCTTTAGGAGGTTTTGAGCAGGCAGGTGACATGATCTTTCTTATATTTTAAAATGTTCCTTCTGGCTGTCATGTGTGGTTAAGTGTGGGGAGGAAGATTGAGGGTAGAGCTGAATAGGAGGTGATTGCAATAAACTAGGTGAGAAATGATGGTAGCTTGGAGTCTGTGATTTGGTGGAGGTGGTAAAATGTGGTTGGCTTCTGGACATATCTCAAAGGGAGGGCTGGTACACTTTGCTGATGAATTAGATGTGGGTGCATGATGAGAAAAGGAGGCGAAGGTGTTGCTGGCTGTTTAGCCTAAGCATCTGTGTGTGTTCATTCAGTCATGTCTGACTCTTGCAACTCCATGGATCTGTAGCCCGCCAGGCTCCTCTGTCCATGGGATTTTCCAGGTGGGAATACTGGAGTGGGTTGCCTTTCCTCTTCCAGGGGACCTTCTCAATCTAGGGATTGAACCTGCGTCTCTTGCATTTCTTGCATTGACAGGCAGAGTCTTCACTACTGCGCCATCTGGGAAGCCACCCTAAGCATTTGGCCAAATGTAAATGCCATTTATTGAGAAGGAGAAGATGAAGAAGGGCAACATTTTTGGCGGTGCTTGTTGTCTGGTTCTAGATGTGTTAAGTGTGAGATGCTTCATAGACTTCCAAGTAAAGATGTTGAGTAAGAAGTTTGAAAAAGGAGTCTGGAATTTAAGGGAGAGTTTGAGGCTAGATTACTGATTTGGGGACTGCCAGCATAAAGAGGGGTATTTCAAGTCAGAGGACCAAATGAGGTCAGCGAGAGACTGAGTGAGGATAGAGAAATCCAAGGCTTTTGCTGAGGGTACGCTTATATTTACAGGTGAAGGGGATGAGGAGGAACAGTGGAGGGACCTGACAAGAGCTTCTGTGTGCAGTAGAAGACTCAAGAGAGAAAGGTGTCTGAAGCCAAGAGAAGACATTTCAGGGGGAGGAGGTGGCCCGGTGTGTTTCTGGATATAAGAGAAACACTTGAATTTGGCAACATGGAGGTCAAGGTGGAGGTCATCTGATAAAAGAAGTTTCGTTGTAAAGAAGAGGAGGGATCCTTACTGAAGTGGTTTCAAAAAAGCATGAGAGGAAAGTGGAAGGAGATGTGGAGACAGTGGGCGTGGATAGCTCTTTTAAAGATTTGCTGTAAAGAAAAGGAGACACGTTGGGAAAATCACTTAAGTGGGGCTTACTTTTGTCATTCATTAGATGTAGTCACACCTGCCCACCTCCCCTCCCCACCCCCCCATCAAAATTCCGCCTACCCCTGCCACACAGGTGAGTGACCTTCAAATAAAACAGCATTTCAAGTCACTTTGTAAGATGTAGCTGCTGCTGCTGCTAAGTCGCTTCAGTCGTGTCCGACTCTGTGCGACCCCACAGACGGCAGCCCACCAGGCTCCCCCGTCCCTGGGATTCTCCAGGCAAGAACACTGGAGTGGGTTGCCATTTCCTTCTCCAGTGCATGAAAATGAAAAGTGAAAGTGAAGTCGCTCAGTCGTGTCTGACTCTTAGTGACCCCATGGGCTACAGCCTACCAGGCTCCTCCATCCATGGGATTTTCCAGGCAAGAGTACTGGAGTGGGGTGTTGTAAGATGTAGAGTATTACATAAATGTAAGAAGTTTACCCTTCTACTGAACTATGAACTCTCTGAGGCAAGACTCCTGTCTAATACCTCATAGTATTCCAAGTCCCTCTTATCATGCCTAGCCATGGAGGCTGCCTTTGGTGGAATGGACAGCCAACTGAAATCAGCGTCTGCTGACTGGCTGTGTGGGGCAACCCTGAGCAGGGAATCCTGCCACCCCTTGTCTGATGGATGGCGGCTCACCCTTTTCTCTTCCACTCTCACTACTGACAATTTCATGATTTCCCCATTCAAAGTGCCATTTTGGAAACCTGTCCTCTGCCATAAAATACATCAAGGTGACTCTGTTGGTGGTACCCTCCTTCCCTTAAAGGCTCATTATTTAAATTATTGCTTAATAAATTATAAATAAATAAATATTTAAATTATTGCTGATCACTAGCAGTCCTATTTCCCCCAGCAGCTGGGAGGTGCAACGTTATTTTAAGGTTCCCCAGAGCACCTTGGGAATGATGCTAAGTCAGGTTTCTGCCTTGATGCAGCAGCAAAGGGATTGTGGGGAGGAGTTATCCACCGTCACATCAAGTGGGTGACAAGGGAAATGGGCAGATATCCTCACTGTGGACTCCACCGCGGACAAAGCCTCTTTTTCGGACTGACTGAAGAAAAAGAAAGGCAGAGGGAACCTGGTTATTGTCCGGTGATGTGGTGAGCCCTAACTGACAAGGCTGGACCAGCCTGGCTTCTTTTGGGTTAAAGTGTCAGGAATAAGAGGTCACAGGCAAGGTGGGAAGGAGAGAAGCAGAGAAAATCTGTCTGTGGTTTAAAAAAAAAGTAAGAAAGAAAAGTTCCTGCTTTTCTTTCCTGTGTGAGAAAAACTATTTAAACTGGCACAAAATATATTTAAGAAGCATATTCTTAGAGTTACTTAGAAAAATACCCTGTATATTCTGGCAGCAGCAAAATGTATCCTTAATAGAATTCATATGGGGCCTTCAATGATCACGATGTTTGGAGAGGAGCCAGATAGTAAGTAATTTAAACATCACAGGAAATTAAATTTTGGAATTCAATTTTGCATAAAGTTTTCTGTAATGAAAATGTCACACATAAATTATGAAGTCTGATTATATTCTTTTTTGACTTTTTAATAAAATAATAGAGGTACTTGACAGTCTAGAACAAATGCATATTTTATGTGAATAGTATTGCGTTCAACCAACGTCCTCTGGAAATAATGGAACAGATGTTAACACTGCTCTATCAGCTATCAGGTGCTCTGTTAAACAGCTCCAAACACAAGTATTTATTAAAAAATGCTAACGGGGTTGTCTTTTAGGGTTATCTAATTGTAGGCTTAAAATGTAGATGGTTAATATAATTAATTATACATGTAGAATTATATAGTTGGGCTATAATTTATTATATGTATGCATATATAAATTATATAATATTCTGTTGTAAATTAATTTAATATGGGCACAGGGAATGACTTCTTGAAAATATTAAATAGTTCATAATGTGGTTATAAATCAAAACTAATCTGAATTTCCACTTAATTTTGAATTTTGAGAAGGAGGATGCCTTAACTCACTGTAGGGGACTTTGGGGGTACTGATTGTGTTTTAGATTAAATCCACAGCCTGTAATTATTTTTAATAATATTCAACTAAAAAAACGCCCCAAATAAAAAGCCTGAACACTCTTAATTTGTTTAAGGCCAAGCAGCATTTTTCTTCAAAGGGTAAAATATAATGAACGTTTATTTTGAAAATTGACCTACTTCATCATAACTCCAGGGCCCTAAGCAAGTCTTTCTTCAGGCTCACAATGAACTCTTGCTGAATGCAGAGATCATGACCTTGCTCTCTTTTGGGGGTGAGAAGTTTTGCCTGTGGATATCCTGTTAAATATTTCCCTCTTTGAATCCTCTTATGACTTCATCTACATGCTTTGTGTTGGGGGATGGGTCTGCACATATTTTAAATTTTAAAAGAGCACAACAAAGGTTTCTTCCTTAATCAGAGTCACACAAAAATATGGGCCAAGCTGTTTATCCAGGAGATTATATCTTCTTTTGAAAAGTAGGTCATCTGAGTCCATAGTGGTAGGAGGGTGAAGATGATGGTTTCCAAGGCAGTTTATTCAGACATGGATATCTTTTTGTTTTTATCAATTTTTTAAGAGAACAATGACTAGGGTGGCCAACCTGTCCCAAGGGATAGGCTACCCACTCCAGTGTTCTTGGACTTTCCTTGTGGCTGACTTGGTAAAGAATGCACCTGCAACGTGGGAGACCTGGGTTCAATCCCTGAGTTGGGAAGATCCACTGGAGAAGGGAAGGGCTACCCACTCCAGTATTCTTGCCTGGAAAATCCCACGGACAAAGGATCCAGGCAAGCTACAGTCCATGGGGTCACAAGAGTCGGACACCCCTTAGTGACTAAACCACCACGCTGAGTTTTTGTTGAGCTAAGTCACTGAGATGTGGGGATTGGTCTGTTGTGGCAACTTGTGCCATTATAGAACTTTTTGTCTTGAAGTAGGGTGCTGCCATTAGAAAAACCCAAAATACATGGCGTCATCTTAGTCATCAAGGATGAGTTGTATGGAGACCACCATCAAAGCTAGGAAGATGATGATCCCTGATACATTGTGGCAAAATATTCAGGTAAACTATTGCTTCTAATAAATTTGCAGTGCTATCAGACAGAGTGAGAAATAGGACCTTAGTATTGTGTGATACTACTGGTTGTGTTTGGCAGGACAATACAAGAAAGAGATAACCTAAGGAGAGGAGAAATCAGTCTATAAAGCAGAAAAGAAAAGGTTCAGAGTTCAAAATTCAGGGCCTAGAAATTTGGAACAGTTGATTGTTTCTAGAACCCAACTATAAGAGATGGTATTTAAGAAGACTTTGTGGTGGTGGTGGTGATGGGGAACGTCGGGGGTGCGGGGAATGCCTCTCAGTTGATTAATATGCCTCAAGGAAAACATTGTTCAGGATGTAGTTTTCCCATTCACACCCAACAGCCTGATTTTAGTAGCCATCATGAAACTGAGAGGAGACAGGGAAGTGAAGAAACAGATAAAACAAACCTGAGAACCACGTGTGGAAAGGTCCTTTGAGGGTGCCTGTTGTCCTGTGAAGTGAAGAGCAAAGAGAACTTACAGGCAACTACGTAACTAAAGCAACCATAAAAAGGTATCTGCATATTCAGAACTCAGAACAACCCCGGGGCCCTTAAGAGTCAATGAGTAGGAAGAAAGATGAGAAAGCCGAATAGCCCCGCAGGAATCCAAACTCCTCAAAGCTCACTTTAGCCAAAGAATAAGGGAAAAGAAGAATCTTTCAGAGGATGACTCTAAGAGCCATGGGAAACAATGGAGGATGGAGCTTCTTTCTCAGAGCGCAGAGTCGTAGCCTAAGCAAGGGGCCTCCCATCCCCAGGGTGGGAGGTCTTCCCAGTGAGCTGGGCTGGGTTCCATAATTGCTATAGCTCAGTGGCTGCTGCGTTCCCCCCAGTCTTCTCTTTGCCAATGGCAGTGTTTACACATGACTTAGTGGGTGCGGGGTGTGGGTACATGCATATTTGTGGAGAGGGAAAACTTGTCTTTTGTAAAATCAGGACTCCAGAGCTTAAAAGTCACATTTAACTGAACCTGATGGAGAGATAACTGGACATCACCCAGAAAGATGAACCTTCAGTTGAGTGCAGCAGCTGGATGGAACTTTGGCTTGTTTCCCTTGCGGAGGAGTTAAGTGTGTTCCGTGTAGGAGGAGGAAACAAAGAGATGCTTGGTGATGAGAAGGGTGGATTGTGGCAGATTTAGTAAATGATGATCAAATATTCCATGTGTTCACTTATATTTCCCAGGCTTTCTGCAGGTAGCTTGGGCATGTGATTAGTGGACTTCCACTGAGCGGAAATGGCCTATTCCTAAAGGCAGCCATTCTTTTCATATGGATTCTTGTTTACTAACTTTTATTTCAAGCACTATGTCCTCAGTTGCCTCTATATTCCAGTGCATATCTTGCTTGCAGCTTGCATTACTCCTATTTACCATCAATAGACACTACTTTGCTCGTCCAATGATAGAGTTGTCTGACATTTAGGGACCAAAACTCAGTTTACATATATCCAACACTGGGCAGGCTTCTTCCCAAATCTATGTGTCCTGAAAACAGACTTTAATTTTTACACCCTTGCCATTTTTGGACTCAACTAGAAACATCATATACAAATGTGAGAGATTTCATTACCTCCAGAGCACTGTCTGTTTTAAGTCTTCACCATATTTATCAAGTGGAAAACTTGGTCTCAGTGAGCCTTTCAGAGAAAGTGATTGGCTAGAATCACAAGTTTTCAGTTTTGAATTGCTTCTCCAAAATATTACCCTAAGGATTTCAGAAATTTTATTTCTTGGCTTAGAAAGAAGATGACTCATTCAAGCAGAATTCTTTTCTTGAGTAAAAAAAGTCACAGGAGAGACTATTGCTGATGTGGTGGCCAAAAGGAAGACCCTTATCCAAGTAATTGCTTCCTGACCTCAAGCCTGGAATTCTAATTCCACTGACATCTCTGGTTGTCAAGAATACCAGCAGGATTGCTAATGCAGTTGGCCTTATCTGAAGATGTACATTCCTTTCCGCTAAATTGCCTTCCATAGACACACACGTAAAACTGTCTCTATTTATGGATCATAGCAGATGGGACTAGCGGTTTCTCTCCCTCTGATCTGTTAATTCCAAAGAGCTACCATCTTTACTTTTTGCTCAGCTGCTAAGCAAAGCCAGGTTTATGTGATTCCAAGGGACAATACGAAGAGGAGTGAGCCAGAGCAGGCTTGAGGAACAGACCCACTGTCCTAAGATGAGACTGGTGTCAAGAGTTCAGGTCTGCACTGTGACTGTGATGTTTTTCTCATGATTTGGGATAGTAGGGACTTCCTTCCTGGGTGCTGCCCCCAGGTAATGAGAGTTTTGACTTCTGGTGGAGAGGGTTGGTGGTGGGAAGGGGTAGGCTTTGGGCATAGATTCTTAGATTTTTCAGACATGAGCTGTATCATTCCACACTTACCATATGGATGCAAGAAACAGCCATGACAGGACATTTTCATCATCTGAGTGTTCTGTATCTCAGTTTCCTTAGTTTCTGAGTGAAAGTTATTGCATCATAAAACATTAAGAGTGACCTTCTATAAAATTAGCTCCCACTCAACATCGGCGTGCTTGTCTGCTGGCTCCTGCTGGGTTTCTGAGGTGGCAAACATCTGACAATAAAATGCAAACACAAGGGAAAATGATTGCAGGGGAAATGGAAAATTTTGCAAAATGTACAAGATTTCAATGAAGTTGAGAAAAGTCATGTTGGAGAACTACTTCAATCACATGTAGTCACTGATAAATGAGGCTCGGTCAGGGTTAAAAATGTAAAAGTCACGGTGGATGGCTATAGATTTTGAAAGGAGCATCATTGAACTCTCATTATTTTTTCTTGGAAAAATTTCTGAAGTTCTTGGGTTTATTTGTGAAAATGAGCTTTCCTAGGATCTTGCAGGCATGTGTTAATATAAAGAGAAGATTGTTGTTATTTTGCTCGTTGTTTGACCAAAGAAGTTCCATGAAATCCAAACAAACCAAACAATACTTGATACATTCTTTATTCCTTCTGAGTTAGCAACTAGTTGCAGCTATGATCTATATTTTGTTAAATATAGACTAAAACATTATTTTTTTAATTTTGGTTTCATTTTTTCTTCATGTTAAATTATAGTAGAAGCTTCTGTTCTCCACTACTTATTATGTCCATATTTTAAGGGAACTTAAAACTTTTTCAGGTACCAGATGATCTTAGAGAGGGAAGGACTCCTGTGTATACAATAATGGAATAAAAATTAGTTAATTTCATTTTCATTAAAAACAATTTGAATAGTAAATAGGGAATAATACAATACCAAAATATATAAATGCACTATTACACAAATATAAATTATGTATATATGTATACTTTATATGTCTTATATATGTGTAAAACATTCCTTAGTTCAAAACATATGCTCTTTTTAAAAATTTAACTGTATTTGCCAGGTTATTTTCACCTTAGATTATCCTTTTTCAGGGGCTTCTTGCCTTCAGGTCTTCTGTCAGCTGATAATCAATGTCTCAGTGTTTAAATAATCCATTATTTATTTAGCCACTTACCTGAAGCTGCTTACTTGAATTTATCTGCTCCAATTCTTTCTGATTTTTCCGGAACTAATCCCTGTTTGCTCGCTCCTGAATGTTGGAGCAAATTCCCTATGCTGTCTTGCTGTAAGGTGAGGCAATAGAATACTTATAAGTCATAACCCTCCTTACTGGGTTTGTGAAAATCATTTCCTTTGGCAAAACCTTAGTTTCATAGTCTCTAAAATGGAGTTCACACCTTCTTTTTATCTCCCTCAAATGGGACAATGTCCCTGTTTGGGAAAACACTTCGTACAGTGTCAAATGGAACTATCATTGACAGAACCTCTATTAGAAACCACGTGGAGCTGAATATTTACAGATCTTCCTTCATGTGATCAAGTGCAGAGTGCAGGTATTATTGTAATTAGGTGGTGTGACTGTAATAGTCTTTGACTGTTGTGGAGCAAATGCCCTGCTCTAGTTCTTTGACACTCACAGTGGAAACCTCCAATCCCGTTATGTCTTTCCGAGCTGTTTCTAACAGACTCACTCAAGTTGTCCCAGAGTAAACAACTCAGTGTAGCCCTGTGACCTTGGGGCACAACCTGCCCAAAGGGAGACCACCCAGTAAGTTGGACTCCAGATCCCAGCTGAGTAGTCTGCGTGCTCCCCCTCTCTCTCCACTCCTAACTTCCAGAAAACTAAGATCTGTCAATTCCATCTCCGTAATGCCACTTGAATCCATTCATGTCCCTTCTCCTTTGTTACTGGCCTATTTCAAGGGGCTGTTAGGTCCCACCCAGACACCCCTTGAGGGTCTCACCAGCAGGCCTCCACAGAGGCTGGAAGATGCCCTGCCGGTGGATGGGCACTGGTGCTCCTGCACACAAAGGCAGCTGGACAAGCAGCAGACTTGGAGTGAGAATTTTTTGCAGGCCCAGGTCTCAGAAGCTACTTTGGCTTTGACTGACTTCTGCTGCCTTATCCCTATTGGTTAAGTCAAAGGGGGGACTTGGTGGCAAGGGTTGAGCAGTTTCAGTTTCCCCATAATTTCCATTAGAACCCACTGCTGCTGCTGCTGTCACTTCAGTTGTGTCCGACTCTGTGCGACCCCATAGACGGCAGTTAACCAGGCTCCCCCGTCCCTGGGATTCTCCAGGCAAGAACACTGGAGTGGGTTGCCATTTCCTTCTCCAATGCATGAAAGTGAAAAGTGAAAGTGAAGTCACTCAGTTGTGTCTGACTCTTCGCGACCCCATGGACTGCAGCCTACCAGGCTCCTCCATCCATGGGATTTTCCAGGCAAGAGTACTGGAGTGGGGTGCCATTGTCTTCTCCGAAAATCTACTCAGTCAGTTCAGTTCAGTCGCTCAGTTGTGTCTGACTCTTTGCGACCCCATGAATCGCAGCACGCCTGGCCTCCCTGTCCATCACCAACTCTCAGAGTTTACTCAAACCCATGTCCATTGAGTCGGTGATACCATCCAGCCATCTCATCCTCTGCCGTCCCCTTCTCCTCCTGCTCCCAATCCCTCCCAGCATCAGGGTCTTTTCAAATGAGTCAACTCTTCGCATGAAGTGGCCAAAGTATTGGAGTTTCAGGTTCAACATCAGTCCTTCCAATGAACACCCAGGACTGATCTCCTTTAGGATGGACTGGTTGGATCTCCTTGCAGTCCAAGGGACTCTCAAGAGTCTTCTCCAACACCACAGTTCAAAAGCATCAATTTTTTGGTGCTCAGCTTTCTTCACAGTCCAACTCTTACATCCATACATGACCACTGGAAAAACCATAGCCTTAACTAGAGAACCTACTAGATCTACCCTAAAAGATACAATCCAAGTTTGCCATGCAAATACAGCTTTAAGCCCTAATACCCCTTCCAATAAGAATGACATTCTTGAACTCCCTGGAATAGAGGCATTCCAAAACCATGCCTTCTAGTGCTCCACCTGAATTTGACTGGCATCCTCAAGGCCTGATTTGACCTACTCTGATTGTTGGATCCAGTTCTGCTACTTGTTTTCCCTCCCCTGACTGCCTGCCTAGGGTTTGATCTTCTTCATCTTTCAGATTCCTGACTTCTTCACTTATCCATGGCCTATCCCAAACTCCACACCTACCTCCCCAGTTCACCCTCAGATGAAGGGAAAGGGGGTTTGCTCTGGAACTGAGGATAAAAAAATGAAGTTCAAAGAAAGTGGATCTAAAATGATTTTGACTATTTTACATTAAGACTAATTAAATACACACATGTGTAAGTACACATACATAATTACTGAAACTAATGTTTGTAAAAACAATACTTCCACCAGCACATGTGAGGCACTGTGATATTTCCTATTCAGTTCTGTTCATTTTTTTTTTTTAAGTCACTACTCCTGACCCACCAACTGCTCCTGATTGTTTGAAGGAGCTGAATTTGCTACTTGAAAATGCTGTAAGGAAAACTTTGTCAGAAAAGTGGAACAGAACTGAACTTATTTATAAAAGTGAATGATGTTTATTAGAATTTCAGTACTTTGTGAGTTGCCTCTTCTTCTTTTACTTAATATAGGTAAATTGGGAGTGAGAATTCCAATGTATCTTCCTGGAACAACGAGTCTAAAGTAGAACAATTTTAAGAAATGCTCATTTGTCTTAGGATACATGTACCTGACATGTTGTCTCTGTAATCAGGGATTAAGAAATGTACCATGTATCTGTGTCTCGATTCCTGCCCTGCAAATAAGTTCATCTGTCATTTTTATAGATTCTTCATAAATGTGTTAGTATACTAAAATTTGTTTTTCTCCTTCTGACTTACTTCGCTCTTATGACAGACTCTAGGTCTATCCACATCTCTATAAATGACCCAACTTCACTCCTTTTAATGGCTGTGTAGTATTCCATTGTATATATGTCCCACATATTCTTTATCCATTCATCTGTCAGTGGACGTCTAGGTTGCTTCCATGTCCTGGCTTTTGTAAATAGTGCTGCAATGAACATTGGGCTGCATGTGTCTTTGTGAATTCCTGTTTTCTCAGGGTATATGCCCAGGAGTGGGATTGCTGGGTTTGTACAGTATAGCACAGGGAGCTCAGCTCAGTGCCCTGTGGTGACCTCGATGGTTTGAGTGGGAGAATGGGAGGGAGATCCAAGAGAGAGGAGATTATATATATGCACATGACTGATTCACTTCATTGTACAGCAGAAACTACTATAACATTGGAAAGCAACTATACCCCAATTTAAAAAAATGCAGCATAATTACTGTGAATAATTCTGCTTCCCATGTGGCCCTAGTGGTAAAAATCCACCTGCCAATGCAGGAGACGTTAGTGACTCGAGTTTGACCCCTGGGTTAGGAAGATCCCCTGGAGGAGGGTATGGTAACCTACTCTAATATTCTTGCCTAGAGAATCCAATGTACAGATGTATCCCGGAGAGCTACAGATCCTAGAGTTGCAAAGAGTTGGACATGACTGAAACAATTTAGCACGCACATAATTCTACCATCTCCATGAGCAATTCTCCTGGAACTTTTAATTTTATTGTTGGAGAAGTTAAGATGAGAGTGTAGATTGCTTTAGAGCCCTCAGCTATAGGCTAGAAGAGTTAAAAAACCTTTCCGAGAAACAAGAAAGTTCTCAGCCTGGAATGGGATCTCCGTGGAAGTCTGACAGTCATAGCTGATGGCGTTGAGGATCTAGGTGAAGAGTTGTACTTACAAAGAACCTGTGTCCTGAGGGTCTTCAACGTGGCACACTGTGAAATTGTCTAGAAAGACTTCATATTAATTTATTTTAACTTTTTTTAATGTAGACTTTCAAAACTTAGTAAAAGTAGAAAGTAAAAGCCAATGGATTCCCATTTTCCCATCACTCAACCTCAACTGTTATCAACTCATGACCAATCTTGTTTCTTCTATACCTTACCCACTCCCTGCATCATCATCATCATCATTTTGAAGGAAATCCCAGACATAATAGCATTTCATCTATAAATATATCATTTTGTATCTCTAAAAGACAAGGGCTCCACTTTTTGAACAAAACCTCAGTGCTGTCACCACACAGGGAGCTTTTGGAGAATTCCAAATGCTTCAATCCTAAACGAAGTAAAGTCAAAATGTCTGGGGATGGGACCCAGGCATTGGTAGCTGCACAACGCTTGCAGGTGATTCTAATGTTGTTATTTTGCTTGGTTTGGAGGCAGAAATTGAGTGGTCAAGGCTAAGGATACTTGTAGACGATGGTCATAAATAGGGAACACCTCTAGCAGATGCATCTACCAGGCGAGAGTCACCTCCGCTCATCTTTCTGACCATTCTTGCCACTAGCAAACCATTTCACTGCAGTCCTCAGCTTAATGTAGGTGACCCCCCCAATCAATGTCTCCCATCCCTGACCAAATTTCTGGCCTCCAGTCTCAGATATCTCATCACTTGCTGTAGGCCATTTCCATCAGGATGTGCTACCATGCTAACATATATGGTTCACTTACTGTGTTTAAAACAGACTTTTTCCTCTCTTCCCAAACTAGCTCCCTCTCTGGTTGCCTCCATTTCTGTCATCAGGATGGGAAGAGTTGCTCCTCACAGACAGACCTTGCTCCTGAGAGAATTAGGGGAGGAGCCCAAAATGCCTTTGAGACAAGATCCACTGTTCTTAAAAATTCAATGCCAAGGGGAACATCCCGCCCCAGCTTTTTCTGTTCCTATGTCTCCTTTGGAAAGCAGCCAGTCCTCTCTCTGATCCCTTCTCAAGGCCAAAGAAATGCCAATTCAGCATTGAGAGTCATCAGGAAGTGATTGAGAGACTGGCAAAATCCCAGATCTCATATTTAGGACAGAACAGTGTGAGGGAGGTCTTTTAACTTCTCACAGAGAGATGTCAAGACATTGTCTTCCTCAAACAGCAGACATGGAAAAGCACTGGACATGTGGATTTGGATCCAGCTCCTGGACTAATTTGATTTGGTCATCACTGCTCACTTTTTGATACATGAGACTCGTTCCTGAGCATATTCTCTGAACTTTTAAAGCAAAGAAAATCCCAGCAATTTCCGTCTTTTACCACAACCATTCTCACACTCCAAACTAATAAACCTTAGTAGGAGGAGGGGGTACAATTGTAAAGAAAAAATCAAAAGCCTCTAGATTAATACTTTTTTCCTTAAAAACGCAAAGAAAATTAAGTATGTTCTCAGCCTCTCAGTTTTATTCGGGTTACAATGGAGTCTGTAAAAGCCCAGATAAAGGTGGAAACTAAACTTGTTTAGGTTGTGGAACTTGTTCAAAAATAGTTATTATGGAAAATCTAGGAAAGTGGGGTGTGACCTATAGTCAACCCTTCCCTCTTGAGGAAGCTTCTAGAATCCAAATTTGTGTTCTAGAACTTGGCCCAGACAGGAGTCCTCCCTAGCACAGACTGTAGATGTGGAGTATGATGTTTGGTGCCATTTATCTTCTCTTGATGCTTTCCCACCTCTGCTATTATTCTAGGCAGCTATCTCTCCACCCTTCATTCCCTATAGCTTTACTTCATGGTTTGCTTAGCTCTCCAAGGCATTAACCAAGAAGAGCTTAATATGATTTCTCTCTCATTCAATAATTCAAACTTCAAAAAACTGCCCTTTAGAGAATGTTCAGGTGTTAGGGGAGACATTTTGAGATGGGAAAACTTGACCAGCCATTCTTCACAGAAAGTCTACTGTTGGGCTACTCATTCTCTGATACAGTTAAATAATTGCTATCAGAATGCTTCCTTACTAGAGTAATAAACCTCATGGGGACAAGGATAATACTCACCTTTATGTCCCTAGGACACGATTCAGTGAATGGCACAAATGTGTTCAAATAGGGAAATGGAGGAACGTTTTAGAGTCAAGGAAAGATGGAGCTGGGAGGCCATTTGTAGCCCATCTAATACTCCTTCACACTACAGATGAGAAGCCTGACGACAGAATGGGTGAAGGGAACTGGCACTTCTTGGCACCTCCATGTGAACTAGCCCACTCAAGTATTTTCTTGTTATATCATTTTATACTTCTAATATGCTTTAATAGTTAAAATTTTTATCCCTGATGCATATCTGGAGACCAAACCTGATGGAGGAGAAGTAAATTCCTCAAAGTCGCTCAGCTGTCAAGTGTCAGAGCTGAAATTCAAACCCAGACCTTTCTAATTCTAAAGTACATGCTCACTTGGTCTTACCCACTTATCTCCTGGGATAACACTTGGAGGCAAGTAACTCCTCAGGCCCAAGATTGCAGAACATGTTCGAGTTAGAGCCAGGACTCACATTAAACTTGACATTGCCTGACTCCAATCTAGTCTGGGACACTGCTGGTTGTAAATGAAATACCTTTTTAGAATTCTATGCTTATCTCAATTATATTAGTACATTTCACACTGGTCGAGATAGTAACAATGTACATCAATACAATAGCTATGGTTCCATGGCCTCTCTCTTTTCTTCCAGCCTTGAGAATGGACCCACACTTCTCATAACCTGAGGTATTCTTCTGTTGAGGGGCCATTCCCATTGACTGGTACATCTCTTCTCATTCTTTGGCCTCTTCCGCTGAGTTAGAAGCTGTGCTAGAAGAACGACTTTGCTATGGAAGAAACTTCACAAAATCCTTGATGTAGGTTGAGAATGGTTTCCAAAAGATGAAAGTCATTTTGGTTTTATTTCTTTGTACATGTTCCTTATAAATTTGGTTTGGCCTCTGGAGGGGTTAGCCCTTCGATCATGTTAGCATTCAATTTAGTGGTTACTGTTAGGTCCCCACTACCTACAGACTAAAGTCCAAGGCCTTAAAAGGACACACTTCCTTTACCCTTCCTCCCTGGCTTTATTGCGTCTGTTCTATGCCACGTATCCTTCACTTTATCCATAAGGAACTTCCCAAATTTTCCAGATCCTTTCATGACTCTATATACCATTTCTCTTTCTCAGTTGGACAAATCTTTCAAAACTTAGCTCAAGTTCACCACCTTTGTAGTGCCTTTCTCAGCTTCTCTAAGGCAGTACTCATGACCTCTGGACTCTTAAAACTTTGCACAAATTTCTCTGACAAGGGAAGCAGTAGAACACCATACTTAGGAGCACCTGGTTTGCATTCAAACTGTGGTTCTGCCTCCTTCTTGCTATATGAACTTGATGAAGTTACTTAACTTTTTAAGCCTCTGTTTCATTATTTAAAAAACAGGGATAAGAATAATACTACCTCATGTGGTCATTGTGAGAATAATGTTGATACGGTAAGATATTTGGGACAATGCCTGGTACATACTAGGTGTTCAATGAAGCACACTCACGCTGTGATCTCACTTGCTTTTGTTTTTCCTACCTGCCTGTGTTCTCTGCAAGACACCAAGCTCTCAGAAGCCAGGGAGTTGAGTCTTATTCTTCTTTGGGTCTTCTCCCTGGTACATAATAGGAAGGCTGGCTCTAAGGGTGAGCAAAAGTTTTGTGCTTGAGGTTTAATTCTTTGCAATCACTATCTTGAAATTCTTAACAATTTTATTTTTGGATTTGTAATATGCCCTTGAGTTTGTGTAAGTGAAGTGCAGTGGACAATGGAGATCGTGTAAGGGGGCTTGGAGTTCTCATCACCTCCTTGCCTCTTCAGAATGGCTTCTCAGCTGCCTGCTCCCTGCCCTCAGCTGCCCTGCCTTGCCTAGCCTCCTCTTCCCTACCTGCTCCAAGCCTGCTGCTCCATTCCCCCAGGGAATGGTGAGCAGGTCACAGTACTAAGATGAGGGGATGCTCACATTTCGCTGTCACTCTGAACCCCACTGGGGGCCTGAGCATGATGAGGGTTCAAGCTGCTGTTCATCCCATGGCCTTTCTGTGGGGCAGGGTAGTGACCATTCATTCCCTGGGCTGGCAGCTGGACCCTATGGCCTTTCTGGATCCTACTACTAATCCAGGTACTAGTGCATGTAGGACAAAGGTGCAATCCCTTGGACGTCCATCCACTGTGGATTGCAGTGGCTGGCCCACAGGAAGAGGAGATAGACTTCATCATCTTGGGTGCAGTCTCATATACTCATTTTGCCCTGGGCCTGCAAATTATGTAGTCAGCCCTACTTGTAGACGCTCAGTAAAATATGCTTATTGGACCGCAAGGTGAGAGGCCAGATATGGCAGAGTGAAGGTCAAAGAAGGTGGTATCTGCAAAACTAGGCTTTTCATCAAAGGTTGCAAGCCTAGAAAGACAGCTGGGAGCCGGAAGTTCCACAGTCTAACCTAGAGTGTTATGTGTTTTCCCGCGTTCAAACACAGAGCTCACTTTTCTCCTTAATTCAGCTATACTCACTTCTTCCCTCAGCCCAGATCTATTCCAAAACCTGAAAAATATCTTCTGTTTTTCTTTGGCCAGGATGAGACAAGGATCTACATTTGGGAGACAGCGAAATAGTGATAAAATCTCATTAGAAAGGGTTCCTTATCATGAAAATAATAACTAGGCTCAGACACATTAAGTGCTTTCTCTTTAGCAGTCACTATTCATAATGAAAAAGCAACAGATGATAAATTCTCGGCCGTTTTCAACACAGTCTTTGTAGAGAATTTCTCACGGTGAGAGGACAGAGGGTCTCCGGCTGAGAATTTCACAGAGCTCTTGCTCTGCTTCTAGCAGTTATCTCTAGGCCCTCCATCTTCCCCAAACACCCATAAATAGCCCAATCCCTAATTACTGTGCCAGGAAAGTTCACTTAGCTGCTATAATCCCTTCCCATATGTTACATGACTTGAAAAAAAAAAAAAGAGGATTGAGGTAAACTTGGCTATATAACATCAACAAATATTTATTGAGACCTAGTACACTCCAGACTTCTCTTTATTTGCTAATTCATTTCTGGAAAAAGAGAAGGTTTGGCGGGGGGAGTTGGAGGAGGGAGAGAGTGAGGGAGAGAGATCAGACGTCAATTTGATATCATCTCCTGTGTATGCAGACGCAGAATATGATTTATAGCAAAACACTAATTAAAATGAAATCATTGAAAAATATTTTGGAGCCCAGTGGAATTCTTTATAACAGAGTGTGATCTATAGCAGACAATTAGAAGCATACATCAAGTCATCCAGCTTGCATGTTAGGGAAAAGCAGGGGAGAAAAGAGCCAAAATGAGGGAGAAACAGAACTCTGCGGAGGCTGTTTTGCAAGATCCAGCATGAAGTTCCACATCCAACAGCCCTTTTGATAATGCTGAGTAAGCCATCTTGAAGACTCTCCGGCTGGCAGTTTTCTACCTTCTTCCCCAGGTCTCTGCCAGCCTGGAGCCACTGACTCTCATTCTGCCCTCCATCCCCTTTTCTTTTCCCCCCTTCCCCCTTTTTCTTCTTTTAAAACCTAGGATGGCGTGTGAAATGCTAAATGTGCCATGTACCTCCAGGCACAACAACATTTCATGTGCTGCTTGTTTTAACATTAATTTATCAAAATACAAACAACAAAACTGCAATGTTATTATCAAGTATGTATTTGGTCATTAAAAAAAAAAAAAAAAGCTCCTAGTGAAAATCCACAAAACAGACCCGGTCAGCATCCAAACTGCTTTGAAAATAAAGTGGGATTTGTTTGCAAGGATTTAAATTGGTAAATGATTTGAATTTCTCCACCCCTAGGTGAATGATTTAGATGGCCTTGACCCCAGTCTGACTGCAGGGATTAATGTGGGATAATGATTGCTGAGGCTATCATTGCAGCCGGCATCATTAATTATCCTTATTGATTGTAGCTTTCAAAGATAAAGCATTATGCTGACTGGAAAATACCCTCTTCCTGCAAGGTCAAGGCTAAAATAGGGAAGCTAAATAATTGCATTAACAAACAAAGAAATAAAAATAACCTCTCAGAGCGTTGTGTAATTAAGATCCAATTACAACGTTTGTTCTTGTTTACAAAATGACAAAGCTCTTCTTGTCAAGTCATTTTCCCGAAAATTGCTTCAGTACATGATAATTGCATTATAGCAGGTGACCAGAAAGGAGCATTAAAAGGGGGATCAGTTTCTTTGGAAGGCTGCCATGGCTCTTGCTGTCTGACTCACCTAGGAAAGTGTGAGAGCCCCGAGGGGCTTGTCTAAAAATACTAATGATATGTTAAATGAAGGGGGTTAGATGGAGGAAGTAATAATTGGGCCTCAAATCCTATTATATTTCTTTGGGATAGTGTAATGGAGCTTAGAGATAGCCCAAGGATGTTATCACCCATGTCTTCCTTTACCCCCACCTCCCTCTGGCCACATCATTTTCATTGCTGTGAAAATCTTGGCTCTGAAGCCCTATTAGGTTGTAAATTTCTCTGGTGAAAGGGATCAGTATTACAGCTTCCCTGCTATTGATCAGATTTTGGACTCTTAAAAAAAAAAAAAAAAAAAGACTTTTAAGTGTAAAACCCAGAGCTACATGTGATTTTCTGTGTGGAAATATTTCAAACAAATGCTTAGGTTTTTCTTCCACTACATGTTTGGAAGCAGCACATACTAAGATCTGATTAGAAAGAGGGTGGTAGGCTCTGGGGACTGGAAGCTGGACCTACTCTCCTTAGCTGTGAGACTTAGGACCTCCGCCAAAAATTTGGTCATTTCAGGAATTAGTTCCTCCATCTGAAAAAGTGGGACTCATGAGTACAATCATTGAAAACTAAGGATACAACAACAACAACAATTCTTTATGTAAATTGCTTCTCTTATGTAGTGGGATTCTCTAGTAGAGGATATTGCCACAAGAGACAGTGATGCTTCATACTTCCCTCATTTTATTAAAAACAAAACAAAACAGAGCAAGAGATGATCACCATTCACTGTCTCAGTGGGTTGAGCACAGTACTGATCATTTATTTTATTTAATTTTCACAACCACTCTTGTGAAAGATACTCTTATTATTCTCATTTTAGAAACAGACAGGGAAACTGAAGTTCAGAGAGGCTAAGCGATTTTTCCAATGACACACAGCTGCAAGTGATGGAGTGAAGATTCGAATTCTGGTACCAACTAACTATAAAGTCTGTGCTCATTTCGATCAATACAGGTCCAGGGAAAGACTGAAGCTGTAGCACCTCCACTACTTGCCCCTCTGTTACTTGAACCTGGTCTTCTTTTTCAGCTTCATGCACCCTACTTAGTACAGAAGTGAAAGATACCTTGCTGTAGAAATTCATGTAGAACGTAAGTTCACAGAACAAAATGTAGAAGCCCCCTATCTTGGAAGGCCCCAATTCCTAGATCCCTACATATAACAACTGTTAATTTTGGTGTGCATTTTTTTACACCCTTCTCTTGGCATATATAGATGCATACACATTATATTTTATTTTACATATATGGAATATTAAATTTTATTCTGCAACTTGTCTCTTTTCTGTAGCAGTATACACAAGAGAAATTCCAAGCAGTATATACAAATCCATCTATTTCTTTATGATGACATTGCAGACTTCCAGTGTAGGAATGTATCATGATTTATTTAATCTGCCTCTTACTTTGGGGCATTTAAGTTGTTTCCAGTTGTACAGTTACGGTCAGTACAGCAGTGAACATCTGTGTACATCTGTCTTTGTGGACATATGTGAACATTTCCCTAGGTTGTATGTCTAGAAGTCAAATTTCTGGGACAGAGGATATGCACATTGTAAATTTTGATAGATAATAAAAAAATTCCCCATCAAAAAGACTGTACCAATCAACACTACCATAGAATGTGTATATTATAGAATGTGCCAATTTTCCTTCTTATTCACAAACACAGGGTATTGTTCGTCTTTTTTTTTTTTTCTGTCAGTTTTTTAAAAGTCTTTATTGAATTTGTTGCAATACTGCTTCTGTTTTTATGTTTTTTTTGGCCATGAGACATGGTTGGATCTTAGCTGCCTGATCAGGGATCAAACCCACCTCCCCTGCATTGGAAGGCAAAGTTAACCACTGGACTGCCAGGGAAGCCCTTCTGTCAGTTTTTTGATAAGTAATTATTTCTTATTATGCTTATAATTTGCATTTTCTTAGCAGAGTAGAACAATTTTTTTCTTTTAAACTTTTTACTTTGTATTGAGTAGAATAGTTTTTATATGTTAATTGGTCATTTGTTTATCTTTTTGTAAAGTATTCATGTTCTTCGATCATTTTTCTACTGGGCTACTTAATAAACATTTGTCCTTTTTTTGATCATTGAAACATCTGAGCACCCTGGCCTGGCCAATTGTTTACTCTTATGTAAATCACTGAAGTTTCAAAAAACCAAGGGACAGTTGATTAATTATCCATGGCAGCTCTGGTAGCATCAGCAGTGGTGTCCCCATCAGATGTTTTCTGTGGTGGGACCTTGGCCTGTTTTGTGCTATCTAACCTCACTTTATTCCTGCTGGAGCCTCAAGTTTTCTAGAGATATGATGGGATATCTGATGGCCTTCCCCAAAATTCTTTCTGCTTAAGTTAGCCAGAGAGGATTTCTATTGATTGCAAAAAAAAGAGAGAGAGAGAGAGAGAAAGACTCCAGAAGTTATAGGAATCAACAAGAGAGTGGGTCAGAGTCAAAAGACCTTCAAGGAGATGAGGATTTGGAATTGCTTAGGTAGCATGAATGGGGCTAAAAGCAATGAAAATCCTACTGATTTTCAAAGATTTGAACTTGGCAGTGCCTGGTCAGGGAAGGTAAAGTAATTATGTAAAATTATTTAAATTATTGCTGGTGGTGACGTGGAATGAAATGACTCTTGAGACAGACACTGTCTATTGGGGTTTTTGGCCGCTCTGTAAATTACAATATTAAAATCCAGTTGTATTTATGTAATAGACAGCTGACTGAACAATATAATCACCACAATGCAGCTAGGATAGTGTTGCAGCTAGGAAAGTGTTGCAGCTATAATTGTGTGTATGTGTTTAATAGCTTTGTCTCAAATTTGTGTATCTTGTGTAAAGTATGAATGTTTTTCAAACTATGAATATTTCCTGTATACTATATGAATGTTTCTGAGAAAAAACTAAGTAGTTAAGAGGTCTGTTGAAAGCATACCAAATAATGTTTTAACTGGAAACCTTAACATTAACATAGAGAATAATTTTTTGTTATATCTTAGTGATCCAGCAAGAATGAGAAACTATTATATATTCAGATTATAACATTCTTGTCCACTTTATTCTTTGTGTCTGGTTACAAATTTCTTTTTAACTTCAATAAAATCTTGCACCTTAAAATGTGGAAAATCATTTTATTATTGCTGTAAGACAGAATGAAAGGGCGTTCAAGGTCTTGAGTAGGATCATTGCTCTAGAGCACTAGGCAGCTTGGAGAAAAATAAATATAACAAGTTTAAGTCTCAGAATTTTTGACAGAAAGCATTGAATTGAAATAGGAGGACTTAACTAGAATTAGTCTAAAAGACTCTTTTATCTCTTAAAATCCCAGGACTGATATAGCTCAATATCAAATCAAGGTTTGATCCTGTAAGTTCCAAAATTACCCTATCAGTTGAATTCATAGCTTCCTTGAGTTTTTCTGTGTGAAATTTAAGTAGTCAGTCAAAAAAAAAGTGAAAGTTAGAAAGCTGAAATAGGTATATATAGGAGGTTTCAGAAGATCTGGCACTATGCTGAGCTCCCAACTCCCGCTAAAGCTTCCTTGCTCTCCAGAATAAACAGCACCTCCTTCAAGGCCCGATGATGTTATTATAACATTTTGACCTGAAGAAGACATCTTGCAAAAGGATGCCAATACACATCATACCCCTTTTCATCCATTGTCTCTATGAACATAATTAAGTTAGGTCCCAGAATGTGGCTTGTAGACAATCACAAAATCAAACATTAAAAATGTAGGAACTAAATCAACCCAAAATGGTTTTTTTTCACTGCTGTATAGTTTATGGTGGACTGCATTTTTGTTGGGAATACACCAGGGAGACTGTGTATGTTTAGAGTGTGCATATGTTAGATTTTAGTAGATAACACTTTGCTAAAGAAATATCAACAACCTCAGATATGCAGATAATATCACTCTAATCTTCAGAAAGTGAAGAGGAATTACCTCATCTGATTCCTGAGAAATCTGTATGCAAGTCAAGAAGCAACAGTTAGAACTGGACATGGAACAACAGACTGGTTCAAAATTAGGAAAGGAGTACATCAAGGCTGTATATTGTCCCTTTGCTTATTTAATTTATATGCAGAGTATATAATGAGAAATGCTGGACTGGATGAAGCACAAGCTGGAATCAAGATTGCCAGGAGAAATATCAATAACCTCAGATATGCAGATGATAACACCCTTATGGCAGAAAGTGAAGAAGAACTCAAGAGCCTCTTGATGAAAGTGAAAGAGGAGAGTGAAAAAGTTGGCTTAAAACTCAACATGCAGAAAACTAAGTTTCTAGCATCTGCTACCATCACTTAATAGCAAATAGATGGGGAAACAGTGGAAACAATGACAGACTTTATTTTCGGGGGCTCTTAAATCACTGCAGATGGTGACTGCAGCCATGAAATTAAAAGATGCTCTTTGGAAGAAAAGTTATGACCAACCTAGATAGCATATTAAAAAACAGAGACATTACTTTGTCAACAAGTGTCCATCTAGTCAAAGTTATGGTTTTTTCAGTAGTCATGTATGGATGTGACAGTTGGACTATAAAAAAAGGTGAGTGCTGAAGAATTGATGCTTTTGAACTGTGGTGTTGGAGAAGACTCTCGAAAGTCCCTTGGATAGCAAGGAGATCCAACCAGTCCATCCTAAAGGAAATCAGTCCTGACTATTCATTGGAAGGACGGATGCTGGAGCTGAAACTCCAATACTTTGGCCACCTGATGCGAAGAACTGACTCACTGGAAAAGACCCTGATGCTGGGAAAGATTGAAGGTGGGAGGAGAAGGGGCTGACAGAGAATGAGATGGTTGGATGGCATCATCAACTCAATGGACAGGAGTTTGAGTAAGCTCTAGGAGTTGGTGATGGACAGGGAGGCCTAACATGCTGCAGTCCATGGGGTCGTAGAGTTGGACACGACTGAGTGACTGAACTGAACTGAACTGAAGTGAAACTAA
This sequence comes from Cervus canadensis, assembly GCF_019320065.1. Classification (NCBI taxonomy): domain Eukaryota; kingdom Metazoa; phylum Chordata; class Mammalia; order Artiodactyla; family Cervidae; genus Cervus; species Cervus canadensis. The sequence goes on from NC_057392.1 coordinate 83,381,958, forward strand.
AGAGCTTCTTGATAGGATGAAAGAGAAGAATGAAAAAGCTGGTTTGAAACACAACGTTAAAAAGATGAAGATCATACCTCTGGTCCCATCACTTCATGGCAAACAGAAGGGGAAAACATGGAGGCAGTGGTAGATTTTATTTTCTTGGGCTCCAAAATCATTGAAGGCGGTGACTATAGCCGTGAAATTAAAAGATGCTTGATTCTTGGAAGGAAAGCTATGACAAACCTAGACACTGTGTTAAAAAGCAGACACATCACTTTGCTGACAAAGGTCTGTCTAGTTGAAATATGGCTTTCCCAGTAGTCCTGTACGGATGTGAGACTTGAACCGTAAAGAAGGCTGAACACCAAAGAATAGATGCTTTTGAATTGTGCTGGAGAAGACTCTTGAGAGTTCCTTGGACAGCAAGGAGATCAAATCAGTTAATCTGAAGGGAAATTAACCCTGAATATTCATTGGAAGGACAGATGCTGAAGCTCCAGTTCTCTGGCTACCTGATGCCAAGAGCCAACTCATTGGAAAAGACTTCGATGCTAGGAAAGATTGAGGGCAGGAGGAGAAGGGAGCAACAGAGGATGAGATGGTTGGATGGCATCACCGACTCAATGGCCGTGAATCTGAGCAAACTTTAGGAGATAATGAAGGAGAGAGGAGCCTGGTATGCTACAGTTCATGGGGTATTTCAGTTCTTTTTTTTGTTTTCTTTTTTTAAATTTCAGTCATTCTGGTGGGTATGTAATGATCTCAATGTGGTTTTAGTGTGCATTTCCCTGATGATTGATGAGACTGAACACTCTTTCATATGTTTAGTATTCATTTGGATATTCTCTTATGTGAAATTCCTCACATATGGCACATGGTCTAAATTTCTTGATTTTTTTTTCTACTAGATCATCTTCTTTTAAAATATTGATCTGTAGGAATTATTTACACAATCTGGTTATGAGTTCTTTGTTATATACATGTACTGAGATGATCTTCCATTTTTCAGTGCGCTCTTTGCTGACTTAATAGTGTCTTTTAGTGAATGTTGCTTATCTTAATTTTGTCTACTGTCATTTTGCACAGAAATTTAAAAATTTTAGGTACTCAAAACTGTACTTTTTATCACTTGTGAATTTTGTATATTGTGTAGCAGGGTCTTTACTGCCTCAAGATTTAAAAGCTCTTCTTTTATATTTGCAATTCTTAGTAGCATTTATGAAGTAGTACCTTTGTCCTGTATTCCCTTTTGTACTTGTAATGCCCTGTGTATAATAAAACAAATTCTACATATCCATGGATATGTTTTAAGATTCTTTAGTCTATTCCACAGAATTATGTCTATTTTCACATCAATATAATAATCTTTTAGTTACTACTATCCCTAAATGTATTTTTATGTCTGGTAGGGTAAGTGCACAACATTGTTTTTTCAAACATTCTTGGCTTTTATCTTTATATTATTTTAGAATCAACTTGCCATTTTCCATAAAATTTTACTGTTGAGGTTTTGATTGGGATTGCATTAAATATATAGATTAATTTGAAGAGAGAATTTATGCTTAAAAATATTAGAACATTCTTTTGGGGAACTAGGTATATTTCTCCAATTAATAAAATATTCTCTATGTTCTTTAATAAAATTTGTAAGTTTTTTCCAGAGAGTACTTTCATTATTACGACATTTTATGCTAGAGGACTTTATCTCAAACAACTGGCTGCTATTGCTAATGATATCCTATCTTCCATTATTTTTTCTTTACGGATTGGTTGGTGGCAGTATTGGGTCTTTGTTGCTGCTCACAGGCTCCCTCTAGTTTGGGGAGCAGGGGCTACTCTCTAGTTGCAGTGTGCAGGCTTCTCTTGCTGTGGATCACAGGCTCTAGGGTGCCCAGGCTTCAGTAGTTGTACTGCATAGGCTTAGCTGCCCCTCCGCATGTGATATCTTTCTGGACCAGGGATTGAACCTGTGACCCCTGCATTGGCAGACAGATTCTTAACCACTGGACCATCAGGGAAGTCTCCGTTATATTTTCTAAAGTGCATTTAACTACTGTGTAGGAATTATTTTCATTTGCTAAGTTTGTGTCTGGCCACCTTAAATACCTCTCTTACTGATACCAATAACTTACATTTGATTTTTTCTTTTTTGATTTAACATATATTGTTTGAATCTGTCATAGCATCAACAAATTTTAGTAATTTTGATGATGTGTGATACATGAATATTTGATTTATGATATTCCGGAAGAAAGTAAACCTATATTAAGAGCCACTATTGTTCCTTCAACTGCTAATTTGTCAAAGAGCAGTACTGCCTTTTGGAGAAGGCAATGGCAGCCCACTCCAGTACTCTTGCCTGGAAAATCCCATGGATAGAGGAGCCTGGTAGGCTGCAGTCCATGGGGTCGCGAAGAGTCGGACATGACTGAGCGACTTCACTTTCACTTTTCACTTTCACACATGGGAGAAGGAAATGGCAACCCACTCCAGTGTTCTTGCCTGGAGAATCCCAGGGATGGGGGAGCCTGGTGGGCTGCCGTCTATGGGGTCGCTCAGAGTTGGACACGACTGAAGTGACTTAGCAGCAGCAGCAGCAGCAGTCCTGTCTTTGTAGGAGATGCCAGAAGTAAACTTCCTGGATTCTCACTGGACGTGGTTCCCTATGTTGGTCGGATTGGTGCATCTTCGAACAACAGCAATCATCTGCACCTCACATTTGAGGACTACTAGATAAGGAGAAGTGCAATTTGTGTCTAGTTTGCAAGTATTTTTTGTTCTGGGAAAAAACATTTTTACATTATTTATTGCTGCTCTTTCTTTCCTGAATCAGCACAGGTTACTGTGGTTACCTGTCTTTTCTATGTGTCCCTAAATTCCACTTATTCATTCAGCCAGTATGTAGGAAGCTTGTATTATATGTCACTGTGGATGTAGGCACTGAGATTGTAGAATTAAATAACACTCAGTCCTTTTCTTCAAGGAGCTTATTGTCTAGTCAGAAAATCCCACAAGTGATGAATGATTGTGATTCAGAATTCCTGAGTGTGAACCATGATTAAACAGTGTGATTATACCAGTAATGGGAAATTCAAATCAGGACTTGAATTTTAGATATAATGCTACTGAGAATTTGAAATATATCTAGAAATTGCTTGCTATTCCTCATTGTTTCTGACTTGTGAATATTGATTGGATCAGAGAATTTTAAATTTGAAAGGGATAATTAGAGATCACCTAGTTCATCCGGCAGATGTAGGAAAAGAGGCCCAGAGAGGCCCTGAGCTTTGGTCAAGTGAGTAATCTGTGTAAATGCTGCAGTGTGAAATTACATCCCTTCTGTCTCTTCATCTAGAACATATTTCATTATAACACATAATTTACTCTTCCTCAAATAATGTTCAAACCGGTGATACATATTTTTTTCAAATCAGTGATTTTTTTTGGCCTCAATTTTAAAATGTCATAAAATGTTACTGTTGAGTTTTCAGAATATCTGTCTATGTATATCTATCTATCATCTAGGCAGGAGGCTGTCCTGAAATAAAATTAAAATGAAAAGGTTAATCTTTGGTGAATGGATTCAAACTGAAACATACTTGATGTATCTTCCAAATAGATGATGTAGTTGAGTGACATGTAAGGGTTACAATCTCTGGCTTTGGGTTCCACAAGTGCTTTCAACTTAATTATTCCATCGACAGGTTCTGTGACTTTGGGCAAGTTGCTCACCCTCTCTGAGTCTTAGTCTTTCTTCGTTGGTAAAATGAAATGCTGTGCTGGGCTTTGTTGCTCAGTAGTGTCCTACTCTTCGTGATCCCGTGGAATATAGCCAGCCAGATTCCTCGGTCCATGGGGATTCTCCACGCAAGATTACTGGAGTGGATTACCATTTCCTTCTCTAGGGGATCTTCCCGACCAGGGATCAAACCCAGGTCCCCCATATTGCAGGTAGAGTCTTTACCATCTGAGCCACAGGGAAACCCAAAACGAAATAGTAATACCTATGTTACAGGTTTTTTGAGAAGATTAAGTGAGATGTCTAAAGGGATTAGCACAGAGCCTGGAGTATAATAAATTCCCTGTAATTGTTGGCTATTAAATTGTTAAATGTGTATCATTCCCATTGATTTGTATAGCTCCATTTTATCATACATTTTCTCCATCTTTAGATGTTTTTTGTACCTGAATTCCTCAAATATACTGAAGTTGCATGTTAGTCTCAGCATATTATGTTATAGTGTCACTGAAGTAGTTTTCTTTCTCATCAGATTATTACTTCATAATATTGAAATGTGATGTTAAGGTTTATTTATGGTGATGACGTATATATAGGACAATAACTAGGCATCTAGGTATATTTAATAAACTTGAAACTGGTACCTATTCCATTTTAAAGTGGATGATTAATATTATTTCTTTGCTATTAATAGTCTAATTACTCAAGCAAACAGTTATTGAAACACACAAGCAATAGATGGTTCCTGTTTTTAAGGAGTTTAAAGAGCAGTTATGATACAAGTCATAACCATGTGAAAAGGACAACACCTTCAGAACTCTACAAAAGGTATCACAAGACAAATGATTATAATAGGGAAAATAAGGGCTATGAGTATAAGAGAAGGGAAGACTTTTTGACTGGTAAAGCCTGATCTGGAAAACACCCATGGATGAGGACGGATGAGAACTGGATCATGTTGGATAGGGAAGATTTGGAGGTAGAAGGGAGGGGAGTTGGGGGTGGTGGGGAAGGGGGAGAAATTATGTCAGGGAACATTAGTAGATCAACTGGCCTAGAAGAGAGAAATCATGAAAATTTAGGTTAAAATCAGACTGTAAAGAATTTTCAACTACTTTAAGTAGGTAAGGTTAAGGCACACCTTAAATTTTGTTTTTCTTGACAGTGGGGTATCAGAGAAGTTTTCAAGTAGGGAAGTAAAGTCAGCTAGGGGTATTTTAAAAAGATTAATCTCTTGGCCAAAATATATCTGGAATCTTGGGGGAAAACTAAAACTAGACACATCATTTAGTAGGCACAGTTATAAGGTAGTGAAGTGCTGAGTGGTGGAAATGAAAAGGATGGGAGAGTGCAAGGTGCATTATCGTGCCAATTGCCCAATAAATTGGCTCCTGACTAGCAATGTGACAAAGCAGTTTCAGGCTCAGTGGCAGTTACAGGAAGTCAGCAGCAGGGAATGAGTTTTGGTTAAATTTTTATCAAATTGAGCTTGAAATGGTGGCAAGACATGTATGTGAGATTGTTCAGTAGACTTCAAGATCAAGACTAAGAATGGAGATTTGAGCATTATCTCTAAGAAGTTAAGGAGACAGTTGGTGGGAGGGAGAGAACAGTAGTGAGATGAAGCTTTAGAAGTTTAGAAGTGGAAGGAAGGAATGATGCAGGAGGCAGGCTAATGGAAGGAGGCAACCAGGTCAATTATATATTTTTTTTCTAAGAGATGGAGAAGGCTTATGAAAAACTGAAGCTAGAGATGATAGGGAGAAATTAAAGCTATTTAAGAGTAAAATGGTGTTGTATGAAAGGAGAGAAGGTTAGCACTCCTCTTTGACAAGGATGGAAGAGGCTCTCAGGCCTGACAACACGCATACGGTTAAAGTAAGCCAGAAAGATAAAGACCAATACAGTATACTAATGCATATATATGGAATTTAGAAAGATGGTAACGATAACCCAATATGCAAAACAGAAAAAGAGACACAGATGTACAGAACAAACTTTTAGACTCTATGGGAGAAGGTGAGGGTGGGGTGTTCTGAGAGAACAGCATTGAAACAAGTATACTAGTCAAGGGTGAAACAGATCACCAGCCCAGATTGGATGCATGAGACAAGTGCTCAGGGCTGGTGCACTGGGAAGACCCAGAGGGATGGGATGGAGAGGGAGGCGGGAGAGGGGATCAGGATGGGGAACACATGTAAATCCATGGCTGATTCATGTCAATGTATGACAAAAACCACTACAATATTGTAAAGTGATTAGTCTCCAACTAATAAAAATAAATGAAAACAAAAAAAAAAGAGTAAAATGTTGTAGAGGGAGGCCTTAATGTGAACTATGAAATCAAGAGAAAGATAAGATGGAACCCATGATTTTTTTTTAATTGAAGTATAATTGATTTACATTTTAGGTGTACAGCAAATACATATACAGGTGTATATATGAATCATATATGTATATATATATCCTTTTTCATATTCTTTTCTATTACAGGTTATTATAAGATATTTAATATAGTTCCCTGTGCTATACAGTAGGTCCTTGCTGTTTATTTATTTTATATATAGTAGTGTGTGTCTGTTAATCCCAAACTCTTAGTTTACCCCTTCCCCACCCTTTCCCCTTTTGTAACCATATATTTGTTTTCTATGCCTGTATATCTGTTTTATAAATAAGTGCATTTGAATTGCTTTCGGATTCCACATATAAGTGGTATCATATGATGTTTGTCTTTCTCTGTCTGATGTACTTTACTTAGTATGATAATCTCTAGGGACCCATAATTTGATAACTGTTTACCTTGCACTGTCCTATTAGACTTTGCATAGCATTTATGAGACATTTTGCTCAGGATAACAGTTTGCATGAGGTAGAAAGGATTCTGTACTATATATTCTTCAACTTTTCCTTGGGTGAGATTGTCAAAATAGAACAGAACTGCAAAATGGTGCTTTTGTCTCTTTTCCCAAAAACAATAAAACCCCAAATCTGGATTCTATGTGGTATTGTGCTTATATGTAAGATATTTTGCTCTTAGGTTATGCTGACAAGATAAAGAAAAATGCTAACCTTTCCTGACACAAAATTAGGAAAATGAACTTGTCAACTGCTGAAGTATTGTTAGAGTGCTAGGGTTTGGATTTGCAGTTTTTGATGTCACAATTAATTTATCATAGTCAAAGTATGACTTCCTGCTTTTGACCCCACACCAAAAAAGCGTAAAAGAGTTTACGAAGAAAAGCTTCTTGAAAGTCAAATGGCTCATCCAAAACAGCATTTTAATGATTTAAGTAAAAATGAATCAGAAACATGTGGATTTAATTTCCCTTAAAATTCACATGGGTTTGAGACTTAAAGGAAAATAGTACTTGGCACAATGTGTTTAGGATTTGGTTAAACTCAAAACATTTGAAAAACTCTTTGGAACACTGGATGACTTCGAAATACATCTGGGTTTGCCCATCCATTTGGGCATGGTTACAAAAGCCTCATCTTTCGTGGCACTAGTCAGACATTCTATCAACATGCTTCGATTTTCAAAAGGCTTAATCAGGATAAAATCAACAAATTTTATTGATTGCCTACTATGTGCAATCAATAAAGTAGAGAGCTATAACTTTCCCCATTCCACAGCTGGGAAATCTTGGCTGGAGTGAGGTCAAGGGAAATCCCCACACAGACAAACTCAGAGTGGGCCACTATCATGGTCCTGTGGGAGTTAGAACTCTGTTACATCAGCCATTCCTATTCATATCCTCCAGTGTTGTAGCATCCCATTCAATTCCAGGAGCATGAAAAAAAAGCATAAAAAGTTATGTTATATGGCACTGAATTGGTAATCAAGTATTGCTTTCGGGTTTTTAAAACCATTACTTTAAAAGGTCATTTTGGTGTGTGTTGAAAAGGCAGTACATGCGTAAAATGTTACACTGGGGATGTTAATTAAAATATGTAAAGAAGACCATGAAAATGAAGAAAACCAGTGGTTGGCAAAGTAACCTCTTTGCAGTTGCAACCCCATCTAACCCACGTGGCAAGCCCAATTGTTAGCAACTCAGTGGCAAGGGGATTTGTAATGAAACCCACAGAGGTTCTGCGAAAATGTACTTGTATTATTTATAGCCAATTATATTAGTCCCTAAACTGAGTGACACCTAGGGAGATAATTGAATTTCTTAGATTTCTCTCTTTACACTCACTGCCATGATCAGAAAAACACAATTTTGAATGCTCCTCTCTCTTAGGGTAAGACCATGCAATCCATGTAATTGGAGAAGTCTCCAGGGAAAACTGGCTTTTCCAACTGCATTTTATAAAAAGCTTTATGGAAAGTTGGCCTAAATTTTTTGGGTTACTTTTTCAAGAGATGAAAATGATGCAACTTGAAATAATCTTTTTTGTTTTTACCTGGGGAAGTTTATGAACATTAATCAAACAAAAAGCATGGTTTAAGGAAGCTGCTTCATAAGGTCTAGGCTACATGGAAGAAATAGCCTTTAGAAAAGGACAGCAGTAGTTGTTTGAAAAACAGTTGAAATGCAACTCAAAAAGTAATCCACCCCCTCCCCCCAAAAAAAGAAAATTCCAAATTATCGTGATTATTAAACAGACCTTGGGAGAGGCTGTCATATACAGTGCCTTAGGGAAGTGTGATCAACTTAGATAACCAGTCCACAGGCTGTAAAAAACAAAAACAGCATGTTAATATATAGAGATATTGAGAAATCTCTATCTAGATTCACAGAAAAGTTTATACAGCTCTTCTCATCTCTTTTCATATTTGTGTTTCTTGATGACCATCTGACATTCTTGGCAAACTTAATTTGAAATCAACTCTCGATATAATACCCATCACTTTAATTTAGCAAATTTGAGATCCTGAGATTTGAGACTATTGGAGGAAGCAAAGCAGCATGTCTTTCATTAAAGGAGGCAGAGAGGTTAATGGAGACTTCTGCATTACTCAGAGCAAGATTTCTTATGCTCCCTTAGCTGAAAGTGTATTATTCTCTTCTGCTCTGCTGAGGAGAATGAAAATATCCCCCACAAAAGTGGGTAAATAGAAGAGTATTTAGAAGGTAAGACCTTTTTCGGTGTTGTTAAAATCCTTATGGACTTTCTTTGTTTTGCTGCTGTTGCCGTGCAATTGCTGAGGGATCAGTGGTCTTTTTCTTCAAGGAGGACCAAAGAAATAGCCGATGAATACATTACAGGCAATCGGCCACATAACAGTCATGGGAAGCATTTTATTTCTTCAATTAATTATATAATGAGGCTAGTCATTCATGGCACTGATTATGCCCATGGAAGCCTGTTTTTTTTTTTTTTTCCCCAGCTAGGAATAGAGGATATCTATCTATATACACACACATATATATATTATATATATTTCCTCCCTTTGGTATGAATTAAAGCCTCATTTCCCCCTCCTCTCTTATTTCCACATAAATTAATCCTACAATTTAATAAACTAACAGGTGGTTCCACTTCAGGCTGAGCAGATGTTAGACCGAATGAATGGAGACCCCTCTTGTGTTCATATATCCCTGAGCTCTTTCTTTCTTTATCTCTTCACTTCTCCCTTTTCTTCCCCTCACCCCCATTTCTGCCAGATTTATGAGCAGCTACAGTATGAGCTGTTTTGTTTGAGCAATATGAATATTGATGACTGACACGTGCTGATTTTAGATGTATTAGTGACATTCATAATCCTGAATATGTAGACATTTTTCACCAGATAATGAGGTACCAGATTGCCATGCCAGGAAATTCCCTTTTCTTAGTGCTTATAAGTAGATAATTTCTATTACTTTATAGATGGGACTCTAAATTGGAAGCTTATTTCAGAAGAAGTTAAGGGAAAATATAAAATTAGATTCACAATTCAAACAATTCCTATGTTGCTCAGAACTCTGATGTATTACTTCAGTGATATCTTTGACTCACTTTGTGGTCATTTTTGAGAAATAACCTCTCAGTTTAAAAAGAAGAGCCTTCTTCCTCTTCAGATCTAACTTAGAAATGATTCCACGTTCTTTCTAAAGTTTCACAGAGACTTTGTAAACAATGAAACAGAGAAGTGAGTGAAGAGAATTACTACTTCCGACAAATCCTCTGTTAATTGTTCACCCAGGGAATTGCCTTCTGACAATATTCAAAATAGTGATCTTCAGGTGAAAACTATCTTTCATATGAATATCACACAGATATTTATGCTTCTGACATAATTTCAGATGGTATTTAATAAAGACATATTTTTCTGGATCCTGCTTCTGATTCCTTACTAAAAATACACCTGGATACTTATATAGCATGTTTCTGGCTCTCCCAAAACTTCAGTGAAAGTAATTTTCTCCCCTTGGGGCCAGCCAGATATAGCCAAGACATTGCCAATGGAAGGAAAAAGTCACCCTCAGCCATTGGAATGGGATTGATATTATCCATCCCATTCTTGGCTTTCCTCGTTCATTCTTTTTCTTAAGGCTTACTCTTCAGTAAGAAAGGAAACTACAAAGCAAAAACATAGATGTGATTTCTTTCAGTATTGGGATAGGTCTCTCATTCATCCGAGATTTTTTCTTGGAAAAGTAAACTTCATTTCCATCACTGATTATAAGTAGACTCTCTAGAAAGTTACTTACATTATAATCAGTTTCTTCCACTATGAAATGGAACTGTCAGGATTTGTGGGGATGCAGAAGGTTCTAAGAACACAAAGTTAGTGAATGAGCCAAAGTGTGGTATTGGAGGAAATTCCCCCTGACCAACTGCATATAAAGACCCACAGCTCCTCTACCTTCTCTGGTCTTATTCTGCCTCTTTATTATCATTGGTTTCAAAAGCTTCCTTTAATATCTACTCCCTGATTTCTGTTGTTCCCAACCTTGACTTTATCTATCAGGCTTACAGGATACCTGAAATTGATTTGACCAGGTGATTCTCATCTCTTCTATCCTTTATTGACTTTCTGTTCATTACTTCAATTGCTTCCTAAATCTTGACCTCTGAGTTCTTGAGTCCAGGCCAATAGCCTAACTTCAGCTCTGATAAATTCTTCCTAAGAAGCTTAGAATCAAGGACTTGAGGCAGGTCCACTGGTAGAGGCTAGTGCCCTCTGAATTGCCATCTCTCAAATGATGGAGAATTAAAATGTTGCTAAAAACACTATCAAGTACCTGTAATATTCTAGACTCTGATAGGAATTTTGTATGTTGTTTCTACTCTTATGATTTACCTCTAGCCTAATGAGATTATATAGTGTCATGGTAAGAGTGCAAACTAAAGTTTGGATCTTTGGATTTGAATTCTAGTCACACTTATTAACTGTGGGACATTGGGCAACTTAAACTCTTTGTGATTCAGTTTTTTAAAAATCTGAAATGAGGGTAATAATGGTGCCCATTATATAGAGTTTTTTGATGATTAAATGATTTGAAACAAAGAAGGAGCTTAAAATAGTACCTTGCACAGAGAAAAGCTTTTAGCTATTATCATTACTGTTTTAGGTCAATGTTCTTTTGAAGTGTAAGTACATAAAATACCATTCTTTGTTACTTTGTTTAGATTTGTTTTCAATTACTTATTTAATAAAATAGTAGATTGCATTGTCTTTTGAATAAGCTATGTTCATTTTTGTTTGTAATGAAAAACGAAGCCCTGGAGATATCCTGATGGTATTGCTATTTTACATTCTTTCTATTTCCCATGGACTTCCGCTGCCAAACAAAAATATTTTTGTTCTTGTGAGAAAAGAACTAGAAAATAGAAGCAAAACACACCCCTCCCTAAACTGGCATATTACCTAAACGTACAGCAAATTCGATCCTCTGACGGATGCAATTAGGCAAGACCCGGGATCCTGATGAATGGTGTCAAGTATTTTGCTTCTGTTCTACTGACATTTCTACTTCTGAGGTATCAGCATCTGATCTTGACTAGGCAACATCTAAAGTGGTGAGATATAAAATTCCATAGAAATGATTCATTTGACAACTGTTTATTGAACACCTCTTTTATACACTATCCAGAAGGGTTCAGTCAATAAGACAGGCAAGGTCAGTATCCTCTCTACCCTTCTAAAATGGAAAATGATACAATGAAGAACAGAAAAGATGGTTATATGATGGTGAGTGATGGGGTAGCTTAGCTGGGTTGTCCTTAGATGTAGTGGGCAAGGAGATGAGAAAAAGGAGCCAGCCATGTGAAAACTTGGGGAATGAGGGTTTTAAGCAGAGAACAGATCACATTCAAGCAAATGTCCCGAGGTAGGACTGAATGTGCTCTATTGGAGGAAACAAAAATTCACTGTGGCTAGAGGGACATTGCCTGGAGAAATATCAATAACCTCAGTTACGCAGATGACACCACCCTTATGGCAGAAAGTGAAGAGGAACTAAAAAGCTTCTTGACGAAAGTGAAAGAGGAGAGTGAAAAAGTTGGCTTAAAGCTCAACATTCAAAAAACTAAGATCATGGCATCTTGTCCCATCACTTCATGGGAAATAGATGGGGAAACAGGGTCAGAATTTATTTTTTGGGGCTCCAAAAGCACTGCAGATGGTGATTGCAGCCATGAAATTAAAAGACGCTTACTCCTTGGAAGGAAAGTTATGACCAACCTAGACAGCCTATTAAAAAGCAGAGACATTACTTTGCCAATAAAGGTCCATCTAGTCAAGGCTATGGTTTTTCCAGTGGTCATGTATGGATGTGAGAGTTGGATGGTGAAGAAAGCTGAGCACCAAAGAATTAATGCTTTTGAACTGTGGTGTTGGAGAAGACTCTTGAGAGTCCCTTGACTGCAAGGAGATCCAACCAGTCCATCCTAAAGATCAGTCCTGGGTGTTCATTGGAAGGACTGATGCTGAAGCTGAAACTCCAATACTTTGGCCACTTGATGGAAGAGCTGACTCATTGGAAAAGACCCTGATGCTGGGAGGGATTGGGGGCAGGAGGAGAAGGGGACGACAGAGGATGAGATGGCTGGATGGCATCACCGACTCGATGGACATGAGTTTGAGTAAACTCTGGGAGTTGTTGATGGACAGGGAGGCCTGGCATGCTGCGATTCATGGGGTTGCAGAGTTGGACATGACTGAGTGACTGAGCTGAACTGAACTGGAGGGACATGAGAGTTTTGGAGTAAAATAAATTTTTCCCACTTCTTTCATTTTTATATATTTTTATTAACTTTGTGGTTCACTCTTTAAACAACTTAATTGAGATGTAAATGACATACTGTAAAACTTATCCAATTAAAATGTACAATTCAGTATTTTTAGGATAATCACACAGTTGAGCAATCATCACCACAGTCAGTTTTAATAACATTTCCATGGTCCCCAAAAGAAGCCACATACCGATCTGCAGGCTGTCACTTCTCACTGCCCACCCCACCAAACATACAAGCTCTTAGCAACCACTGATCTCTTTCTGTCTGAATGGATCAAGTGTTTCATTTTGATCCAGTTATCTTTGGAATGCTATAGGCCAAACATATCAGTGATTAAAAACAATGCTTTTGCTAAATCTATCTGCAGTAGAAGGGGAGATTCAGGGTGCATAAAATACTGATAACAAATAACTTAGACATAAAATATTCCAGTTTAAAATATAATATATTCCATAAAATGTAATATGGAACTTGCCAAAGAAAACATGCAAGTAAAAATCTCTGACATTTTTTTTTTTGTGGCTATAAAGAGGTTTTAAAATAAAGTTGTCATGTTACTACCAGTGGTTTGTTTAAAGACAGTATGTCTTCTTTTAGAAGTTGTAATCATTAATTCTTTCAGTGTTTTCCCTTCCCACTTTCAAATGCCTATTGTTCTTCAAGTCTTTTATGGGTGCCAGATTTTATTAACAAATTTAATCCTGAATATTTTTATTTTGTTTTGAGTTGATGTAGATTCCTCATGATTAGGTAATAAGTGACTATAGACAGAATTAGGATGTAGTTCCTAACTTACAGGTGAAAAGTGTATGGTAGTTCTGTTGTCATTATGGTCTTAAGGGTGAACGCTATCATTGGATAACCTTCTAATCAATAAGCTCAGGAAGATTTGGGGTCCAACTCATTCATTACACATATCTATGAACTAACTTGGCTGTCACCATTTCATCTATAGTTTAGCTGCTTTTGATTTTATTACATAAGTTTTATAAATACACACTCAAATTCTCAAAATCATAATTTTGCATTTTAACTTAGGCGCTAACAACTACTTTTGGTATATAAAAACATACAGAAATAATGAACTCCTATCATATAATAAATAGTGAAAGACTAAACTTCCCTTATTCTCATAGTTAGTTAAGGATTAAATTACAAGCTTAATTTGCTGATTGAAAAAATTCCTATCTAGTAGACTGCAGTGCATCCAGTGATATGTGCTGTTTATATAAATAGCATGGAGGTTAATTCAGACCATTTCATGGAAATGGTTTATGTATTGTAATCATGAGTCAATACACAGTTTTCTCTAAATTTAAAACAATGTAAATTAGCCAAGCCAATTTAATTCTTGCCAGGAAAGAGTATTCCTTAAAGCCATGTTTTTCAGTTTATTAGGTTAAAGGCAACTATATTCCGTAACTAATAAATGAGAGGATTTATTGAATTTTGAAATGCAGTGATTGTAAGCTATGTTTTTAAAGTTATTTAAACAAGTTAAATATGTTTATAATAATTTCATTTCCTATGTGACTTCTAACTAATGAGAAAAAAATAAGGCTAGGAGAGAACTGGAGTTGGTTTAATCTTTTTCATGGGCAAAGCCAAGTTTAAATCCTGTCCAAATGCCACTTCTCAATCACAGCTTTAAAGGATTAAACATGATTATGGAGCTATTTCTCTACTTTCCTGATACACAAGTTCATGTCAAAGCTATCTTGAAACCCGCCATTGAGTTTCACCCTTGAGGTGAGAAAGCAGTCTGGTGAGTATTTATTTCAAGGAAAGGAGATACATTTGCTTAATACAAATTGGGTAGTATTTAAGCTAATGTTCTCAGCCCTCTTTATTGCCAGATTCATGTGAGTATTCTGAACTATAAGAAGATAATTTGTATCAGTGTTTTCTCTTTAAGATTACATTTTTCAGACTTGAGCAGGATTTTCTGTGCTCAAGAAAGTTTTGCTTAAATAAGTCTGGTTTTTTGCTTGTTTCATCGAGGAGAATGGCCTAATTTAGTTACAGTGATTTTTTTAAAACTGATCAGACCAAGCATATAATGTGCATTAATTTCTTTCTTTACATTTTGGTAAAATGTGAGCTCTGAGATGCAAAAATATTGGTTTAAGATTTTTATTCTCTGTTTTGTTTAGAGTACAGTCTAATTTGAACATTGTTTTTCTGTTACTATCTTTCCTTATTCTTTCTTTCGGTTTTTTTTTGTTTTTTTTTTTTGAGCATGGACTGTGAAGAGAATCATGTCTTTCCAAGGATATTTTAGTTTTATTTATTCCTAAACTGTCTGTATCATGGTTATCCATATTTCCTGATTAAAATATTTGGCTTGATTATCTCCCAATGAACACTTCTGTTTGTATAATAGGTACTTTGAGTTTGGATTTAGAAAATATTGGAGACTGCATTCTAAACCTGCCTTCCCCCATCGCAGGTTGATGGCGGAATCTGGGCCAGTTTTCTCTGTGCCTTATGCCTTACTTCCTAACCTGGTGAGGGGATGCCTGATGTCTCACATGGCAGTTCTGGGGGGCATAGTGTCCCCTACCCTCCTTTAAACCACCGATATCCTCTCTGGGCAGAACAGACTGGAGTTTCAGATGCCTGTCAGTAGCAATGATGGTCTGTTGCAGGGCTTGTTTGAAGAAGAGAGTGTTGCTAGAAGTGCTGAGTCAGCCTGCCTCCTTTGGTATTTAAAGGAGACTTTGGAAACGGTAGCTGCTGGGAAAGCTGTTTCTTCAAGAATTTTTTGAGCCTTGTTCTGGTGATAAACCCGCCACCTGATAAGTCCTAAGTAGTAAGTGTACATTTTCAAGATAATGCCACAGCAAAAATGTGGTCATTATATGCCACCAAAGGAAATGCGTTTGACTTTAGGTTTTAAATAGAGTGTTCGTTAGAAAACATACTTCAGGGATGCCAGAGGGTATTTCACGACAGTTAGGGTGTTCCTACCAGAGAAGCTTCCTCCTTTAGCATGGGGGAACCTAGAATCATGAATAAACACGTATGCAAGGTTCTCCTGAATTTCTTAAGTAACTATTGATTAGACATTTACTATATGCATACACTGTGGTAGGTATAGAGGATACAAAGATAAATAAGTCACAGCCTAGTCTGCAAAGATTTCCACACAAGGGAAAGACATGTAAGCAAATGAGTAGGATAAAAAATGACCAAGTATTCGATTAGGATTATGCATGGGAAATGAGAGTGTAATAAAGAGGGCTTGATCTTTTCATGTCGAGAACCAGGAGAGATTTGGGGAAGTGTCAGACTTCAGCTGAACCCAGACAAATGCATGGTGTGGGTACTCACAGGGAGAACATTTGGGAAGGGCTATACCAGGGCCAGTGACTTGTAGGCTGGGGAGGCCTAGAGCTGTTTTGAGAAGAATTTGGTGGGAGATAAAGCTGGAGATGAGCTTCCCAGGTGGCTCGGTGGTAAAAGAATCCGCCTGCTAATGCAAGAGACACAAGAGACATGGTTTCAATCCCTTGGTGGTGAAGATCCCCTAGAGGAGGAAATGGCAACCCACTCCAGTATTCTTGCCTGGAAAATCCCATGGACAGAGGAGCCTGGCAGGCTACAGTCCATGGGGTCTCAAAGAGTTGGACATGACTGAGGACATATCTTCTTCTACAAAAGCTAGAGACAAAGGCAGAAGGAAGATCATAGAGGACTTGGTTAGCCATGATGAAAATCGATACTTTGTCTAGTTGGTAATGGAGTTTAAGCAAGGGAGTAGCATTACCATTTCGCTTTTTTGTTTGTTTGTTTTTTCCTGTAAGAGAAAGGAGCCAGCTTGTCACTTAGGAAATCAATTAAGAGACCAAAGCACCTGCCCAAGAAAGAGAGAGCAGAAAGCTGGTATTCAGGTAGTTGCAGAGCTCAGGGAGGATGGGAGGAGGTGGTTTGGAGAGAAGTCATAGGATAGAACATATAGGTCTTGTCTTGGTGACCAGTTGATGGCAGGAGAGGGACTGGGATTCCAAGACTTCTGGTCTGGTCGGTAGATCATGGGGCCATTTACTAAATGGAGACACAATTAAAACTATTGGATAAGTTCATATAAAGAATATTAATGAATTCAATATAGGATTAATGGCGAGTTCTTTTTTCTTCAAAAATACCCAGTAGCCTGATAATTCAAGGCCTCTCAGCACTTTCTTGTCTTCTTCATCTGCCAGGATGTGCAGGTATTGAAAGTGGGTGTGTGCTTACCTTGATGTGAATGTGTGTGATACTGCACAAATGTTAGCTCTGAGAATTTTGCTGTCTGCATTCACAGTGACTTTTTCTAGCAACTCCAGGCAACCGTCAAAGCCCTAGTGAAGTATACAAATGTAAGTTGGAGGTTTTATGAAGGGATGAGAATTTATGCATGAGTTACCATGCCAGTTTTTAAAAGTCTTAGTTTTTACAGTATAAATAAATGTAACTTACTATAGTAACTTTTAAGGTATTATATGTGTATGTGTCTCTTTAAGCTTTAAAAAATACACGAAAGAATGTGAATTGTCCCCTAGGATACCAGCAATAGAAAGCAATAGTAATTAAGCAAAAAACAAATTAATTGACATGGATGTGTTGGGGCTAATATAAATCTTGTGCAATTGGCATAAAGGAATTTGTTATTTTCAACACAGAACTAAATCTCTTTTCCATTATAGATTTAATTTAAGTAACATGATAAATAGTGGTAAATTGAACTTTATTATGTATTCATGAAATGCAGTTTAATACAATTGTTATTTCTGGCATTTGTGGTTTAAAGATATTCCCTTATGGGTAGATGTTATTTTTAATGTGCAAATTCAGAAATAATGACCTCCAGTTCCACTGGTGAATTAGGGCTGATATATACACATAGATAATAAGGGGGAAATGGTCTCTAATTCCTGGCTTTATGAACATTTCTAGTGCAATCTGTGATCCTTTAAAAACTGACATTAAACAAATTATTTTTAGGTTACAACTGTATTGCCAGTGAAGAGAAAAGTAATAAAGTAAATATTTTCCAAGGTTTTTAAAAGAATGGTATTTGACAAGGACATACCTGAAGGGGGAAAACTCACTTACTAAGAACAGGTTATTGAAAAATCTCAGCACAATTTTTTAAAAAAAGAGATTAAAATTCTCATGAAATGGTGCCTTACTGGCAAGTTCAGAATGTAAAATTGGAAACCCAAAAGGAACAGATAAACAGATAAACAACACACACCGAATTATTTCTACAAGCCTCTCAGAAGGAAACTGTTCAAGAAAAAGGACGGCACGTTGTCTTTTTATTTAGCTTAATTCTTTTCAGCTCTAGGAAGTTTGTTGGATAGATAAACCAATAGGTAGAACAGTGTTAAAAAAAGAAGAAAAAGAAAAAAGGACTTCAGGAGGCCCCCGCACATGCATGCCGAGTCTTTCCTGTCCTGTCTGACTCTTTTTGATCCACCAGGCTCCTCTGTCCATGGGATTCTCCAGGCGAGAATATTGGAGTGGGTTGCTATGCCCTCTTCCAGGGGATCTTCCCAATCCAGGGATCCAACCCACATCAATTCTTTGATTCTCAGTCTTCTTTTCAGTCCAACTCTCACATCCATACACGACTACTGAAAAAACCACACCTTTGATTATACGGACCTTTGTTGGTAAAGTAATGTCTCTGCTTTTTCATACATCTAGGTGTGTCACCATAGCCTTGACTAGATGGACCTTTGTTGGAAAAGTAATGTCTCTGCTTTTGATGGTTTTTCCAGTGGTCATGTACGGATGTGAGAGTTGTACTGTGAAGAAAGCTGAGCACCAAAGAATTGATGCTTTTGAACTGCAGTGTTGGGGAAGACTCTTGAGAGTCCCTTGGACTGCAAGGAGATCCAACCAGTCCATCCTAAGGAGTCAGTCCTGGGTGTTCATTGGAAGGACTGATGCTGAAGCTGAAACTCTAATACTTTGGCTGCCTGATGGAAGAGCTGACTCATTGGAAAAGACCCTGATGCTGGGAGGGATTGGGGGCAGGAGGAGAAGGGGACAACAGAGGATGAGATGGTTGGATGGCATCACTGACTCGATGGACATGAGTTTGAGTAAACTCCGGGAGTTGGTGATGGACAGGGAGGCCTGGCATGCTGTGATTCATGGGGTCGCAAAGAGTCAGACTTGACTGAGCAACTGAACTGAACTGAGGTGTGTCACAGCTTCTCTTCCAAGGAGCGAGTGTCTTTTAATTTCATGGCTGTCATCACTGTCCACAGTGATTTTGGAGCCCAAGTTTTTACAACTAGCGCCACCTGTGAAGCCCCAGAATGTTCATACTAAATGGAGTATGGTGTGAATTCACACCAACTTTTTCTTATCGGACCAAGAGTGACTTTTCTCCTAAAGCTGAGTTCTGATGACTATTTGATCCACTTCTTTCAAAAAATCTCTTCTGGGGAATGTTTGATGGTTGATTTTGACTTTCATCTGATCATTCATTGCAATTTGTAAAGATTAGGTCAAGCATGTGTATAGACTGAAATCCACAGCTGTTCTTCAGGAGTGGGGTGCCTGAGATTGGAAGAATGGAGATGTTTATGCCCTTGTGACAAATGTTTGTGGAATGTGAGGCCTATTTTGGACACTGTGATCTTGCTTTTTCTCCATATCTGTGGTCATCTATGGAGGCAGTCAGGTGTGTGGATGTGATGCTTAAATCCTGTTCTATTATGAAGAATCATGAAGGAGGATTTTTATATCTGCAAGGTACATACAGGCAAAGTGACTGCTGAGGTAGACCATTGGATGGAAAAGCTGGTCTAGAGATGGAAGACTTCAGTTATAGGAATCATCCCAGTTTTATCATTCTCAAAGTTTTCCTTTGATATTCATTAATCAGATGTCTGCTTCTTTCATAAAGGGATAATTTAGCACAGGTCCTCTGGCCCTTATATACAATCCAGACACACCAGAGGTTGGGAAAGTGGAAGTTATTTCCATAATTTATTTTTGGCAAAACCTGACCTCATCTGATCGTATTTGATAGAACAAACTGACCTGAAGTTACATAAGGCTGTGTATAACATTTATCTCACTTACTGTAAATACTCATGCGTTTTGATTACTGGGTACTGCCTCAGATTCTACTTGGAGTGTGATATAATATATAATATGGGCTTCCCAGTTGGTGCTAATGGTAAAGAACCTGTCTGCCAATGCATGAGATGTGCGGGCCGTGGGTTCGATCCTTGGGTTGGGAAGATCCCCTGGAAGAGGGCATGGCAACCCAATCCAGTATTCTTGCCTGGAGAATCCCATGGACAGAAGAGCCTGGTGTGCTACAGTCCATAGGGTCACAAAGAGTTGGACATGACTGAAGTGACTTATCATGCATGCGTGCATGCATGAAAGCTTCATTAACTTCCTAAAACTTGAAAAATTCTGAGTTCTGAAACCCATCTGTATCCAAGGGTTTAGATAAGGGAAGGAGTTGTACTGTGGAGCTGTATCCACAAATGAGTCTTAATTTTCCTTTTTCTGCATACAAATACCTACTAATAATGTCCTTAAGGATAATTTGTTTGGGGAAGTTAAATAGTCTTTCTAAAATTTGATTTAAACTATTAATTTGCTTAGCAAAATCACATATTGCACATCGGCAAATTCAGCTCTGTTGTGGTAAAATTATCACAAGTTATAAATTAGTTGCATTTGAATTAATGAGGTTTTATTATAAACACAAAGCAACATTACTTCAAATGCATGATTTTCATTAGTACAAAAAAGACTACATAAAGCTGAAGAAAGGGGGAAAAAAGAACCAGAATGTTGTATGCCCTAGAAGCATTCAAAGCATTGCTAGGGCTTTTTTTTTTTTATTAATAAGGGGCTGAAAATATGTTTATATTGCCTGCCCAGGTTGATTTGGATTAAGACTGCAACAGAACAGTTCCAGTGGGCTGTGTGTAATTCTAGGATGTCCATTCCCTTATTCTTAATATACTAAGTGTTTTCCCAACAGACAAAGAGGAGACTGATGATTCTTTCTTTCTTCTTTTTTTTTTATTGTTGTTGTTTAATGAAAGGACAGGTGGAAAGCATGGGATCCAAAGGGCATTTTGCAAAGTGCAGAAGCAGGTAAAGCTCAAGGAAGGTAAGAGAAGAATCGGAGGGCTGAAGGATAGGTGGGTTGTCAGGGGGAGCAGGAAGATGGAGCTGGGGAACGGGCTGCACAGATGAGCAGCAGAACTGAGGGTCTGGACTGGGGTGATCGCACCACAATCTACTCTCTTCAAAAAATCTGTTTGCTTGCAAAGAGGAGCTACATCTTTAGTTCCTACCAAGGAGAAGGGGGTAGTCTGTCTTTTAACCATAAATCCACACATAAGTACTCCAGGATAATCCCTTTACTAGACAAAAATGGTTTTTATCTTGAAGCCTGTGAAGATGTGGCTCTCCTTAAATCTTGGCCAACTCACCTTTCTCTTTTTCCTTGTGGTTCTGGGCTCTCTTTTTCTGGTTTCTCTTTCAAGGGGATATTGTCATGTTCTTCTCCAAAGCACACGCTCAGACAGAACAGCGGGCAGAGGTTGCAGGCTCCTCACAGGAAGGATTTGAGGAAAGTGTTGATGTAAGCGGATTGGCTGTTTACATCAAATACGCTGGAACAGGGGCCCTGGTAACAACGACCTCCCGAATACCGAGGAGTCCCGAAGGATGGCGGGAGACCAGCTCACCCACCGAGATGCTATTAGAGTTGGAATAACTTCTGTGGCAGAGCTGTCTTCAGTTCTGTGGGAAACAGGCAGGCCTGGCTTTGCCGTACACAGGCATCCAGGTTTGGCCAGATAGCTGTTCTCAGGCCTGTGGAAACATGCCTGCCTCTCCTCCACGGCACAGATTCAGATGATGGAGGCTTCCCAAGGTTTTGTCACAGGAAAGATGAGAGAAAACCCCCACCAACCAGAAAGACTGCACCCGGTCACATGCCTTGGTTAGAATCTTTTTTCTACGAGATGGAAAGAATCTAGGCAGAGCAATGCATTACAGGATCTCAGAGGGAGGTTATGACATGAAAACTCATTATACTGTAAAATAACAGAAAATTTGCCAGCAAATGTAAAATATTCATTTGGAGGTATTAAAGAAAGAGCAAGGGTTGTGTTTGAAGCAGGGGGTAGAAGGTGTTGGGAGTGTTTGGCCTGAGTTCAGGAAGCCTTCAATTCATTTTTATGCTGTTGGTTATCATTTGGAAAAAATAAAAGTCTAACTTGGTTATGTCTTATATACAGAAATCAGTGAGTTCACTGTGGCCTCCAGGAAAAGGTCCTGGCATACAAGGCTTTTTATATGCTGATTCCAACCTAAAAGTCTGTCTGATCTCCTATCACTTCCTCCCTGCCCATCCCTGGGGGCATTTGCACATGAACCTGCCTTGGTGATAGTTTGCCAGACCTTGGATACCTTGGACACATATACTCCTCCTTTCTCCTACTTCGTCCTCCTTTTGGCAGATTCTACCTCATTTTCAAGGCCTTAGTTCAAAGTCTACCTCTTCAATGGAGTCTTTTTGCTCGTTAATTCATTCAACAGATAGTGACCGTCAGGCACTGGGCTGGGCCCCAGGGTAAAGGGCAATGATGGACAAGATGATCCAGTCCATGTCTCTCAAAAGCATCTTGTCAATCAGCGAAGGTGTCCTAGAGGAAGCTACTGTCAAGAGGAGAGCTGAGGGCTCAGGAGGCCTTAGCCAAGCGAAGGTTGTGTGGCAGGTACCGTGCAAACCGATATCACAAAGAGCTTGATGGCCCGCTATGATTCAGACGTTCCTCTATCATGTTGTGTTGTAACAAGATGTTTGCTATCCCCAGTTTCATTCCCAGTCTGCGAGCTCCTTAGCAGTAAGACCAAGGCTTCGCTTCTTCTGTGTCCCCAGAATCCAATCTGATGCCTGGTATTAAAGACTATGGCTCAGCTGGGTTAGTAGAAATTGGGGAAGCACAGCCATAACTAAGATTTCTGCTGTCATATAAGACCAGCCAGGTCACAGGGATAGCAGCTTCACATATATTAAATGGCAATCCCATTTTTTTTGTTTGTTGTATTCCATCAGCTAGTAAAGTAATTTCTTTTTTTTATTTTTAAATTTAATTTTTATTGAAGGATAATTCCTTTACAGAAATTTGTGGTTTTCTGTCAAACCTCAACATGAATCAGCCATACGTATGCATATATCCCCTCCCTTCTGAACCTCCCTCCCATCTCCCTCCGCATCCCACCCCTCTAGGATGATTCAGAGCCCTGTTGGAGTTTCCTGAGACATACAGCAAATTCCCATTAGCTATCTATTTTACATATAGTAATGTGAGTTTCCATGTTACTCTTCCCATACATCTCACCCTCTCCCCCCTCTCCCCATGTCCATAAGTCTATTCTCTATGTCTGTTTCTCCGTTGCTGCCCTGTTAATAAATTCTTCAGTACCATTTTTCTAGATTCCATATATATGCATCAGAATACAATATTTATCTTTCTCTTTCTGACTTACTTCACTCTGTATAATAGGTTCTAGGTTCACCCACCTCATTAGAACTGACTCAAATGCACTCCTTTTAATGGCCAAATAATATTCTATTGTGTATATGTACCTCAACTTCTTTATCCATTCATCTGTTGATGGACATCTAGGTTGCTTCCATGTTCTAGCTATTGTAGATAGAGCTGCAATGAACATTGGGGTATATATGTCATTTTCAATTTTAGTTTCCTCAAGGTATATGCCTAAGAGTGGGATTGCTGGGTCATATGGTGGTTTTATACCTAGTTTCTTAAGGAATCTCCATACTGTTCCATAGTGGCTGTATCAATTTACATTCCCACCAACAGTGCAAGAGCGTTCCCTTTTCTCTACACCCTTTCCAGCATTTATTGTTTGTAGACTTTAAAGATAACTATTCTGACCGGTGTGAGGTGATATCTCATTGTAGTTTTGATTTGCATTTCCCTAACCTAGAGCCAGACATCCTGGAATGTGAAGTCAAGTGGGCCTTAGGAAGCATCACTACAAACAAAGCTAGTGAGGTGATGGAATTCCAGTTGAGCTATTTCAAATCCTGAAAGATGAGGCTGTGAAAGTGCTGCACTCAATATGCCAGCAAATTTGGAAAACAGCAGTGGCCACAGGACTGGAAAAGGTCAGTTCTCATTCCAATCCCAAAGAAAGGCAATACCAAAGAATGCTCAAACTACCACACAACTGCACTTATCTCACATGATAGTAAAGTAATGCTCAAAATTCTCCAAGCCAGGCTTCAGCAATATGTGAACCATAAACTTCCAGATGTTCAAGCTGGTTTTAGAAAAGGCAGAGGAACCAGAGATCAAGTTGCCAACACCTGTTGGATCATCAAAAAAGCAAGACAATTCCAAAAAAACATCTATTTCTGCTTTATTGACTATGCCAAAGCCTTTGACTGTGTGGATCACAATAAACTGTGGAAAATTCTGAAAGAGATGGGAATACCAGACCACCTGACCTGCCTCTTGAGAAACCTGTATGCAGGTCAGGAAGCAACAGTTAGAACTGGACATGGAACAACAGACCAGTTCCAAATAGGAAAAGGAGTACATCAAGGCTGTATATTGTCACCCTGCTTATTTAACTTCTATACAGAGTACATCATGAGAAACGGTGCGCTGGAGGAAGTACAAGCTGGAATCAAGATTGCTGGGAGAAATATCAATAACCTCAGATATGCAGATGACACCACCCTTATGGCACAAAGTGAAGAAGAACCAAAGAACCTCTTGATGAAAGTGAAAGAGGAGAGTGAAAAAGTTGGTTTAAAGTTCAACATTCAAAAAACTAAGATCATGGCATCTGGTGCCATCACTTCATGGAAAATAGATGGGGAAACAGTGGAAACAGTGTCAGACTTTATTTTTCTGGGCTCCAAAATCACTGCAGATGGTGATTGCAGCCATGAAATTAAAAGACGCTTACTCCTTGGAAGGGAAGTTATGACCAATCTAGACAGCCTATTAAAAAGCAGAGACATTACTTTGCCAGCAAAGGTCTGTCTAGTCAAGGCTATGGTTTTTCCAGTAGTCATGTATGGATGTGAGAGTTGGACAATAACAAGAGCTGAGGGCTGAAGAATTGATGCCCTTGAACTGTGGTGTTGGTGAAGACTCTTGAGAGTCCCTTGGACTGCAAGGAGATCCAACCAGTCCATCCTAAAGGAGATCAGTCCTGGGTGTTCATTGGAAGGACTGATGTTGAAGCTGAAACTCCAATACTTTGGCCATCTGATGCGAAGAGCTGACTCATTTGAAAAGACCCTGATGCTGGGAAAGATTGAGCAGGAAGGGAAGGGGACGACAGAGGATGAGATTGTTGGACGGCATCACCGACTCAATGGACATGGGTTTGGGTGGTCTCCAGGAGTTGGTGATGGACAGGGAGGCCTGGCATGCTATAATTCATGGAGTCACAGAGAGTTGGACACGACTAAGCGACTGAACTGAACTGAACTGAACTGAATAATGAGAGATATTGGGCATCTTTTCATGTGTTTGATAGCCATCTCTATGTCTTCTTTGGAGAAATGTCTGTTTAGGTCTTTAACCCACTCTTTGATTGGGTTGCTTGTTTTTCTGGTTTAGAGTTGTATGCTGCTGCTGCTCCTAAGTCACTTCAGTCCTGTCCGACTCTGTGTGACCCTATAGGCGGCAGCCCATCAGGCTCCTCCATCCCTGAGATTCTCCAGGCAAGAATACTGGAGTGGGTTGCCATTTCCTTCTCCAATGCATGAAAGTGAAAAGTGAAGTGAAGTCACTCAGTCGTGCCCAACTCCTAGCGACCTCATGGACTGCAGCCTACCAGGCTGCTTGTATATTTTGGAAATTAATCCTTTGTCAGTTGTTTCATTTGCTACTATTTTCTCCCATTCTGAGGGTTGTCATTTCACCTTGCTTATAGTTTCCTTTGCTGTGAAAAATCTTTTAAGTTTAATCAGGTCCCACTTGTTTACTTTTGTTTTTATTTCCATTACTCTAGGAGGTGCGTCATAGAGGATGTTAGTTTGATTTATGTCATCAAGTGTTCTGCCTATGTTTTCCTCTAAGAGTTTTATAGTTTCAGGTCTTACATTTAGGTCTTTAATC
Organism: Cervus canadensis; assembly: GCF_019320065.1. Taxonomy (NCBI): domain Eukaryota; kingdom Metazoa; phylum Chordata; class Mammalia; order Artiodactyla; family Cervidae; genus Cervus; species Cervus canadensis. Next base: position 83,408,004 of record NC_057392.1, read on the forward strand.
CATTTTGAGTTTATCTTTGTGTATGGTGTTAGGAAGTGTTCTAATTTTATTCTTTTACATGTAGCTGTCCAGTTTTCCCAGCACCATTTACTGAAGATGCAGTCTTTGCCCCATTGTATATTCTTGCCTCCTTTGTCAAAAATAAGATACCCATAGGTGCTTGGGTTTATTTCTGGACTTTCTATCTTGTTCCATTGGTCTATATTTCTGTTTTTGTGCCAGTACCGTACTATCTTGATGACTGTAGCTTTGTGGTATAGTCTGAAGTCAGGAAGCTTGATTCCTCCAGCTCCATTCTTCTTTCTCAAGACTGCTTGGCTCTTTGGGGTCTTTTGTGTTCCCATATGAATTGTGAAATTTTTTGTTCTAGTTCAGTGAAAAATGCCATTGGTAATTTGATAGGGATCACATTGAATCTGTAGATTGCATTTGGTAGTATAGACATTTTCACAATATTGATTCTTCCTACCCAGGAACATGGAATATCTCTCCATCTGTTTATGCCATCTTTGATTTCTTTCATTAGCATCTTATAATTTTCTGTGTACAGTTCTTTTTTCTCCTTAGGTAAGTTTATCCCTAGATATTTAATTCTTTTTGTTGCAATGGTGAATGGGATTGATTCTTTAATTTCCCTTTCTGGTTTCTCATTGTTAGTATATGGAAATCCAAGTGATTTCTGTCTATTGATTTTATGTCCTGCAACTTTGCTAAAAATTCACTGATTAGCTCTAGTGACTTTCTGATAGTATCTTTAGGGTTTTCTATGTACAGTATCATGTCATCTGCAAACAGTGACAGCTTTACATCTTCTTTTCTGATCTGGATTCCTTTGATTTCTTTTATATCTCTGATTGTTGTAGCTACGACTTCCAGAATTATGTTGAATAATAATGGTGAAAGTGGATACCCTTGTCTTGTTCCTGATCTTAGGGGGAATGCTTTCAGGTTTTCACCATTGAGAATAATGTTTGCTGTAGGCTTATCATATATGGCCTTTACTATGTTGAGGTAGGTTCCTTCTATGACCATTTTTTGAAGAATTTTAGTCAAAAATGGATGCTGAATTTTATCAAAGGCTTTTTCTGCATCTATTGAGATTCAGTTCAGTTCAGTTAAGCTGCTCAGTCATGTTTGAGTCTCTGCGACCCCATGGACTGCAGCACACCAGGCCTCCCTGTCCATCACCAACTCCCGGAGTCCACCCAAACCCATGTCCATTGAGTTGGTGATGCCATCCAACCATCTCATCCTCTGTCGTCCCCTTCTCCTCCTGCCCTCAATCTTTCCCAGCATCAAAGTCTTTTCAAAGGAGTCAGCTCTTCGCATCAGGTGGCCAAAGTATTGGAGTTTCAGCCTCAGCATCAGTCCTTCCAATGAACACCCAGGACTGATCTTTGGGATGGACTGGTTGGATCTCCCTGCAGTCCAAGGGACTCTCAAGAGTCTTCTCCAACACCGCAGTTCAAGGGCATCAATTCTTCAGCCCTCAGCTCTTGTTATTGTCCAACTCTCACATCCATACATGACTACTTGAAAAACCATAGCCTTGACTAGATGGACCTTTGTTGGCAAAGTAACATCTCTGTTTTTTAATAGGCTGTCTAGATTGGTCATAACTTCCCTTCCAATGAGTAAGCGTCTTTTAATTTCATGGCTGCAATCACCATCTGCAGTGATTTTGGAGCCCAGAAAAATAAATTCTGACACTGTTTCCACTGTTTTCCCATCTGTCTGCCATGAAGTGATGGCACCAGATGCCATGATCTTAGTTTTCTGAAAGTTGAGCTTTAAGCCAACTTTTTCACTCTCCTCTTTCACTTTCATCAGAGGTTCTTTGGTTCTTCTTCACTTTGTGCCATAAGGGTGGTGTCATCTGCATATCTGAGATTATTGATATTTCTCTTAGCAATCTTGATTCCAGCTTGTGCTTCCTCCAGCGCACCGTTTCTCATGATGTACTCTGCATAGAAGTTAAATAAGCAGGGTGACAATATACAGCCTTGACGTACTCCTTTTCCTGTTTGGAACCAGTCTGTTCTGTGTCCAGTTCTAACTGTTGCTTCCTGACCGAAATTATCATATGGTTTTTATCTTTTTATTTGTTAATATGGTGCATCATATTGATTGATTTGCATATATTGAAGAATTCTTGCATCCCTGGAATAAACCTAACTTGATCATGGTGTATGAGCTTTTTGACGTGTTGCTGAATTCTGTTTGCTAAAATTTTGTTGAGGATTTTTGCATCTATGTTCATCAGTGATATTGGCCTCTAGTTTCCTTTTTTGTGCTGTTTTTGTCTGGTTTTGCTATCAGGGTGATGGTGGCCTCGTAGAACGAGTTTGGAAGTGTTTCTTCCTCTGCAATTTTTTGAAGAAGTTATAGAAGGATAGGCATTAGCTCTTCTCTAAATGTTTGATAGAATTCTCCTGTGAAACCACCTGGTCCTGGGCTTTTGTTTTTTGGGAGATTTAATCACAGCTTAAATTTCAGTGCTTGTAATTGTGTTGTTATAATTTCTTTTTCTTTCTGGTTCAATCTTGGAAGATTGAACTTTTCTAAGAATCTGTCCATTTTTTCCAGGTTATCCACTTTATTGCCATATGGTTGTTCATAATAGTCTCTTGTAATCCTTTGTATTTCTGCATTTTCTGTTGTAACCTCTCCTTTTTCATTTCTAATTTTGTTGATTTGATACTTTCCTCTTTTTTTCTTGATGAGTCTGGCTACAGGTTTGTCAATTTTATCTTCTCAAAGAACCAGCTTTCAGTTTTATTTATCTTTACTGTTGTTTTTTCAGTTCTTTTTCATTTATTTCTTCTCAGATGTTTATGATTTCTTTCCTCCTACTAATTTTGAATTTTTTTTGTTGTTGTTCTTCTTCTTTTTCCAGTTGTTTTAGGTGTAAAGTTAGGGTATCTATTCGATGTTTTTCTTATTTCTTGAGGTAGGATTGTATTGCTATAAACTTCACTCTTAGAACTGCTTTTGCTGCATCCCATAGCTTTTCAGTTTTTGTGTTTTCATTGTCATTTGTTTCTAGAAATTTTTTGATTTCACTTTTGATTTCTTCAGTAGCCTGTTGGTTATTTAGAAACATGTTGCTTAATCTCCCAAGTGTTTGTGCTTCTTACAATTTTTTTCTCATAATTGATATCTAATCTCATAGCACAGTGGTCAGAGAAGATGCTTGATACAATTTCAATTTTCTTAAATTTACTGTGGTTTGATTTGTGACCCAAGTAAGATGTGGTCTATCCTGGAGAATGTTCCATGTGCACTTGAGAAGAAGGTGTATTCTTCTGCATTTGGATGGAATGTCCTGAAGATATCAATGAGATCCATCTCATCTGATGTATCAATTAAGACTTGTGTTTCCTTATTAATTTTCTGTTTTGATGATCTGTCCATTCGTGTGAGTGGGGTGTTAAAGTCTCCTACTATTATTGAGTTACTGTCAATTTCTCCTTTTATGTTTGTTAGTGTTTGTCTTATGTATTGAGGTACTTGTATGTTGGGTGCATAGATATTTACAGTTGTTATGTCTTCCTCTTGGATTGATTCCTTGATCATTATGTAGTGTCCTTCCTTATCTTTTGAAATCTTTATTTTAAGGTCTATTTTGTCTGATATGAGGATTGCTACTCCAGCTTTCTTTTGCTTCCTATTTGCATGGAATATATTTTTCCATCCTCTCACTTTCAGTCTATATGTGTCTTGAGGTCTGAAGTGGGTTTCTTGCAGACAGTATAGATATAGGTTTTGTTTTTATATCCATGCAGCCAATCTGTGTCTTTTGGTTGGAGCATTTAATCCATTTACATTTAAAGTAATTATTAACATATATGTTCCTATTGCAATTTTCTTAATTGTTTGGGGTTGATTTGGTATGTCTTTTTTCTTCTCTTGTATTTCTTGACTGTATAAATCCCTTTAACATTTGTTGTAGAGCTGGTTTGGTGGTACTGAATTCTCTTAACTTTTGCTTGTCTTAAAAGCTTTTTATTTCTCCATCAGTTTTGAATGAGATCCTTGCCGAGTACAATAATCTTGGTTGTTGATTTTTTCCTTTCAATACTTTAAATATATCCTGCCATTCCCTTCTGTCCTGCAGAATTTATGCTGAAAGATCAGCTGTTAAGCATTTGGGGTTTCCCTTGTATGTTACTTGTTGCTTTTCCCTTGCTGCTTTTAATATTCTTTCTTGGTGTTTAGTCTTTGTTAGTTTGATTAGTATGTGTCTTGGTGTGTTTCTCCTTTGGTTTATCCTGTATAGGACTCTTTGTGTCTCTTGGACTTGATCGACTATTTCCTTTTCCATGATGGGGAAATTTTCAACTATAATCTCTTCAAAAATTTTCTCATACCCTTTCTTTTTCTCTTCTTCTTCTGGGATCCCTATAATTCGAATGTTGGTGTGTTGATATGGTCCCTGAGGTCTCTGAGACTATCCTCAGTTCTTTTCATTCTTTTTACTTTATTCTGCTCTTCAGAAGTTTTCTACCATTTTTATCTTCCAACTCACTGATTCATTCTTCTGCTTCAGATATTCTACTATTGATTCCTTCTAGAGTATTTTTAATGCCAGTAATTGTGTTGTCTGTCTCTGTGTGTTTATTCTTTAATTCTTCTAGGTCTTTGTTAATTGATTCTTGCATTTTCTCCATTTTGTTTTCAAAGTTTTTGATCATCTTTGTTATCATTATTCTGAATTCCTTTTCAGGTAGTTTGCCTTTTTCCTCTTCATTTATTTGGACTTCTGTGTTTCTAGTTTCTTCCTTTGTTTGTGCAGTATTTCTCTGCCTTTTCATTATTTTTTTTTAAAGTTATTGTGTTTGAGGTCTCCTTTTCCCAGGCTTCAAGGAAAGTTGAATTCTTTCCTTGAAGAAGGTTGAATTCTTTCTTCCTTTTGGTTTCTGCCTTCTTAAGGTTGGTCCAGTGGTTTGTTGTAAGCTTTGTATAGGGTGAGATTTGTGCTGAGTTTTTGTTTGTTTGTTTTCCTCTGATGGGCAGGGCTGAGTGAGGTTGTAATCTTGTCTTCTGATGACTGGGTTTGTATTTTTGTTTTGTTTGTTGTTTAGATGAGGCATCCTGCACAGGGTGCTACTGGTGGCTGGGTGACGCTGGGTCTTGTATTCAAGTGGCTTCCTTTGTGTGAGTTCTCACTATCTGATACTCCCTAGGGTTAGTTCTCTGGTAGTCTAGGGTCTTGGAGTCAGTGCTCCCACTCCAAAGGCTCAGGGCTTGAACTCTGGTCAGGAACGGAGATTCTACCAGTGGTTTGTTACGACATTAAGTGAGATGAAAACAAATATCCAAGAACAAGAAACCAAAGATGACCCCAGACAAATGGCAATTACAAAATCAGTCAAATAATAATTAAAATAATGGAATATACTCATATACATTTACACCCATTTGCAAAGTCAAAACAGCCCAACAAAAATAAAGTACAGTAGATTGACCCAGTGAATAAAGGAAATAAAAAATTATATTTACCAGTTAAGAAGAAAACTAACTAAAACACAAACTGGAAAATAAAATGTGCCAAATGGGGAATAAAGCAATGAACACAAAACTAACAAATATGTTGAGAGGAAAGGAAAGAAAGAAAAGAAAGAAAGAATAGATATGCAAAGTTAATTACAGGTGGTTGAAGATTTATATACCTTAAAGATTAACTGCAAGGGGAAGAAAACAGTAGGAAAGGCAAACAAAGGAATAAATGTAGAAGAAATATAATAGGTTTTAAAAAATCAAAGTTATAAAAAAGAGAAAAGAAAAAAAAAAGGAATAAAAAAGAAAAAAGGGGAAAAAAAGGAAAACTCCACAGAACTGCAAAAACCCAACATAGAGGCAGAGGTTTATAACAATAATAAAAAGTATGACTAAATATACACATATACATATATACCCATAAGCAAAATAAAAAATGTCCATCAAAAATAAAGTACAGGAGACTGACCTGGCAAACAAAGGAAACCAAAAATTATATCTACCAGAACAAAACTAACTAAAGCACAAACTGGAAAACAAAACTAAAACAAGGTGCCAATTGGGGAATAAAGCAGTGAAAATAAGACTAACAAATATGTTGAGAGGAAAGGAGAGAAAGAAAAGAAAGAAAGAATAAATATGCAAAGTTATATAGAGGTAGATAAAGAAGATTTATAGCCTTAAAGATTAACTGCAAGGGGGAAAGAACAGTAGGAAAAGCAAACGAAAGAATAAATGTAGAAAAAATAAGAATAGTTTAAAAAATTAAAATTAAAAATAGAGAGAGAGAAAAAAAAAAAGGAAAACTCCACAGAACCACAAAAGCCCAACATATAGGCAGATGTTTATAACAACAATAAATGTGACTGAGAAAAAAAAGCTCAAAAGCTTAATCGGATTTCTAGTGCCAATAAAATTGACAACTACAACAGAGGGGGTAAAAAAGGGGGAAAAAATTCCAAAAGATTCTACAGAACCAGTCAAAAAACAAGGATAATAAATGTTTTTCTTGAGTCACTGCTGTCAGAGTCCTTTCCCTCGCTGGGTGTCACAGTCCCCCTCGCCTCCCTAGGATGCCCTCCAACACTGCGCTGGTCTCTGGACCTGCTGCGGGGGCAGCTCAGATGCTAATCTGGTCCTACCCCTGTGTTCTTGCCTCTAATGTCCACAGCTATGAGAACTAGTGCGCTTTCTTTTGTGGGAGCTCTCAGTGACCTTTTATATATTCCATAGACACAGAGTCTGCCTAGCTGATCGTGTGGATTTAACCTGCAGCTTTTACAGCTGGTGGGCAGGTTTTGGTCTTCTTCCTCAGCCACACTGCCCCTGGGTTTCAACTGTGGTTTTATCTCCACCTCTGCATGTGGGTCGTCCACTGGGGTTTGCTCCTGAGGCTGCCCTGGAGGACTTGGGTCTGCCCCTGCGAGGGCCAGGTGCGGAGGCGGTGCAGCTGCTGGGGTCACAGGGGATCTGGGAGCACCAGGTGCTCAGGGGGGTTGGCGGCTGGGGCAGCGGGAAATAGAGTGCTCTAGAAGGGTGTGGTAACCAATACGGGCCAATCCGCTCCAGTATTCTTGCCTGGAGAACACCTACCTCCCGACCCGCCTCCCGGCAGAGAAGCCTGGCAGGCCACAGTCTACAGGGTCACATAGAGTCGCACACTACTGAAACGATCCTGCGTGCATAGATGCAAGACTTTTCTTGCCTGTGGCAGCTCTGCCCCAGTGACAGTTGAGCGTGAAGGTGTATAGCTGCTTGGCTTGCAGGGACCCTGGAGGCGCCGAGTGTGCAGGGACACCCAACCCGGCAGGAATTATGGCCCTATCAGAGTCTTTTTGAGCCTCTTGTAGCTGGCGATCAGATGGCCTCTTTGGCCAGTCTTTCTCCCCAGCTCTGCCCATGCAGGCACTTAGAGCGTTCCCTTGCCTGGGCTCCTCCTCTGTTCATCACGTCAGGCACATAGAGGGCCCCCCTGGCTGGGTTCTTACTCTGTAGGAACCATACTCTGTAGTTCAGTGCCTCAGGCATTGATGGGCCAGCGTCGCTATTGTCAGCTGCTGATGCTGGCCTATGGGGAGAGAGAGGCTATGGGGATGGCTTCACCCCCACGCATGACTCAGTAGTATCACCTTGCTTTCAGGACCGCCAAGCTTTTCTGCACCAGCATTTCCCACCACAGACCCCCTCAATCCGTCTCTCCAGAGTCAACAGCAGCCCTCGCCCTGGGATTGCGCCTCAATCCCTAAACTCCAGCTCCCAGCTGCTGCGTCTTCCAGGGGACCTGCATCCCTCTCCAGGGTATGTATGGCTGTGGCAAGGATTGTCTGATTCTCATTCCGTTTAGGCTGCCACAGATCAGCTGTTTCCCTCTCAGCCTTAAGTGTTTCTCCTCTGACTCAGACAGTTGCCCTGATGTGGGGATCAGACCCCTGCTTCAGTTCCCTCACCTGCCGAGGCCAGGTCCAGTCCTACTAACACTCCTGTTTTTCCCTCTAGCTCCTTCATCCTGCCGAGTTTTGCATGGGTCTATATATTTTTTCCCACTGTTCAGGTTCTCCTGTCCGCTCTCAGCTGGTGTTCTGCATGCGCTTCTGCATCCGCTTCTGTCTCTGAAGGTGTGTTCCTGATGTATCCGTGGAGAGAGATCTTCTCCAGGTCCACCTACTCCTCCGCCATTTTGTTCTCTCCCATAATTTCTTAAATGTTTTCATTCTTTGAAGACGCAGGAAGCACCTTTTGCATCCTGATTACTTCATGCTTTCACCTGGCAGTTAGTAGCAACCTTGGCAATCACTGCGGGTCCCAAGAGAGTCTTTAGTCCACCTGATGTGCCACGGGGAAATCCTGCATCAGGTGCTGTGACAAGGATGGTAATCATTGGTCAGATCACGAAGTGAGTCATCAGACTTCCCATATCACAAGCGAGGGATGCCTCAGCATGCTGTAGGTATCCTCAGTGGACAGGAAGGGGGAGAGAGTACCAGCAGACCAACAGATACCCACCCAGCTGCCATAGCATTGGAAAGTCTGAGTAAATGGTGCCCACAAGGCACAGTGTTGCAGGCTCTGAGAAGTCTATTAAAAAGTGTCTTCATCCAAGGGTTGGAGAAGGAAATGGCAACCCACTCCAGTATTCTTGCCTGGAGAATCCCATGGACAGGGGAGCCTGGTGGGCTACAGTCCACGGGGTCGCAAAGAGTCGGACACGACTGAGCAACTTAACTAACTTTTCATCCAGGGGTGGATAGTGGAGGGATGGATAGTGGAGGGATGTCTGAAGGATCAAATTACCCCACATGCAAGTAAACTGATCACAGTCTTTCTAAGAGTCACTGTATCATAATGTGGATTTATTTTGATCCTGACAATTCAACACATGATTTGGGTACCCCTTCCCTGAGGTACACTCTGCTTTCACTCATATTGGTTAGGACATCTGAATTGGTCCTAATTCACTATCAGGCAGGATTAAGAAAAACTTTTGTTCTTTCAGGGATAAGTGCTGGTAAAGGCCATATTTCACAAGTTTTAATCCGGCTTGTCCCAAGCTTTAATCTTCTTGGAATAGGAGATACAGTAGGCAGGTCAGATTTGGGATTTTGAAATCCAGCTAAGCATGAGTACCCAAGGATAGAATTTACGGGCACAGAAGTCTTAATGCACTAATTAAGAAGGATTCTGTAAAAGAGGTGAAGGTTGATTTCTGTTTTGGCATAGATGCCAAGGGTTCTTTCCAAGCTGAAGATGCTTGTATCACTCTCAAATTTTAGAATCATTCAGTTTCTCTAAAGAGTGGAGATTAGGTGATTTCTTCTAAAGATTTTATGAGATAATGGTTAATAATTTGCTATTATTTCTAATAAGGAAACCAGGATCAGAATTGTTCTCTGACTAAAGTCTTAAAATGTATTCTAATCAGCAAATATTTTTCAAACTGTTGTTTGAAGGATTCAGTGGCAGGGCTACAGAGGGTCTACAGAAGTGTAGAAAGTCTGATCCATATTTGGGTGAGGTGAGGGAATATGTGATATATTTTCTGGTATTTAATTGTTTAGGGTGAGTAAATAAATGAAGGAATGCAAACAGATCCTAGCTTCGGAGAGCTCTCCTCCACCAGGGATGTAAATTTGCATTATGAACTTAGAGAGGCAGAATTTTGCTACTAGAGAGAAATGCATTTCAGGGATCTCAAAATCATGACGTGCCAATGATAGCACACTTTTTTTCTCAACGGATTAAGACAGTAAATGTGTTTGTGTGTGTGTCTCCCTTAAGCTTTACAAGAGAAATCTTAGACCCTAAGAAACTTTAGGCACACCTGCTATTCTGCCTATTCAATAGAACGGAGAACACTTATTTTCCTTCCCTGAAAATTTATTTTTAAGGGTAAAAAGTAATTTAGCAGGGCTTTTTGTGGTTGAAAGGTTTGAAATGAATGAAGAAGCAGAGCAATGCTAGGATGAGAAGTGTCTATGGTCCAAGAATAGCTCCGTGGGTCTTGGCCCAGAACACCTTGACTCTTTGACTCATCTGTGGGCCTAGATGAACTATGCAATCACTGTGTTTCACTTTGAAGGAATTATCTGCTCCACAATGGAGGTTTTTTTCTTTTTTTGGACTTTTTATTTTGTATTGGGGTATAGCTGATTGATGTTCCCAGGTGGCACAGTGGTAAAGAATCTCCCTGGTGATGCAGGAGATGCACGAGATGCAGGTTCAGTCCCTTGGTTAGGAAGATCCCCTGGAGAAGGAAATGACAACCCACTCAAGTATTCTTGCCTGAAAAGTTCCATGGACAGAGGAGTCTGGCAGGCTACAGTCCATAGGGTCACAAAGAGTGGGACACGACTGAGATGCTGAGCATACATAGCCAATTAACAATTTGTGATAGTGTCGGATGAACAGTGAAGGGACTCAGCCATATATATACATGTATTCATTCTCCCCTAAACCCCTCTCCCACCCAGACTGCCACATAGCCATGAGCAGTGTTCCATGAGTTATGCAATAGGTCCTTGTTGGTTATCCATATTAAATATAGCAGTGTGTACATGATCATCCCAAACTCCCCCCACCACCCGCTGTACCTGCAGGCAATGGGAAATTTTGTTTTATGAGTCTGTGAGTCTCTTTTTGTTTTGTAAGTTTGTTGAAATTCCCCCCCCCCCCAAACTTATTTATTTTTAGTCAAAGGAAAATTGCTTCACAATATTGTGTGTGCCTCTGCTCTATATCAACATAAGTCAGCCATAGGTATGCATGTGTCCCTCTGTCTTTAACCTCCCTCCCACCTCCCACAAAATGGAGATTTTCTAACTGAAAAGACCCCAAAGCACACACAACCCAACAAAGATTCCTTTTCAGCATTTTATCACCTTCAGAAATAACGATGCTCCCAGTACAACTAGTGTTTCCATTGAAAGAACATGTTACTTGGGATGAGACCCTCTTAACAGGACTTTGCAAATTGTGGCCTGTGGACCAAATCTAGTCAGCCCCTGCTTTGTACTGCCCTCAAGTTTAGAATGGATTTTACATTTTTAAATGATAACATTTTAAATTGTTAGACAAGTTAGTTTACAGAATATCTTTAATTTTTCCTCTTGGCCCACAAAACCTAAAATATTTACTGTCTGGCCCCATACAGGAAACGTTGACTAACGACCATTTCTCTGAAACCCTTGACTTTATTATTATTTAATTTTTATGTTTTGCTCTCTGTGATCATTTATATTCCATATGAATCTAAGACATTAAATTAAATTTAAGGCAATTAAACATTCAGCTCACAATTCTCCCAAATCCAATAGGAATAAACTTGTAGTTTTTATATTATATAATAATTTTTGGATGATTGACAACTTATCCTATTATATGTTCCCATTCAGGAACATGGGCTTCCCTGGTAAAGAATCTGCCTGCAATGTGGGAGACATTGGGTTCAAACCTGGGTTCGAGCCCTGGGTTGGGAAGATCCCCCGGAGAAGGGAAAGGCTACCCACTCCAGTATTCTGGCCTGGAGAATCCAATGGACTATACAGTCCATGGGGTCACAAATTGTCGGACACGACTAAGCAACTTTCACTTTTCAGGAACATGATAGATTTCCCCCTTTATTCAGATCTTGTTTTATGGCCTTTGATAAAATTGTATGGTTTTCTTCACATTGCCTGGACAATATTTCTTTTTTTAAATTTCTTTTTTAATTGGAGGAAAACTGGTTTACAGTGTTGTGTGGGTTCTGCTGTACAAGGACGTGAGTCAGCCATAATTATCCATGTACCCCCTATCTCTTGAGCCTCCCTCCCCTCCTCTATCCCACACCTCTAGACCATCACAGAACCCCAGGTACAGCAGCTTCCTACCAGCTCTCTGTTTCACATGTGGTAGTATATATGTGTCAATGCTACTTTCTCCATTCACTGCACTTTCTCCTTCCCCCACTGTGTGTCCACAAGGTCCTTCTCTACATCTGCATCTCCATTCCTTCCCTGCAAATAGATTCATCAGTACCGTTTTTTTAGATTTCATATATGTGAGTTAATATATGATACTGGTTTTTCTTTTCCTGACTTCATTCTGTATAATAGGCTCTAGATTCATCTACCTCACTGGAACTGACTCAGACTCATTCTTTTTATGGCTGAGTGATTTTCCGTTGTATATATTACCACAACTTCTTTATCAATTCATTGGTCAGTGAACATCTAGGTTACTTCCATGTTCTGGCTATTGTAAATAGTACTGCAATGAACACTGGGGTACATGTGTCTTTTAGAATTGTGGCTTTCTCAGGACATATGCCCAACAGTGGGGAGGCTGTGTCATATGGTAAATTTATTCCTAGTTTTTTAAGGAAACTCCATACTCTTCTCCATTATGGCTGTATCAGTTTATATTCCTGCCAACAGTGTAGGAGTGTTCCCTTTTACTCCACATCCTCTCTAGCATTTATTGTTTGCAGATTTTTTGCTGATGGCCATTCTAATTGGTGATACCTCATTGTAGTTCTGATTGCATTTCTCTAATAATTAATGATGTTGAGCACTTTTCATGTGTTTATTTGCCATCTGTATGTCTTCTTTGCAGAAATGTCTGTTTAGGCCTTCTGCCCATTTTTTGATTGGGCTGTTTGCTTTTCTGATATTGAGCTGTATGAGCTGCTTATATACAATTTGGAAATTAATTCTTTGTCAGTTGTTTCATTTGTAATTATTTTCTTCCATTCTGAGGGTTGTCTTTTAATCTTGTTTATTATTTCCTTTGCTGTTAAAAAGCTTTTAAGTTTAATTATGAACAATATTTCTGATGGGATGTTTTCCTATTTTATAGACATCCCCATTATGAATTAAACATTTCCCCAATATCCATTTTAAGATATTTAATACCAGTGTAGAAAAATAATTATGGATTTTTTGTGTTTATCTTGTGTATCGATTCCTTACCAAACTCTTTGACTAAACTCTAATGATTTCTTTTTCTGAAAGTGTTCTGAATTTTATACATACGAATCACATCACCAGCAAGGAAAGAAAATGTACCTTTACTCTTTTAATATTTATATGGATTCTAAAACTCCTGATTTTTATGGTTGTATCTGAAATAGGGATTAACAATAATGGCACAAAAATATATCTGTAATGGACATAAATGCTGTTAACTGTTTGTTTTTAGATCATAGTTTACCAGGCAGAAGCCACAGTGGTTGTGTTTTTGCCTTGAGAAGGTGTAGTGCATTTAGGCAGAGTAAGCCCCTCAAGGTAATCAGACAGTGCCGGGAGGGCGTGGTGAGACTCAGTCAGGGAAGCAGAAGCCCTGGGCTCTCATCTTCCTGCTCTGCTGTGTGACGTGAATAAGCCCCTTTACCCCTCTGAGCCTTGGACTGCTCACATTTTACACTTTGCTATCTTATTTGAAAAGCTGAGACTCTTCATAACCCCACCCCAACCCTCTCAGTAAATACTTTTTCCCCTGGCTTCCTTCCTTGCTCTGCATCCTGCCCCAGGCCCTTAGTTCTGAAGATAAAATTTTGGGGGGTGTCCTCCTGGGATATACTTGATTAAATTTGAAGAAAGAGATCGTATCAGAGCAATATGCTATTTCACATCATTTTTCGTCATTTCTTGGAGCAGCTTCTGGGTTGAGGTTCCTGCCTCTTTTTCAGGCTAATGCATTATGGATGAGGTACAGCTGTGACCAATAAAGATCCTTCTTTCAGAGTGAAAACAGGTCCCCTTCGTGTGGCCTAAAGGCCCGGGTGAGACCGAGAAGGGGGCTGACACCTTCTGGCACATCTTTCTGATGAGCCTTCCAAAAATGTGCTCCTTTCTGTTTGTTTCTTGCTACTTTTTCTTCCATTCTGTTAGCCCTTAAATCCACCTTGAATACTGACACATTTAAAAGCAATGTAAAAACATAAAACAATATCAATGTTTATTCCCACAAATGAATAGTCAGAAGGCACTGCAATACCCATCTACCAGCAGACTTTCTTCTGTATTCTAGAAGTTTAAAGTCATTGTACATGTGGAAGGGCTGAAGCTCTGAGGGAAGCTGCATTGCGTGACTTCAGGCAATGATTTACTTTGTGGGCAAATAAAAGGTGCCCCAGGAATTGTGCAGTGCAGCTGGTCCCAAGTCCTGTATGGTTTGAGTTGATTGTAATTTTGCTCATTTGTGCCAGAAAATTAAGAGAAGGCATGACATTTACTCAATCAATATGTATATGGAATTCCTACTATGAGGTGCTACAAGGGATGAGTAAGACAGTTCCTGACTCCAGGGCATTTCAGGTGAAGGAGGAGATAAAATGTACAACAGAGTGTGTGGAAGCATGTGCCCAGTATAGGGGAGAGGAACAAAGGAAAGACTCTTGGAGCTAAGGGTATAAAGGCATTGGTTTTAGCAAGGAAGGCGTGGTGATTTCACGGAGAAGATGGAATTTGAACTGAGCCTTGGGAGGTGCTAGAGTTTCACCCAGGTAGTGAGTGGAAGTTAGGAGAAGGGCAAGAGAAAAGGCTTGGTAAGCAATGAGGAAATGCAGAGTGTTGGGGTGAGTAGCTCAATTTGTTTGAGATGCGGCTTCCTACAGGAAAAGTGATGATGGTTTAGTTGCTAAGTTGTAGCCAGCTCATGACCTCATGGACTGTAGCCCTCCAGGCTCCTCTGTCCATTGGATTCTCCAGGCGAAAATACTGGAATGGATTGCTATTCCCTTCTCCAGGGGATCTTTCCAACCCAGGGATCAAACTTGGGTCACCTGCCCTACAGGCAGTCTCCTTCATTTCAAGTGGATTCTTTACTGACTGAGCCACCAGGGAAGCCCAATATGAAAAGCCTACCATACTTGGTTGAGGAAACTGCTTCAAGCACCATATCTGACCTTACCTGCATGGCCTTTAGCTCCAGAGTTATACTTTGTTATACATCAGAAAAAAAGGGTAAGGAAGCCTAGGTGATTGTCCCTGACACTTCATTTCAGAATGAAGGGCTGCAATCATTCAAGGAGTTGTCTCAGAAATGATAGATTTTCCATCCCTATTTGAATAGCACTAGTATCTCATTTTTGAATACAAAATGATCACACACATCCAGCAATCTCCTTTGCTGTATTCCCATCCCAGCAGAAAACTATACACTCACACCCCATCTTCCATCTAGAAATATCCACATGGTTAGTATTCTTCCAGTGCAATGCTATTGCCTGTCTGATTGTCACTTCACTTGAGATAACCCAGAAATTTCTTTTTCTCCCAGTAAGCAAAGACTTGATCAATTTAATCTGGCCAACATCAACCTGAAAAACATATGCTGCTTTATAGGAAAAACATATGTGTATGAAACTGCCTGAACCCTCACCTTCTTCATCATTCACAGCTCTCTTCTTGTAGGTGAGGCAGAGATTTTGCATGCCTCAGAAGTAGATTGAATATGTTATTCTACCCAGGGAAATTACTGCTCATCCAGAAAAAGGGCCTATTTATACTGATTGGGGCGGGGTGGGGGAGCAAACACTGAAGCCATTTATTTGCTAACTGTGAACCCCTTGGGCAGAATGAACTTGAAGATTTAAAATTCTGTGTGGACTGCCTAGTCAAGTTTCAAACTTGCACGATCAATTTCTACACCGATCTCTTATTGCTAATGCATAGCTTTCTTGAATGTTCTGCATCAAAATGCCATAGACCTCCTCAGTGCTCCCTAGCAGAGTATAGGGTGCCATCAGATTGTTACCATGTTGTATTAGTAAGCTTGGGCTGCATTAACAAAATGCCAGAGACTGGGTGGCTTAAACAACACAAGTTTGCTTCTCACAGTTCTGGAAGCTGGTAAATCCAGGGTCAGTAGGCTCACCAATGCAGTTCTTCGTGAAGCTTCCTTCCAGGCCTGTAGACAACTGACTTCTTGCTGTGTCCTCACATGGCATTTCCTTTTGCATGTGTCCAGGGAGAGAGAAAGAAAGATCTCTTCCTCTCCTTTTAAGGTCACTACTCCCATTGCAAGTGTTCCACTCTCATGACCTAACCTAATCTAATTTATCTCCCAAAGACTCAGTCTCCAAAGATCATTACAGTGGAGGTTAGGGCTTCAGCATGTGAATTTCAGTTCAGTTCAGTTCATTTCAGTTCAGTTGCTTGGTTATGTCTGACTCTTTGCAACCCCATGGACTGCAGCATGCCAGGCTTCCCTGTTCTTCACCAACTCCTGGAGCTTACTCAAACTCATGTCCATTGAGTCGGTGATGCCATCCAACCATCTCATTGTCTGTCATCCCCTTCTTCTCCTGCCTTCAATCATTCCCAGCATCAGGGTCTGTTCAAATGAGTTGGTTCTTCGCATCAGGTGGCCAAAGTTTTGGAGTTTCAGCTCCAGCATCAGTCCTTCCAATGGATATTCAGGACTGATCTCCTTTAGGATGGACTGGCTAGATCGCCTTGCTGTCCATGAGCTCTCAAGAGCCTTCTCCAACACCACAGTTCAAAAGCATCAGTTCTTCGGTGCTCAGGTTTCTTTATAGTCCAACTCTCACATCCATACGTGAATACTGGAAAAACCAAAGCTTTGACTAGACAGACCTTTGTCGGCAAAGTAATGTCTCTGCTTTTTAATATGCTATCTAGGTTGGTCATAACATTTCTTTCAAGGGGCAAGCAACATGTGAATTTGGGGGGACCCAAACACTGAGTCCATAACACTTGCTATAGAGACAGTGACTTACTAAGAGGTGTTGTGGGAGATGATACCAGGCAAGTCTTGGAATGCCTCACTAGGTCCTATGTCTTGTCATGAATGAGCACTATCATGTCATGAGTTGGAAAAATGAGGAAAGCGTGTAAAAACTCAGTACCACAACAATGTGTTGACCCTTGCTCAAAATGATGATAAAAAATAAAAATCATAAAGTTAATGCATGCTGAGCACAGATTATGCCTACTACTGTGCTAAGCTCTTCCATATATATCATTTTGATCCTTACAAGAAGATGGGAAAGTAATTTTTATCTCTTCTATCTTAAATAAGAAGGAATGGAGGTTTTGAGAGGTTAAGAAAATGGCCCAAGTTTACATATCTAAGAAGATGTGTTTGACATGAAATCTCATGTTCTTTTTTTCTATAGCCCTTAACCTAAGAGGAAAAATAGCATCCTCTCTGATATTTATTTGTGAAATTTAATTGGTAGACAAACATGGGTTTTGGGGGGGGGATAGTGAATGAAAATTAATAGTTTTAGGTCAATAAAAAGATACAGAATTTCCTTCTTATAATAAAAGTAGTTAAAAAGTTAAATGCTGGAGAGGATTTTGGAAGAGAAATTAAGGCAGTTGCAGAGTGTTTGCCAGAGAATCAGACTGAAGGAACATCAGTGTGATCCAGTGGAGAAAGACGGCGCTAAAACCGGACTGCCATGTCCACCTGGGCGGGTGGCGCACTGCCCAACACCAAGGGTTACTGCTGAATGTTGTGCTCTCCACAAATGGTACACAGTGGAGATGAGCAGCCCTCACCCTGTGGGCATGTGTTCAGTGGTCCTGGCAGAGTCCTTCCTGAACTCTAGCTGAGGCTTGCCACTATAGTGGAATTAAGCTGGGCAACTCATTTCCCCTCCAATCTCAGTATTTCCATTGTAAAATAACTGTGAATATTGACTTTTTTTTAAACTTGTATTAGACATAGTTTTTTTTGGGGGGGGGGAATGGAGAAAAACATGGCTATCTATTATCTTTTGTGGGTTTATAGAACAATAGAAGACTAGATATTACTTTTGAATTGGGAGATTTTTTCATTTATAAGTGTAAAAGTATCTTTGTGTTGCACCTTTTTAAGCATTATCCATCTATGGCTTCCCAGGTGGTCCTAGTGGTAAAGGATCCACCTGCCAATGCAGGAGATGCAAGAGATGCAGGTTTGATCCCTGGGTCAGGGAGATCCCCTGGAGGAGGAAATGGCAAGCCACACCAGTATTCTTGCCTGGAGAATTCCACGGATGGAGGAGACTGGTGAGTTACAGTCTGTGGGGTCACAAAAGAGTCGGACGCAACTGAGCACAAATCTATAATACAAAATGATATTTTTTCATGTTTGGTTGCTAGTATTTGACTTTTATTTTAGATGAATAGTAGAGCTGAAATGATTTCTTATGTTACATAAGGAGAATTTTCCTTGAATTAAGTTAGCAGCAATGGAGAAGCAGGATATGTGTGATTTATTCTGTGTTGCAGTACTGGGAACCACGTATTTATTTTTAAAGGGTGAAATGATGGTGGCAGGAAAATTACGTTAGTCTCTAGGATAATTGTGTGATTAAAAAATAAGATTTTTAAAAATCTAAAATGATGAGAATAATTTAAGCCATTTCTTTTTTATTATATTTTTAGATAATGTGAAGTAAGTATAGTAATGCAATTTAAAAACAGGTCTTAAAATATCCTTACAGGTGTAAATAAACTATTCAGGCTATAAATTAAATGATCAATAATAACCATGAGGCAAGCTGCAATAAATATTTCTTCTGTTTTCATAAATTGTTTCTCTATCAGTTGAGTAGCTTTCATGAAAAATAAAAAAGCATACAGTAAAACTAATTATGATATTTACATCTTAGTTTTGAAATTGACTTGATAGGTTTTTTTTAATTGTTTCTGCATAGCCTTTTTAAAGGGAGAAAAGATTTAATAATAATGTACTTTAGCATTATTTATGATCATCGATTAAATCCGGCACATTTGAGGTGGCTTTATTTTATAAAGTTCATGGCTAGAAGACAGGTTTTCACAGTTTTTCTGTAAATATTCCATTATTCTGAATCTTTTGACTTGGGAATTTTTGTCCTTGAAATTCTAGGTTATTAATTTAATTGATGTAATCCTTGGGGATACATTTATCTTATCTTTGTAATCAAATAACTGGGTTTTAAGCAGATGCTAAGCAGAAATCCAAAAGAGGGGGTCTAGCTCAGGAGGAGAACCCTTTGTCCTTGGTGACTATTCTCAGGGGCCTTCCTTTGCCCACTAGCTGCTCTGGGGCAAGGCATGCCAGTACCCTATGCTAGAAGAGCCCAGAATAATTTTTCACATTTTGATCTAAGCACATTTTCTATTTTTCTGTGTTCTTTGAAGTGCTAATTAACTATAATAATCTAAGATGTCAGTGGTCGCCACGTGTGGGCAAAGGCAGAAAATGATTTATAGTCTGATTAAGCTGGCATCTTCACGCCGAAAACAGGAACTAGAAGTTGATGATGTAGCTCAATGAAAGTGAAGCATGCAAGGCCACAGTCTACTGAGGGTGCGATTTGAATTGAAGTTGAAGAAACCTCTCAAGAGGCTTTCTTCTACTTTATAACCTTTTCATATTGTAAGCAGTAAGGACATCCAACCTTGTCAGGTTTTAAGGAAGGCTCTTCAGCTTATACATGTAAGTAAGTTGCAATGGAGTCAGAAAACACTGTAAGTCTAAAGTTTCCATAATGATGGGTCAATAGTACACTTTGAACAAGTTTCAAAGTGCATTTTCTGGAGGCTCTTGACAAAGGAAGTATCCAGTGGTAGATTTTGTTTTTCCAAGACAAGCATAGGTAAAGGTCAGCAATCGCCAATGATTTGGAGCACTGGTAGTAGTTGGCTATTCTTCGTGATGTTTAGAAACATTTAAAATGGCTTGTTTCAGAGTCTTTATCACAGTGTCTCATATATCTACTATCTTCAGAGTAGCTGCAACATAATATTTTCTATGAATAACTGTAACTCAGCAATAACTGGATGCCCAATACATAGAGAATGATATGCAAACACACACCGCTATTGTCCAGCGGTTGAAGGCACATGCTGACTTGTCCCATCAGGTATGTGCCAGCGTTACCCACTGGGGAACTGATTTCTCAGTCAATATATTTTGTACCTTGGGGAAAACTCAGAAATAATAACTATCTTAGGAATGTCTTTATCAAGGCCAAAGAAAACAAAGGGTTATTTTGGGAGAATAATGCAAACATATTAAAAAACAAAAAGTGGATAGCAAATGTGATGTGGGACAGCGGCCTGTGACAAAGCTGTGACGGGAGAGGCAGCTGCCTCACAATATGAAGCGAGCGGTTCTTTACCTGAACTGTGTTATTTGACCTTCTTCTTGTCTTCTCTCAATATTGTTTCTCTACTCATGAGACTCTCTTCAGTGAGAAAACTAAAGTCAAGAGAAAAATAGAACATATCTTAAGGATAACCAGTAAAGGAACCGAGGCTGATTCCATGAATAAACAACTGTGATTCATTAAAGGACACTATGTGGGGAGAGACCTTAGAGATAATCTATTCCAGCTCTGTTTTTATAGATAAAACAGGTTTACTCACTTTTCATTCATTCATCCATTCACACATTTGACAAATAGATATTGCCCTAGTTTAGGCACTGGGGAACAGAGGAATAATGTCTCAGACCCACTGAGTTTACATTCTAATGCGAGACAAGCAATGAAACACCTAAGTTTAGATAATGATATGTACTGGAAAGAATACATCAGGGTAAGAATGGCTAAGGCTAACCCTAGGTTGGGTGGTCAGGGAAGGCTTCTCTGAGGTGGTGGCATTTGTGCTGAGACCAGAATGATGAGCAGGAGTCAGTCACAGAGCACTTTAGTTCACAGAAGCAGCTGACACAAAGCTCGAAGGTGGGCATGAGCTCAGCAAACCCAAATAACAGAAAGAAGGAGCCTGGTGGGCAAGAGTGGGGGACGGAGTGTGGAGAGGATGAAATCAGAGTGGTTGGCTACAGTAAGATCATGAAGACCTTGTCAGCTGTGGTCACATGGTTTATATTAAGATAATCTAATCGGTCAATCCTCAAGGAAATCAGTCCTTGAATATTCATTGGAAGGACTGATGCTGAAGCTGAAACTCCAATACTTTGGCCACCTGATGCGAAGACCTGATTCATCTGAAAAGACCCTGATGCTGGGAAAGACTAAAGGCAGGAGGAGAAGGAGATGACAGAGGATGAGATGGTTGGATGGCATCACTGACTCGATGGACATGAGTTTGAGCAAACTTGGGGAGTTGGTGATGGACAGGGAAGCGTGGCATGCTGTAGTCCACGGGGTCGCAAAGAGTCAGACACAACTGAGCAACTGAACTGAATCTAATCAGAGCAGTTGAGGGTTTGAGTTTTAAGCAAAGGAGTAAGACTGTGACTTCCTTAAACAGAATCATGTGGTTAGAACATTTATTCAAGAAGCATTTATTGAGGGTCTTTTTGATCCACAATGCAGTGCCACATGTCATGTGCTGAGCAGTTAGAAGAAAAAAAAAATCTCTGACACTTTTCCTTCTTTTTAGAAGCTCTCAATTTGGAAAGAAACAATTGGTGTTGCACTTGTGTAATGAATCAAAACATGAAACACTATGTGAGCCAATGGGAAGGAGTGCTGAGTTAAGAATTAGAAGACCTGATTGAATCTGTTTCTCAGAGTCTTGGTTTTGTCTTCTAAAGAAAGAAGAAGAAGAATGCCTGCCTTGCCTGTCTTATCAGGGCACTGTGGTAGAGCAAAAGAGATCATGTTTGCAGAAGCAGCTTTGGGAAGACACTTTCAAAACCCTCAAATGTTATATTAATATGATGAGAGTACATGGTATTGGGATTGGATAAGGGACCAGATTATGGAGAGTTTTAAATCTAGATTAAGAATTATTTTATTTTGAGGGCAAAAGAGTGTTCATTAGGGGGTTTAGAAGAAGGGGAAGCTATGATGAATAATATTTTTATTCATTCAAGAATATATGGAAAACAGAGTAGGGAGAAAGGAGAGAAGAAAAAGATTATTCTCAAGGTTTTGAATTCTAGTCCCTGGAAGAAGGATGGTCCTATTGCTGGAAGTTCTCAAGCTGTGAAGAGGCCACTCTTTATGGGCAGATAATGAGCCAGGTCTGAAAACACTGATAATCAGGAGAACCTGGTTATCCTGGCCCCTCCTGTGGGTCTGGGCTGCAAGGAGTTGGGGATTTGGGGCGGGGGGCTCAGATTTAACTATCATCTCATATTGCGGGTGGTTAAACTATGAAGTAGGTTCTGTTGATGAGCAGAAGTGGGTAGAGAAGGCACTGAGGAATGAGGACTGAGCCTCTGTTTATACCTAGAGTCAAAATGGAAAAGAGGGAGGCAGGTGGCACGTGGGGACTCAGGACTGGAGAAGCACAGAAGTGGAGAAGCACAGAAGTCCTTTTTCCAGGCATGTGCTGTCTTGCCTTTCCTTTCTTATGAACTCAACCTTGACCTTCTGGACCCAGCTCACATTCTCCAGGACATTTTCTTTGTCTTTGGTTTGTTAGGTGAAAGGATACACTCAGTGAATCTTCTAATGACATACCATGCCTATTTATAGTTATGGGACTCTTTTCTGCCTTCCCTATTCAATTAAAAATTTCTTGAAGGCAGAAATGGTGCTAACCCCAGTACCTAGCACAGACGTGGGTTCATCAGTGGATGTCTGATGAATGACTGCATTCAGAACTGAGAGCAAAGGTGGCTTTGAGAAGGAAAGATGGTGGGAAAGAATAATGCATTGCATGGTATAAAATATTAAGCATTAATGGGAATATTTGATTAGATTAGAGGCTATGAGAGGTCTTCAAGAGGCAGAATCATTAGAATAGGAATAGAGTGGCCTGGCAAAGATCTAACTGTGTGGGGGTGGGGAGGGGTTGGAGAAGGGAATGGGTGATAATAAAATAGAAGGGATCATTTGCACCCCAAATTTGGTGGGGAAATAAGGGAGACATGAAGGAGAGAGGGAGCAGAGGTTCTGTTCATTTTTTAATTTTGTTTTTGAGATAGGGAAAACCAGGATCATGGATAAAACATGACTAAAACCCCCAAGCATTAGTTAGCTGTTATGCCTAGTTGCCACCAGACATTCAGATGCTTTTGACATTGTATCATTCACCTTTACCTGGAAAATTCTCCTCAGGCACAAATTAGAGCTGAATGTGGTGGAGCCATATTCCATCATGAGCTATGACTAAATGCTCTGCCAATAGTTGGTCTAAAGATTATTTTAACTTAGATGGCAACTGCAAGTTTTAATTTATTATTTATGAAACTTTACAGCTGTATTTCCACGAGAATGAATTGCTGGTTCATTTATCAGGTGTGAAGGAGTGGATGTTAACAGGTAGGCCTGAAAACTTGGGAGAAGGGATAGCCTATTTAAATCATTGTTGGTGGAGGTGTGGAGAGGTTCCTGACAGGACTGTGAGGTAAGGTGGAGGGAATGCCAAAAGTTGATTGATGTCCTTCTTTTGGATCAGAAAGTGTAAATTTCTATCACAGAGATTTTGGGGTTGACAGCATTGGCACCTCCAAAACTTTATTGGCATGTAAGTTAAAATGCACACAGTGATCTCATTTCTTTCAATTAATATATGCCACCACCTCAGGTATACTTGGGCTCAGATTTTCAGACTGGTAAACTCCTATCTACCTTTGAGGACCTCGTCACAAGGCCACCTCCTTTCCCCAGCTCTCCCTGTAGAGTAATTGCTTCCTTCTCTGTATTTCTTCAGCACTTGTCGCTGTGTATACTCTGTGGCGTCACCATTTATCTTGGACACAATGTCTTTCCTGCTAGAGTGAACTTTTCTAGGCTGGGGTCCTGTTTTAATGCTTTCTGTATCCTTGGCACCCAGCACAAACCAGCCAGAGCAGGCTCCTAATAAAAGTCTGTTGAGTGGATGAATGAAATGGCAAGGGAAGGACCTTGTACACACTTGGGTTCTTCTGAAACACATAGTTGATCAATTTTGTTTTTAAGACCTACTTGTGTTGAAAAACAAGTGACAACTGTGAGGTGAGGATTAGGTGAGAAGAGATAAAGAACCCAAGCAATGATCAGCTGAGGAGTTTCAGGAAAAGAAGTCACCTGAGTCTGCTGAGGGGGTGGGGTGAGGGAGGCAGAGGGGACTAGCCAGTGTTTCTCTGACTCCTAGATGGTACACCAGCGAGGCACCAGCATTATGAAATTTGCATGCAGCAGGGATAGTCTGGGACATGCCCGTAAGGCTGCCTCTGATGGAAGAAAATGGGCGATGTTGGGAAGCCAGATGAAACTTGTTTCATTCAGGGCAAAATTCTAATTTTCAGAAATCTGCAAAAAGATACAAAGGAAATGTTTGAAAAGCAAAAGCTGCTTGTAGAGGTTTCTAGACAACTGAGGCAGATCAGACATACTTGCATGTGGTGATAGCTTCATCATTCAAAAAGTTGCTTTTTTTTTTCCTGAGCTCTTTTGGTAAAAACTATGACCCTTCTTCTGTGCTATGCTGGCAGACTCTGTCCAGAAAATAGAATAACCTTCTGTTTTACTGACCTAGAGTATTTCATTTATCCCAAGAGTTTGCCTGTTTCTCAAAAATTCAGAAATATTAAAACTAGCTAAATTGTTTAAGGTTTGGCAATATAATGTTCCATTTATGTGAAAATATAATACATTTAAATGTAAATTCAATAAATCCATTCAATGGTTTATTTGAGCTATAATGAAATAATGATTTTATGAGGAAATCAAATTCAATTGATAATATTTCATGTTCCATAAACTAATCAGTAATTTCACATTCATAAAGTTTTACAAAAACATTTTAAACCTTAAATATAAGGTTTGTCTATATTTTTTCTCTCCAATTCATTACATTTCATCATTTCTTGAAATCTTCAGATTTTTGATTCCTAATTGGTATGAACTGAGAAAAACTGACACAAAATTTGGGTATGAGTTGGTAAGAGAAAGCAGTAGGAATTTCCTGGCCTTGAAAAGGTAATAGGGTAGGATAATAAGATCAAGGTTTTGGAGGAAATCATGTGACTGGGATATTTTTTCTACAATGGCTTCTCTGAAGGCCCAAATGTGTTTCTTCATTTATGGCAGGTAGTAAGTGACTGTCCCAACCTCTTATGACTACTTGGAAGCCCCAAACCACCAGAGTATTGGATTTGAGTCTCAGCTTTGTCATAAATACCCTGGGTGACATTGACTAAATAATTTAACAATTTTTTGCCTTAATTTTCTCATTTCCAATGTGGAACAGCTAATATTTTCCCTACCTACTTATCAAGGACAAAGTCATAAACGTTACAGAATGGTACAACTGAAAGTAAACATATACTTCTACTGCAAACTCTACTTTATGGATCAGGGCTTAAGTGACATCAGATTAAAGAAGGCAAAATAGGACATCTTGGCACCTGCACTAATGGAATGTTCGTGGCATCTTGCTAAGGAGGCATCTAGGTACAATGTTTCCCAGAGTCTCTTTCTTCTTGGTCATTTTCTGGATCTGCTGTTCTAGGGAAGACACTTTGTGAAATGCTGGTGTAATACCATCATGAACAAAGTACCCTGGGATTGTAGGGGGCTCCTGAAAATAATGGAGGAAACTTTAAGACAGAGGAATTTCTGGGGAAAAAAAAAGGCTAATGATTAATTCAGTCATGACTTCTTTTATAATCACAAACCGATGAGGACTGTGCTCTCTGGATTACAAACCAGAGTGTTTTTAGTATTTTAAAAAGAATTATGTAGCCATATCTGATGACAACTATCTCCTTAGAATTTTGTGGAAAATGGAAATACAATGGAAAGTGTCTGAAGAGCCTACTTTACCATTTAGAATTTTAAACTGCCATGTAGCATTTTAAAGTTTTTAAAATGCCATTTTTTATGACTCGAATGCCACACTCATGGTTACTGTTTCTTTTTACATGATGGTGTATCCTACTGCGGAGGGACATCTCTGCTCCTTGAACATTTACTCTCACCTGCTACCATTTGCTGACTTGGACTCGGAATGGTGGTGAGGATGGACGATGTCTCTAAACACCAGATGGGGTAGCCACTTGACACTCACTGTTCTCAAAGGAATGAAAGAATACTTCAGTCCCTTCTAGAAATCTCTTTAAAATAAAAATGGTGGCAGTTTGTATCCTCATGTCTAAGAAATATGGAAACTAGAACACCAGAGAAATTTTGAATTTGGAAAATTGACTTTGCTTTTCATCATTTCAGTTAGATGGCCAAGTGGTGGTGGTTGAAGAACCCATCCTTGGACCAGGGATGGGGCTCTCTGATTTACTCTCCAGAGCACTGTTCCCTAACTTTAATTTTTTGGAGTTGTGTCCCCTTTCTATTATATTGAAAGCTATGCACCTTCTCCATAGAAAAATGCATAGAGTCGGTAAAATCTGGTAACTCGTAAAATTACCTTTGCTTAGAAGATTACTCTTTGCTTAGAACTGGAGCCCTTTGTGTTTAGAAGTACTCTGTGTTCAAAACTAACCCAACTCTTGTTTTATTTCCCCAAAAGGAAATTCAGAATTAGGAAAGGAAATTTTGCATTAGGAAGGTAAGTTGTGGGAATACTGGGGTCCTTCCTCCAAAGTTATTTCTGTTTATTGTATATTGGGATTGACTACTTCATACCTTTTCTGGTTTGAATTGGACACTTGCTTTTGGGTAAAGATGACCTCTTTCCTTCTCATGGGAAAAAAGTTTTCCCATTGAAAGAAATGACTTTGAGAAACCTTTCATTGAGGATTCATTTGATTTTGTATTTGAGATAATAACCTAATTTATTTCCAAGGAGAAGATTTGGATTCACCTGTCAGAACAAGGCTAGACTACTAAATAGTGACTATGTAGGTCTGAAATCATACCATTCAGTTTTTTCTGAAAAAGTATATATTATGACTCTTTTCAAAGTGTCTGCCAACAAATGGCAGGAGGAGCTATAATTTACAGGCCAGAACATGTTTTAGAAATAATCAAAGCATCGCAGACAGGGAGAAGAAATTTTAGAGATGTCTTTGAGCCAGCACAAACTTTTCTTTCCTGGGCAAGTTAGGGTCTCAGAGCCATAAAAACATGTTAAACCTCGTAGTTCCTAGCATACACCAGTGTTTGTGCACTCTCTAAAAATGAGATCTACTTATAAGTAAAATGGAATTTGGGGGTAAATGTCCAGAGCTTGTTAATGGACATGGTTGTTTCATGTTCCACATATAATTAAGTGTGCATCAATATTTTGCAATATGTAATACCTGCCCATACTTGGCAAATTTTAGGTATAAGAACATACCACAGCACGATGTGGGAAAGCAGCCTAAGAACTCGGTATGCTAGGTATGAACTGAGGAACTTTAGTGCTTAATAAAATATTTGTGTGGTAGAGAGGCTAATGTAAATAAGACACATGAAAATGAACTTGGGAACTTGAAGTTAGGTCTACTCTCAGAAATCAAAGACACAGAGAAAACTATGGACACAGAAGGAAAATGCAGACCAAGTACTAATAATTTCCTTCAGCTTTACTTAATCCTAGGAGAAGTGAAATATTCTTGCAGAGGCCATTTGAAATTCTTTTTTGGCTTCTCAGTGAATGAGCTCCTTTCTGTTTGAAGAATTTCCCACCTTAAGAGCCTTAGTGGAAAGGACAGACCACGTTCCGCCACGGGAGTAGAAAATGCCGGATGAGGACCCTGCCAGCCCCCCTGAGTGCTACGGCGGGCATGTGGCTTTGCTGACTTAGATCCAGAAGGCAGTGGCATAGAAGCAGGGGTTGCTAGGACTTGTATGGGTTGAGGACAGGGTCCGTTCAGTAAGACTCATTCACAGGGGCTAGGCTCGATTCTGGTGGGCTTTGGGGGGTGGGTGGGCGTAGCTACAGCATCCTGCAGCCTGCGCTGGGGTTGTCAGGAGTTCAAGAGGCTGATGGCCAGCCGGGTCTGCGCCCAAGAGCAGCGGGGTTCTCACAGGACAGGACTGAGGATTGTTTTGGGCCCTGCTATTCGTTTATACCCTCAAGCCTGGTTCTTGGCTTCCTAGAGAGAAGTCTTTTAAGAGTTCATTTTCTGCCTAAATTTAGAGTTGTTTTTGCTGCTGCCAAGAACCCTGACAAATACCTACCCATTCCCCCCTGAGAAGCCATAAAACCAGATTTTTCACAACGTTCAATACCTAGCAAAATGGTCTATCATACAGAGAAGACATTGGAAAACATTGTAGACTTGATTGTGGTATTTAAGATAAGACATCTCTGACTTACAGTCTTGACATTGTCTCTCACTCCCGTTGTGTGCTAACATCACATTTCTCCTTTGAGGAGTATCAGGCAAGAACAAAAGGTTACATTCATTTCCAAGAAAAAGATACACACCTACCAATCAGCAAAAGTCAGAACAAAGTACTCCAAGGTCTTTCCATATCAAAGTCCTCAACACCGGCTGCCCATTAGAATCTCCTGGGGCAGCTTTAAAACATCCTCCTGCCCTGGGCCCACCCCAGATCAATTAAATCAAAGTCCCTGGTGTGGGGGTGCAGGCATCAGTATTTTAAAGTTCCTTAGATGATCATAACGTGCAGTGAGGATTGTGATCCACTCTGAGCAGGACCTTCTTCCTTGCTCTGTGCTCTGGGTGTGGTTTCAGTATCATGTGTACCTAGAGGGACTATCGACTTGTCTGTAACACACATACCCTGAAATAGCACTGACCTTCTTGACTTCCATATCATATTGCTCTGATATCAGATTCAGTGACATTGGGCACTAACCATGACCTGTCTCCTTTTACCTTTGTGCTTTCTAGGTTTCTCTGGCCCACTGAGTGGCTTACTATGGATGCTTCTCTGCATACAATAAAATTCAACTTATTCTTCAAACTATATTCCATGCAGTCACTTAACCATATACATTTGTCTGCCCTTTCATTTCAAATTTTTATCTTTAAACAGTTTATATAATTGCATTTTGTATGTGTGTGGTTTTTTAAGGCACGAGAGAATATATTACCATGTTTAATTTTGAACATCAATTCATTCTGTGTGCTAATAGGGTAGTCTTTAAAATGTGTCAGTCTCTAGCTTTCACAATGATTGGCTTTAGTTGGTTTTCCACTTCAGAGTTTGGGTTTGGATTAAAAATTAAATATGCTTTAACTCTTCTCATTATACCATTTTGCATACATCCAATTAAATTTTACTAATTAGCTTTCTACCGTCATTAATGTTTAAATGTTGTGTGTTCAGGCAAAGTCACTGTTAACTTCCAACTATTCATATTGCCAATTATCTTACAATCAGGTTTTATTTCAGTATGAAATTTTTTCACTATTATATATATATGATACTGGATTATCTCTATTATAACTGGAGTGTAGCTTGAGGTTAAAAATATGTTTATTAGATTTACAATTCACTTAGAAATGTTACAGGGATAAAGGTAATATGTTATAAACTTTAAGTGAGGAAAAATGGAAATCTATGCATAGCTACCATTTAACAAAAATCAGAAACTCTGACTTAGGTGACTCATTCTTGCCATATACATATACAACACTGTAATCTCAAGAGAAATTTTACTTTTCACTTGTACTAGAGTATCACAAAATCCATCTAAAATTTGTTTTATTCTGGATATGAAAAACCCAAGGAACCAAATTCTCCAACAAAGGATAAGTCTACATGAGATTAATTTTTTCCACTTACTGCTTAAATCTTTCACTAATACTTAACTAACTAACTAGCACAACAGAGTTTAATCATGGAAGGAAGTCTTTAATAATAATTGAGATGCCAGAAATGAAAATAGAATTATATTTTACAGAAAAAATGAGATATAAGAGAATACTTGGTATTGGTGTGTATTTTTTTTCATAGAAAAAGAAAAACCTTATAATTTTAGGTTTAGATTTAGTTTCAGTACACACACTTGTGATAAATAAACCCCATTCTTTGAGTAATTGATAGGTGTCAATGCACATGACGTTGTCATGTGGTCACTGAAAATGAGTGAGGTGATGAACTTCTTGAGGCTTCAGACTACGTCTCCTCTTCTGCATACCCTCAACTGTAAGACAAGAGGGTTAGGACACCACGATGGCTCATGTCTTGCTCAACTCCACAATCTGAATTCTTGGCCCTGCTCTCCGAAGCCTGGCACAAAATTAAACTATTAATAAATATAAATATACCAGTTAGAATGATTTACTGTATTTCACTGATTCAAAGATGGCCTTTTTGTTTCACTTCTATCATTTTTGAAATCGGAATGCATCTTATAATTGATGTTGCATCAAAGATGAGTTGGCAGTGTGTTCCCTGTTGGTTTTTTCCCCACTTTTTAGTCAGATACATATAAACTGTGCATCTTACAATAAGGGGAGATATGTGTGTGTGTGTGTGTGTGTGTGTGTTGTAGTTGCTCAGTTGTGTCCAGCTCTTTTGCGACCCCATGGACTGTAGCCCGCCAGGCTCCTCTGTCTATAGAATTTCCCTGGTAAGAATACTGGAGTGGGTTGCCATTTCCTTCTCCAGAGGATCTTCTCAACCCAGGGATCAAACTCCTGTTTCCTGCATTGGCAGGTGGATTCTTTACCATTGAGTCACAAGGGAAGCCTTAGATTCAAGGCTGAAATAGGGAATTAATCCTACCTCTTTCCAAGAGAAATTTGAAGCAATTTATTAAAGTATATAAAATAAGGTAAAATAATAGATATAATATGGAAAAATAAAATAAACCCAAGGTAAGGTGAATTTAAAAATAAAATAAACATATTGCAAGGTCTTGTTAATTTGAAGCTACGGACCCCAATTTTGACTCTGTTTTTTCTTGCTGTCTGAGGCAAAATGAGAAATAAGAGTAATAATTTCTTCCTAACAATGAGGTCTGTGTAAAATTATTTAGTACACAATAAATAGGCTCTATACAAATGAGTTTCTCATATCAAGATTTTTCAAGGATCTTAAGAACCTCCCTTCTCTCTTTCCCATGCCCTGGAAACATTTTTCTTTCCTTTATAAATTTCTTTTCCTAACTATACTATGTCTCCTTTCTTGCTTGTTATTAATTGCAGCTTATCAAAAAACCAATATTCAGTGTTTTTCAGTGACGAACCAGTATTTGGAATTGCAAGTGGTGTAAGAGCAAACACATCCCTGACTTTACGGTTTTTTTTTTTTTTTGACTTTACATTTTTTACCTCAACCTCAAATTGATAAGATTAGAATGATGCTATTTTAGACCTAGAACTCAAACAAATGGTTAATGTTTAGAAATACCTTGACGTGTTACATTTGTTGTAGAGGTTATCACAGCAGTAAGTCTATCTAGAATTTGTGGTTATTTCAGCTTTTTTTTTTTCCTCTGACATCACAGAGTGTATTGATATATGTGCCTAGACTCTGGTGTTTATCATCACCTTGACACTGTCTATTAACCGTCTGTGGAGAAAAATATCCATCTGGATAAAAGTGACAGTGTCACGGACTGGGTTGTGGGCTCAGTTTTGTGATGGCCAACTCGGCTGTTGCAGTGTCGTCTCAGTGAAGCAATCCTTTCTTTGTTTAGTTAAAAAATAAATTTTCAATTTTCCATGTTAATTCTAATAGAATTATAGACTGATTTTATTATTTTTCCCACTGGATTTTTACTAGCATTGAAATATATCTTTAAAACAACATTAAGTAATTTAAAATATTTACATACAACTTTTATCAGCATCATTATTCAGCTTTCTGTTTAGATTTTGTTGATTATATCAGATTAGACATTTGATATATTTAAATGCACACAACCTTTTTTGTAATTGTGCTAGTAGTTACATATCATATATAAGTTAAAACTTCTTGCAAGGTTTTATGGGAATGCATGGGATGTTGGAGATGCTGAGTGGTATCTAATAAAATTCAGTACAAGATTATTAAAACATTTAAAAATCATTTACTCCTATTTCCACAGGGCTTGTGGAATGTTAGGAAACAATCTGACAGTACAAAGCTGTTTAATTCATCTAAATAATAAAGAAATTGAAGATGTTTTTCCTATAGAACAATTAGTTCTTGAAACAGAAGCATGTGTCAGTTGAAGTGCATCTGTGATACAACCTCCGCTTCTGCTGAACATAAGGTTATCTCTGAGTTGTTTTAGCTGAACATGAAATGGGATGTCCATGACAATTCAAGGCCAGCGGTCCATGTGATTCTATAATTACTTTTGCCACTTTGCTTTTGTGGAGCCATTCATTATGAGGTTGGTCTTATCTTGTCATACCTCCATGTCATGAGCAATGTTTTAGTGTATTAGTGACCAAATGCAGGTTTCAGGGTTGGCGATTAGAGTGGGCCAGCTGCCAGCAGTGAGTGAGACTTGAAACCCTGTAATCGTTCAGTGAATTTCTGTTACATTATAACAATAATATTGTTATCGTGATAGATGGACTTTTCTCTAATGAGTAAAATACATGAAAAAAGATGTCTATGTTAAAAAACAAAGCCAATAGCGTGGTTAACAAATAATGTCATTGTACTTTCCAAGTTAAACTGACTTAACTTGGACTTACTGTAAAAATTGCAAATCTGAAAAAGCCTTGAGTTTCAAAGGGGAACAGAAAGAAAAAAAAAAAACTCGAACCAAAACTCAGCAGTAAGATGTGATGAGTTGATGTGAAATGTCCCCTGTTCTGAGCTCAACTGTTTTAAATCAGTGGTTCATTTGTTTGAACTTAGTGATTTATCCTTGGTGGTTCAGACGGTAAAGAATCTGAGCAATGCAGGAGACCTGGGTTCGATTCCTGGGTTGGGAAGATCCCCTGGAGAAGGGCAGGGCAACCCACTCCAGTATTCTTGCCTGGAGGATTCCATGAACAGAGGAGCCTGGCAGGTGACCATGTGACCGTGGGGTCACAAAGAGTCGGACCTGACTGAGCGACTAGGCACAGCGTTTTATCCCGTGAACACTCCCCAGCTCCCCTCCCCACCCTCTCCCGTCCACTGCTGCTTCCTCCCCCCTCTACTGAGCACTGATTTCCCTGTTGGTCTAACTTTCCCTGGTGAAGGTCAGAGTGAAGGTGATATGCTGGGGATAGGGTTGACTTTAAGTGATGTTCTCTTTTACAAAAATATGGGGAGTTTCATTTCCTTTTAAAACACAATTTGTATTTTTCTGGATAACATTTTTAGTCACATAAAAATATCATTTATTTGGTAAGGGCTTTATAAAAACCCCTGAAATTACGATGTCTCCGTTACCCAAGGTGGGGTCTGGCTACTCACCGCTCAAAAATCAATAGGGAAGCAGGGCTGCTGGAAAGAAAGGTTTGCTTTATTTTGGAGGCTGGCAAGGGGAGGGTAGAGGTGGACTCATGTCCGAAGGTGGGCTCCCCCCACTGACCCTTAGTGGGCAAGAGCTTTTATAGGTGGAGGGAGGGGACTACATGCAGAAACATCACAGTCAACTCTGACAGTCATCTTGAAATTAGTCATCAGTGGTTTGATCAGCGTCATCCTGACTGCTTCAGGTACAGTTAATCTTCACTTCCAGGGTCGGTTTGTTCCCATTTCTTTGAGGGCAGATCTCAGAAGTGTGGCAGCTGATGTCATGGCTACAGTCTGGTCCTCATGCAGTTACCTTCTCCCACCTGGTGGGGGTTCCAGTACCTACAAGACAGCTCTAAGAATATGGCTGAAAATTTTATCTACAGCCCTTGAGGAGGAACTAAAACCCTTGACTTTGCGTAATGGCTAAGCTAGTATTACTTTGTCTTGTTTGACAGCTTTCCTTTGCTTTGGCATTTTCTCACTTCTTTGGTTAAACATTCTTTAACTACAGTTTTTCTACAGACGAAAGGCAGGTTGAGAACATCGGGGGCAATTTCATCCCCTCACCTGAATTAAGCATCTTCAGACTCATTTGTTTTTAATGCTATGTATTGTTTTTGCTTAGTGTGTTGAACTAGAAAATATATAAGCAGGTAATTTTATGGTAGCTTATTTCCAAACCCTTAAAAGAGTTATAAAAATGTGGGGCTTTTGGTTTCAAAATAACCTATAGGAGAAATAACCAAAATTTTAAGTTTAATCACAGGTCAAGAAAATAAGCTTAAGCATTCCATGGCAACATTAATAAGACGCCTAGATTACATTAGTATAAAATTTGGAACATTAGACATGGAAATGTCGACTTTACTAACCAGCTTAAACAAGATGAACATGTTGCCATTGCAATGAAAACCAATTCTTTCGTATTCTAGGCTTTTTGTCTACATTGGCATCTATGAAATCGAATGTTTTCAGGTCACTGATAAAAAATGGAAGCATTAAATTGGGGGAAAAGAATTGGGTTAGTTCAAATTGAGTCTTGATTAACTTGAAAAGATATGTTAACCCTTTTAATCCATCCCCAACTGAGGATTGTGTGTCTTACAGCGTGACTAGGGATTTGGAAAGCATTTTAAATTGATGAAGGCATTCCATTCCATGTGGGAGTATATATCTGACCACAAAAAATCAGTTTAGAATTAGATTTTATGAACTATTTTTTGGGTAAGAGAAATAAAACACTTAAATCTTGTAGAAAATAGGTAGACTCAAATAAGAAACGATATCTAAACCTTTTAACTAGAAATAATGGTTAGATTTTGTCTTTGTTGTGTCTCACAAATAACCATGAGGTTCACATAAGAATTTTGACACTAATATAATCTAAAAGGGAAAATAATTGATTCAAACTAGTCTCCTGCTGAAAGCAAGTGGCCCTAGATAAAGGCCAAAATCTTGGGGATTTTTGTCCATGTGAAATCTCCTAAAGAAAAATCATGTGTTGCATTAAATTAAATGTATGTTATTTTGATCATTTTTTTTACATTGGTGAATTTACTGAAAGGTTTATCATTAAGTATAATAAATACAATATATATTACATCATTTTTCAAAGAAGACATTTCAGAGAAAGTTGAGTCCAAATAGTGTAATAATAAATCAAAATGAAGAAAAAACACCAAATAAATCTTATATATATATAATCTAGATCCAGACTGATGTGTAAAAAGAAAATTGTAGAGACAGTGCAATTGGACCATGTAAGTCATTTTTAAAGAATCAAGTTCACAGCCGGCTGTCTGGACTTGGGCCATACTTTATTATCTGAGAATGTTCTTTTCTGCTTTCATCAAATTTTGCAAATGTATTACAACATCTCATCTGTCAGTCCTAATACTGAAAGGCCAGCTAAGCCTTGAAATTACCTGTATACTATCTCATAAGTAATATCATGTGAATGAGCCGAAGTCTCTGCTAGCAGGCCCCAAACTATGAATAAATGAGAGAGCAGCTCATTAATAAATAAATAGTGGTTGATTCAAAGTGTGTTGGGGGGGGGGGTCATGTGTACTGAGGGAAATTATTTCATGTAGGAGACCCAGCTCTATGTGTTTTTAGATTTGGTGGTACTTCTAAATATATGTACTTGAATTTAAGCATTATATAATATAGTACCTAAAATTCTGTAGCTAGAAGTCTGTTTTTATTATTGAAAAATGCACACATCTTCCTTTCCAAGGTAGGAGACAATTACTTTTTTGTTAGCTTTTGCGCTGTCTCAAATGGCTTAAGATCTGAATTTGTCTATGGGGCTGTAGACACTGTTATGGACAGAATGCAATAAAAGGCAAATAAACAGCTATCTAGAATAACTAAGTTAGCCAAATTAAAAAGCAAACAAAACAGCGGTGTGCAATAACTTAACATGATTGAAAAAAGGTAAAAAAATAAGGGAAAACTGTTTTTTAGCTAACAGCATCAAATGTAATATTGAGAAAATTAAGTAGATGAGATTTCTGTTTCTTTATCCAAAAAAATTTATGATAGTCACATGTGTATTACCAAGAACATGGAACAGTGAAAAAACAGATATTGAACTTTATTTATTATACCAAATTGGAAATGATAACCCGGGGATATAAGTTTGTTTTAAAATGTCTCATGAACAGCAACAATCTTGAGGTTATAACAGTCCTGGATTATAGTCAAACGTCTGTATTTAACTTTGAGCAGTTTTTCCAAACCAAACCACACTTAAGCATGGTTATCTCTATCATTGTTCTAACATTGTAATGTTCTCAAGGGAAGAAAGCATACTTCATTATAAGGAAGCTATACAGAGGAAGTTAGGGGCTTCCCCGCTGGCTCAGATGGTAAAGAATCTGCATGCAATACCAAAGACTTGGGTTCGATCCCTGGGTCAGGAAGATCCCCTGGCAAAGGGAATGAATAAAGAGAATTCCCTGGACAGAGGAGCCTGGTGGGCTACAGTCAATAGGGTAGCAATTCTTAGACTTTAGCATGTATCAGAATTGCCTGGAGGCCTTGTTAATAAATAAGACCTATCTTTGGAGTTTCTGATTCAGAAGGTCTAGGGTTGAAATGAGAATTTGCATTTTTAACAAGTTCCCTGGTGATGTTGATGATGCCGATCTGGAGACCACTGATTTATTCTAACTCCTTTCCCTGTTCCAAAAAAACGGGGATGTGCTTTTGGTTATTGTTCATTTTTTAAAAATATCAAATTATTGGTGTTTGAACCTGACTCTCCTGAACTCAGGTCAAGGGTTGGGACCCAGACTGAGGACTTCAATTGGCATAATGATATATTGATATAATCAGGCTTGGCCTGTGGGAAGATCTCAGAATATGAATAACTTTATGGTAATCACATGTAGCTTTCCTAAGTCCCGGGAAGAAAATTTCCTATGGGAGAGTGACTATTAAATTATTTCTTAGCATTAAATATTTTGTAATAATTCAGTTGATATTTATTGTGTTCACTGGATGCCTCCTGAGCTAAAGATGTAAGTGTTGTTGGACCAGCCTCACAAATGTAAATTAAATAAGTATTGCACCTCATATGAGTGAAATAACTTGTCTTTAGTAAATAGCAGGGTTGGAGATTGTAACCACTTTCTAAATTGTCTCTATCTTCTCATGCTGTTTTGAGAACTTAAGCAGGTGGGTCTTGGGAAGTTCCTGAAAGTCAGTCAGGAAGACCTTGTACTGAAAGCAGTGTGTAGGTGTCTACTTTTGACTTCTAACCCTCTCTGCTACAGTGCTGCGCTATGCTTGGTCGCTTAGTCATGTCTGACTCTTTGCAACCCCATGGACTGTAGCCTACCAGAATCCTCTGGGGATTCTCCAGGCAAGAATACTGGAGTGAGTTGTCATGCTCTCCTCCAGGGGATCTTCCTAACCCAGGGATTGAGCCCAGTTTCCCCCATTGCAGGCGGATTCTTTACCATCTGGACCGCCAGGGAAGTGCAAGAATACTGGAGTGGTAGCCTATCCCTTCTCCAGGGGGTCTTTGCAACCCAGGATTCAAACCGGGGTCTCCTTCTTTGCAGCTGAGCTACCAGGGAAGCCCCTTTATGAGAGTAGTAGTATTCAAATTAGGGACCTGCACTGGGTGAGTCAGATGAGGCATTAAGATGTGCAAAAGTTACAGTAACATTTGTATCAATGCATCTAAAAAATAAAATCAAACCACTAATTACCTAGGATAAAGAATGGCACTGTGCTCTCAGTGCCTGCCCCACCTCCTGCCTCCCCCCCCCACCCCCACCAATGACAATCATGATTCTTGGGGAATGGGATGGAAGAGGGCATTTCAAAACGGAGAAGGATACAGGGGGGTGACCTTCACCCCCATGCTCGCCTTTAGATGGACTACTTTTTGTGTCAAGTGTATTTATAAATGTTATCTTGCTAAACATAAAAAAACAACATATGAAATAGTTTCTTGTAAAGGAATTGGTTTTAATCTAGTCCTAGCAATGCAGAATAATGAACTCATCAGAAAACAGCAGAATGGTCCTTCTCTTTTCTTCCTGCCAGATGAATTCTTCCTCAGCCACTTTACACAATAAAATCAATGTTGAGCTAATCAGACTCTGACAAGTCCAGCCAAAATTATTCAAAATTATCAGGAAGACTGTTTGTTGTGTGAATTTATACCTAGTGTTTTAAAATCTTGAACTTTGTCCTAAGCTGCTAAGCAATGCATACTATAGAGTATACAATTTATTGGAGAAGGGCATGGCAACCCACTCCAGTATTCCTGTCTGGAGAATCCCATGGACAGAGGAGCCTGGTGGGTTCCACGTCCATGGGGTTGCAGAGAGTCAGACACGACTGAAGCGACATAGCACATACAATTTGTAAGTGAATATGTCTTTATTGTGGGTACGTGCACAAGAATTTTTCTTTTTTTCTGAGAATAATTGCAATTTTTAAAAACTTGGAGATCATTTATTGCAATAATGAATTTTTCAGCTGGTAAGGAAAGATTTTCAAATGTCTGATGTTTCTGGATCTCTGTTGATCTTGCTGTGTGATAGACAAGTATATAGCTCTTTTGCCTGACTGAAGTTGCTTACCTTAAGGTTGGTTCTCTTTGTGTAAGTCTCTTCTTCTGTAAAATGGAAATATGCATAGAGTTGTTATGAAAATTGAATACATTAATGTATGAAACACGCTCAGCACAACACCAGTCTCATGATAAAGTTTCAAAGATCTGAGCTCCCCTGCCCCTGCTGTGATATCACTAGAAAAAAACCTTACACTGTTTGAGCAACAGCTTGGTAAACAAGTTAGTGGTTTCTATGTTTAGGTTTCTTGGCTGCCACAGACAGGCTCTGGGAACGAGCCTTTTAATGACCAACGGTGCTGTATGTTATCTTGGTAATAGAATTAGTTGCCACTTCAATTCTCTTGTTTTTACTTATAAAAGAAACTTCTAAGCTGTTGAGCATATCGTAGCATAGTGTGAAAGAGAAAAATAGAATATGAAAAACTCATTTAAAATTATACTGTACTTCAAAAGAAATTGTTTCTAGGGGCTTTGAAAGATCTGAAGGGTTATGATTAAATTTCAAAATGGCTCGTCCATTTCTATTATGGAAAGGCCTTTTGACACAAGTCTAATAGCTGTCCTTCTTTCAATCAATTTTAGATTCGCATAATCAGAAAAAGATCAGGTTCTTGCAAAGTAGGAGGGTTTGACGTATTGATATTGCTGTTATATTTGCAGTAAATCTGATGCAAGATGTCTTTGCAGGTATCAGGGAGAACTTAGGTCCATGTGCTGACTTTCTTGCCCCACCCTCTATTTTATTGAGATATAATTGACATATAACATCTTGTAAGTTTGAGGTGTGAAATATGATTTGATATATGCTTATATTGTCAATTGTTTACCACAATGAGGTTACTTAAAACATCCTTCATCTCGCATAATTATTATTTTGTTTCTGTTGTTATGGTGAGAACTTTTAAGATCTACTCTCATAGCAACTTTCAAGTGTAGTAGTATAGTCTCATTAACTATGGCCATAACGTGGTATGATTCTGGGGAGTTACCCATCTCGTAGCTGAAAGTTTGTATCCTGTGACCAGTATCTGCCCACTTCCCCCATCCTCCTGCTCCTGGTAACCATCAATTTACTCTCTGTTTCTGTGATTCTGACATCTTTAGATTCCATACATAAGTGAGATCATAGAGCATTTGTCTTTCTCTATCTGACTTACGTCTCTTAGCATAATGCCCTCAAGGTCCATTCGTGTTGTCAGAAGTGGGAGGATTTCCTTCTTTTTTATGACTGAATAATATTCATATATATATGTATGTATGCATACATATACATACATACCGCATTTTCTTTATCCATTCATCTGTCAGTGAACACCGAGGTTGCAGCATGTCTTGACTGTTGTGAATAATGTTACGATGAACATGGGAGTGCAGATATTTCTTCCAGACAGTGATTTTATTTCCTTAGTATATATATACCCAGAATTGGGATGTTGAATCATATAATAGTTCTATTTTTAATTTTTTGAGGAACCTTCATACTGTTTTCTATAGGGGCTCCACAAATGCTGACTTCCTTGAGTGGTTTTGACAACTCTGTCAACACAATGCCATATTTCACCATAGTTTTTGGAATTTTTACATTTCAAAGTTTCATTACTTTTACTTCTCACTTGAACAATGACTTTTCTTTTAACCAGAAAAGCTGTACTTTATTTACTGTTTAATCTCATACATGTATTATTATTCCTTGTTTTTTAGATTTGCCTCCAAACAAACCAAAATATTTTGTCTCCAAACAACCTTAAGTATTTATAAACATAAGAACTATTGAGAAAATAACTTTGACACATGTCACTCTTTGCCTTAAATGAGCCCTTCCTTTTTGCAATGGATCAAGTGCAGGCAGTTGCTAACATTTAACATTGGATTGCACTTCAGTGAGTTTATATCTGAACAGTGGTGTATACCATTTAAGTTATATTCGACTCTGCAACCGCATGGACTGCAGTCCATGTTCTTCACTATCTCCTGGAGTTTGCTCAAGTTCATGTCCATTGAGTCAGTGATGCCATCCAATCATCTCATCCTCTGTTGCCCCCTTCTCCTTTTTCCTTTAATCTTTCCCAGCATCAGGGTCTTTTCCAATGAATTGGCTTATGTTCTACTTAATACTGTATTGCTGCTTTCTGACAGTTCCTCAAATAGCCAACAGATAAAACTTCTATGCCAGGACTGATTTTTTTTTTTTTTAGTTCATTGTGAATAGCAAGATAAACAACCTGTGGACTAAATCCTGTGTAAGTATGCATACTTTAAATAGGGTTAAAGAACTCCTTAATGTTGCTATTTCTTTAGCTTGGCAGTAAAACAAAATCAATGCTAATTTAATAGGAGCTCACAAACCAAGTTTTGCTTTCATTGCCCTTTAAAAAAGAGTGAAGGGCTGTAGTTATAAACAGAATTAGTAATTGCTTGGTTGATATGCCTGTTGAATAGCAGATGATTTTTATTCAATCTACTTTTAAAATCCATTACCTTAATTTTAGATATATTACTTGATAGCAAGACTGTTGATCAAAATTGTTGCCTTAAACCTGCTTATAATTTTGCAAAGTGATTTCTAATTGCCCCTAAACACCCTCCCTACTGGCAGAGGGAAAACATTGCTTGTGGGCTGTTCAAAGTTGGCTCTGTTTTTCTTAGATGATCTTTAATTACACTTTAAAGCAGAATTTCTTTATGGGGAATTGAAATTCTGCTTGTTAGAAAATTACAGAGGGTATTTGGGGATCTGCTATTAGTCGTGGGAACAAATGGAGAGATTAGTAAGACAAATGATCAGTAGCCTAAAAAAATCACCTATGGGAGATAATTATTAGCCCAGGGAAGATCTGGCTGTGGTCATGAAAGCTGCCTAAATTATGAGCTTATCAAACCTGTTTTAGAAACTGCTGAGGAGAGAATAAGAGATTTATATTAGCTGTTAGGAATCAGTGGAGGAGTCATCTTGGAGATTCATTTACTGTGGCCTGGTTTCATACCTCAGCTCAAACCAGCAGTGATCTAGGCTGGATTAGAGTTGAGGAAAGAGGTGGGGAGGTCCATGATTCCAGGATCATTGCAGAAACATGTACTGATGGAACCAGGGCAAAGGGTTTATGGTGGTGTTTTGGAGAAGGGAAGACAGAAGGTGCACAAAAGAGGGCAAAATCAGTGGGAATGTCTTTTCTCTTTTCAGGAATCCAAAGGTGATCAGAATTTGGGTAACCATCATGTCACTAAGTGATCTTTCTGAGAGTTCTCCTGTATCGTGGCAGTCTAAAACTGAGAAGATGGGAGAACCAGAGCTGATAGGAGAAATGTGTTGGGTAGCAACTTTATTGAAACAATTTGAACATTTAACAAATGGATTCTTACTTTATGGAGGTAGACATTTATTTCCAAGGTGAAATGTAATATTAACCTCTGGGATATCTACCTACAGCTGGAGAAAAAGGAACTGAGTATGAGGTAAGGGGATGAGGCCAGGGAGGAAAGGCAAGGAAATCTAGAGGATTAAGTACACAGCTCTGTCTTATACTTGACATTTTGACTTTTTATAGTTTCACCCTAGTGCAGAAAGCACAAAGATAACCTGTAGACAGGTTTCATGTCAGACAACCCATCCATCCCTATGTGTGACAGTTTGAAAACGCTCTATCTTAAAAGATCAGTACATAGTACGTGTTCAGTAAAACTGTGCTGACTTAATGAAATAACAAGTTTATAGATTATTTTGTCAAAGTTTAGTTTATTTACAAATGGGTTGATTTTGAGGAGATAAATTTTCTATCCACACTTCTTTTCTTTTTTAACTAAAAATGAATAAGCCTCTTATTACACCAAAGATTTCTTCCTAAAAGTGAAGTCACTCAATCATATCTGACTCTTTGCAACCCCATGGACTGTAGCCTATCAGGCTTCTCCTTCCATGGGATTTTCCAGGCAAGAGTTCTGGAGTGGGTTGCCATTTCTTTCTTCAGGGGATCTTCCTGACTCAGGGATCGAACCCAGGTCTCCCGCATTGCAGGCACACGCTTTACCCTCTGAGCCATCAGGGAAGCACACTTTATTTTTAGTCATTGTTTGGGTATTTTGGAAAACTCTGAATAGATCCAAGTCAATTTACCTGTTAAATGACTACTGTGTGTAAAGCACTCCTTAGACATGGGAAGATACAGAGTAGATACAATTTGTTTTGTGCCCTCAAAGAACTTTTTAAAAAAGCACTAATAATATTTGTACATTTATTTGTACTAATAATACTGTGCATTTAAATCAGAATCACAGAAAATTATAAAACATAAGGATGTGGTCAAGTATGGTGAAAGAGATACACATTGTACCAGCTATGGTCAGGTCGAATGAATCAATAATATTGATTGAAATAATGGCTGATGATGCTGTTTACAGCTTTTCCATGAGTTCATTGCCATTCTTTTGGGTGTTGTCTAAGCAGATTTGTCTTTCTAGCAGAGGTCATAACCACATAGGTCATGGAAGTCTTGTTTTCTATGGGTCAAACAGCGTCAGGCTCTGTGCCAAAAATTCAGGAGGAATAAATGATAATCTTAGGCTTTTTTGCTATTTATTGTGCCTGGCACTGTGTTTTTATACAACTTTATTAGACACATCCTGTGTCTTACTTGGAGCACAGGACAATGGAATATTAGTATTTGTTGAATAAGCATGTGAAGGGCTGTAGACAGTATTTTCTACTTATAAAAAGTTTCTAACAGAGCATTTGCAATAGTGAGAAAGCTTTTTGGGGTGGTCCCTTCCTATGTTCTAAAAATGCTTCGAAGGGCAGAGTGGTAACGCTCAGACCACATCTGAATGGTCCCCATCAGTGTTCACCTTTTCCCAGATCACAGACTGTCCTGGGACAGAGCTCTCATTGGTTTCACAGGTGAAATGAACAATTCTGCCTTTCTGAATTTTGAATAAAACACAGTACTTGAATGAGGAGTTATGGCCTCTTGGTTAAACTGTAGTGTCCATATTCATAAACTTTTTTTTTTCATAAAGTTTTTTAAACAAAGAACTTTTGCCCTGAGGTTCATCATATCTGTCTTCTTTTTTTTTTTTTTTCTTCATTCCCTGATTGAGAAGACTTAAATCAGAGAGATATTCAGCTCATTCATCATAGTTTCACATGTGCCTGTGTACGACACACACATACAATCACACCAATATGTGGAGAAGAGAGAGAGCAGGCAATGTGGTATGTGTAGCGATAAGAAGCTGTTAAGCCTTTTAAGCAGTTTTCCCATGTCCGAGTCCATATTTGACCAAAGCCATAACGGTACTCTAGTCCCTAATCATCAGCTTCATCATTTCTGAATGATTGAACTTCTGAAATATTGAATAACTGGTTAACTGGATAAGCAATTTCTGAAAGGGAAAAGTCTTAGAAGAATTATAATGTACAGCTTGAGCCTCAGAAACTTTAGTCTGAATTACTATGGGACATTTTCTTTTATGTTACTGTGCAGAGGAACAACACAATTTTAGTTTAAGTTGTAGTTGGAATAGTTCATTAAAAATCTGACAGGTATGCACTTACAAATACCTAACTTTAAATGCCCATGAGATTCAGTTCTATTATCATTCACTTACTCCATGCTATAAAAAACTGGACAAATTTATTGGTAGCAAAATATT
The DNA here is from genome assembly GCF_019320065.1 of Cervus canadensis. Classification (NCBI taxonomy): domain Eukaryota; kingdom Metazoa; phylum Chordata; class Mammalia; order Artiodactyla; family Cervidae; genus Cervus; species Cervus canadensis. The sequence goes on from NC_057392.1 coordinate 83,451,878, forward strand.
GAGTTGACAGTGGGCCTGAGACATGGAATTTCTGACTCTGTGTGGTTATTTTATGAGACCCAGTAAAAGTTTGTAGTTGCACAACATTCTATTCAAAGTAACCCAGAAATACTTCTTAGTTTGGTAACTCAGTGATCCTCCAACATAGTCTCCAGATTGACCATTGGTATTCCCAAAGCTGGGTGGAACTTTAGAGCTTTGATGAGTCATCCAAAAATATTAGATCTCTCTCTCTCTGTGGGACCACTATGCAGTTAGTGTTTTCCTTTTTAAAAAAATGTCTAAATAGAAATATACCATCTCCAAGAGGCTGTGAGAGTCTTTCTAACTAACTTAAATGGTAGTGGCAGAAAGAAAAACAAGATACTGTGTTTACCATTGGTGATTTCCAAATTGTTGTGTCTTCCAGATGGGTTAGAGGGGTTAAATTACTACAATGAATACAATTTTGAAAATGTTTCTTTTGGTATCAAATTAAAATCTTAGTTTTGTGGAATTTTAACATAACCCACATTTGGGTAGTGGTGGGCAGAATATCATAAAGGTTTTCACTTATTGTTATCTTGAAACTCTGCACAGTTAACTGACCACCAGTGTTGTTTTCTTGGGGAAGCTAATGTTTTCCAGCTGCTCTTGTTACCACCTCTTCTTTGATTCTCTTATTTGGGATACCGTTTTCTCTTCAGTGTAACCAAACAGTTAAATCAGTGCTGCTGCTGCTGCTGCTGCTGCTAAGTCACTTCCGTCGTGTCCGACTCTGTGCGACCCCATAGACGGCCGCCCACCAGGCTCCCCCGTCCCTGGGATTCTCCAGGCAAGAACACTGCAGTGGGTTGCCATTTCTTTCTCCAATGCATGAAAGTGAAAAGTGAAGGTGAAGTTGTTCAGTCGTGTCCGACTCTTTGAGACCTCATGGACTGCAGCCCACCAGGCTCCTCCATCCATGGGATTTTCTAGGCAAGAGTACTGGAGTGGGGGGCCATTGCCTTCTCCGAATCAGTGTTGACTATATCACTAGATAAGAAAGAATAGACTGAGTTTAGAACAGAGGTCCCCAACCTCTGAGATCTATGCCTGATGATCTGAGGTGAAGCTGATATAATAGAAATAAAATGCACAATATGTGTAATTAACTGGAATCATCCTGAAACCATCACTCACGCACTCTCCATCCATGGAAAAATTGTCTTCCATAACACTGCTCCCTGGATGCCAAAAAGGTTGGAATACAGAGCCTATCTATGAATTAAAAGTCAACTCTAAGCTTCAAAGTGATTATTATCAAGGTCCAGAGGTATCTTACCTGGCATCTTACCAGTCGTTAAGCAAATTGAAGAGAAGTAACAGTCATTTCCTGAAATGTAAAAGGTCTCATATTTGGTTTTATCTAGGCTAAGTTAATTATCTATTATTAACATAGAAAAGCTTTAATAGTATGTGGACCAAGAAGTTCCAGATGTTCAAGCTGGATTTAGAAAAGGCAGAGGAGCCATAGATCAAATTGTCAACATCCATTGGATCATAGAAAAAGCAAGGGAATTCCAAAAAAAAAAAAATCCTACTCCTGCTTCATTGACTACACTAAAGCCTTTGTATGGATCACAATAAACTGTGGAAAATTCTTCAAGAGATGGGAATACCAGACCACCTTACCTGCCTCCTGCAAAACCTGTATGTAGGTCAAGAAGCAATAGTTAGAACTGGACATGCAACAACAGACTGGTTCCAAATAGGAAGAGGAGTACGTCAAGGCTGTATATTGTCACCCTTATATGCAGAGTACATCATGCGAAGTGCCGACTAGATGAAGCACAAGCTGGAATCAAGATTGCTGGGAGAAATATCAATAACCTCAGGTATGCAGATGACACCACCCTTATGGCAAAAAGTGAAGGGGAACTAAAGAGCCTCTTGATGAAAGTGAAAGAAGAGACTGAAAAAGCTGGCTTGAAATTCAACATTCAAAAAACTAAGATCTTGGCATCTGGTCCCATCACTTCATGGCAACTAGATGGGGAAACAGCAGAAACAGTGGAAGACATTATTTTCTTGGGCTCCAAAATCACTGCAGATGGTGACTGCAGCCATGAAATTAAAAGACACTTGCTCCTTGGAAGAAAAGCTATGATCAACCTAGATAGCATATTAAAAAGCAGAGACATTACTTTACCAACAAAAGTCTGTCTAGTCAAAGCTATGATTTTTCCAGTAGTCATGTATGGGTGTGAGAGTTGGACCATAAAGAAGGCTGAATGCCGAAGAGCTGATACTTTTACACTGTGGTGTTGGAGAAGACTCTTGAGAGTCCCTTGGATAGCAAGGAGATCAAACCAGTCAATCCTAAAGGAAAGCAATCTTGAGTATTCATTAGAAGAACTGATGCTGAAGCTGAAGCTCCAATACTTTAGCCACTCAGTGGGAAGAACTGACTTATTAAGAGACCATGATGCTGGGAAAGATTGAGGGCAGGGGAAGGGAATGACAGAGGATATGATTGTATGGCATTGCCAACTTAATGAACTTGAGTTTGAGCAAGCTCCAGGAGGTGGTGAAGGACAGGGAAGCCTGGCGTGCTGTAGTCTATGGGGTCACAAAGGGTTGGACACGACTGAGGAACTGAAATACCACAACAACATAGAAATAGAATTGTAGCAAATGCAGATGGACACAAGATTCCAATATTGGCCTGTTTTATTCAGCATAGAATCAGGAAAAGGGACAGTTGCCCATCTAATCCCCATATATAAGAGATCTTTTAATATGTCTTCACAAGGGCAGCCCTCCCAATACTCCATATTGGTTTTTAAAATATGTCTTCTTAAGGCTTTCACAGATTTAATAAAACCACCATCAAATTTTGGTATTGCTGCAGCTCCAAACAATCAAATTTTAAGAACTTCTGAGGCCTCACCTGGATTTGCACGGCCCCAGAGCCAGATGGAGTTTTTATTAAACCTGATCTCACACTGTTGGAGGTGTCTGTGGAGTCAAGTGAATGAGCAATGGTGGGGCAGATCCAATCAGCAACCCTCCTTACAGGCATCCCTTCAGCGTTGCTTTCCTGTTGTATGTTGCAGTGTTTACATAGAGTTTTCACAGAAGGATTCATTTAGGATTAACCTAATTGAATAAACACAAAGCTGCATAATTTATGGACCAAAATAGTTTTTGCTGGTTGGGTTGCTGACTAGCATTTCCTTTCTCCCTAGTGGAATACTGCAAAGTCCCATATTGTTATAATCAGAATTTCATCTTTGAATCAATCCAGTTCATTTGCATGATATGATTTTATTATAAGTCAGATGTATAAATAATTGCTCATGAAGAGAACCTTTTCTTCAAGCAAAGTAATGGAGTGTGTGTATGTATGTATGTGTATATATATATATATATATATATTCCCCCCCCAAAGGAAATGGCTAAGTCCAGTAGCACAACCTATCATTATGGGAATCATACTGAATTCTTATTACTGTTTCCACCCAAAAGATAACTCCGAGAAATAATAAACATTGTGGCTTCGAGTTTGCTAATGAGAATAGGATAAATAAAAGAGTACATGCTGGGAAGATGGAGAAAGATCCTAGTAAACTAGCCTTCATGGTTCTTCCCATTTAAAAATCCACAACAATTCCTTCTTTCCTGTTACATCAAGTTTGGGCTTCTTGTGTTTCAAGAGCTTGCACAATCTAGCTCCATCCTAACTGCCCAGGCAGATTGACCCTGCTCATTACTCCTTGCCCTCCATCAGGGTTTGATAAGCAGTGATAATCACTCCCCATGGGCCCCACATCTCATTTGCTGAAAACACATGATGGCCTTTGCACCTGATGATCCCTCCACACTGAATACCCAACTTTTTGTGCCTGCCACTTTAAATCTGAGCCATCTTTATATGTGCTGCTCAAGACCCATCATCTTAGGAATAAAAGAAGCAAACTCCCACTACACCTTCCTCTGGTGAATTTTTGCTTTGTGCTCAGCTGAAAAAAATGGCCCTCCAAAGATAATATCTCTGTCCTAATTTCCAGAACCTGCAAATATAATCTTATTTACAGAAAAGTCTTTGCAGATGCAATTAGTTTAAGGCTATTGTGACAAGAAGATTATCCTGGATTATCTGAGTGGGAAGAAAGCCATCACAAGTGTCCTTATGAGAGAAAGGGAGAAGGAGACTTGAGACTCATAGAAGAGAAGGATGCAGTGTGAACATGGAGGTAGAGGTTGGAGTGATGTGGCCATGAATCGAGGAATGCAGACAAACCAGAAGCCAAAAGAGGTAAGGAATGAATTCTCCCTAGAGTCTTGGTAGGGTGTGCCACCAGCTGACCCCTTGGCCTTGAACAATTGGTCTCTAGAACCTTGAAAGAATAAATTTCTGCTGTTCTGAGCCAGGAAGTTTGCGGTAATTTGTCACAGCACCGACAGGAAATTAATACATCTTTGGAAAAGTACTGCACATTAACTGTTTGGGGCAGGTAAGCTCCAGATGGTTCCCTAATACTCCTTTTAAAGAACTGAGTGATATTCTAGGATCAGTTCTATGTCAGTTATTTCCAAAAGCCTACCAGGAAGTTACAATCTATTTGGGAGGAGAATAACCACATGAGAAGTATTAGGGAACCATCTGGAGATTACCTTCACCAAACAGTTAATGTGAAGAGAAGGGAATGGCATCCGCACCCGTACTCTTGCCTGGAGAATTCCCATGGACAAAGGACCCTGGTGAGCTACAGTTCACGGGGTCACAAAGAGTTGGACATGACTAGTGACTAACACTTTCACTTTCAATGGTTATTTTTAATATTCTGGGTGAGAAAAAATGCTGGTTATATTTCAGTGATCTATTGGCAGTTTCCCTGGAGGAGGTCATGGCAACCCACTCAAGTATTCTTGCCTGGAGAATCCCATGAACAGAGAAGCTTGACTGGCTATGGTCTATAGGGTCTCGAAGAGTCAGACTCGACTGAAGTGACTTAGCAGGCATGCATGCACTGGCAATTGATGTTCCTACTTTAGATAAACACTTCATCTCCAGAATTAGATTGTGGGTCTATTAAAATGCTTCCTCTTAAGCTGGCTGTTTCAAGAGTATAAATGTAGGTCTTCAATATGCCTTTGCTATTTGGCTTGGTCTCCCCCTCACCTGTGAATCTTCTCTAAAGTGACATTCTGAGTCCAGAGTTGCTGACCCATGTACAGCCCATTCTCATCTGTTACAGAATGTCAGCACTGTGGCTTGCTCCTGCTCAGGTTTCTCCTCTTCCCAGGGGAGAGGAACTAAAGGCCTTAGGAGGTTGACAGCATTGTATCTCAGACTAGTGTGCTGAGTTTATGCAATTTAAATAGGGTTAGAAAAATTAGCATTTTCTTGGGTTCCCAAATCACTATGAATGGCAACTGCAGCCATGAAATTAAAAGATGCTTGCACCTTGGAAGAGAAGCTATGACAAACCTAGACAGCTTATTAAAAAGCAGAGACATCATTTTGCCAACAAAGATCCATCTAGTCAAAGTTATGATTTTTCCAGTAGTCATGTATAGATGTGAGAGCTGGACCATAAAAAAACACTGAATGCCAAAGAATTGATGCTTTTGAACTGTGGTGCTAGAGAAAACTCTTTTGAGAGTCCCTTGGATAGCAAGGAGATCAAACCAGTCAACCCTAAAGGAAATCAACCCTAAATATTCACTAGAAGGACTGGTGCTGAAGCTGAAGCTCCAATACATTGGTCACATGATGTGAAGAGCTGACTCATTGGAAAAGACCCTGATGCTGGTAAAGTTGAAGGCAGGAGGAGAAGGGGTTAGATGGTTAGATAGCATCACTGACTCAATGGACATGAATTTGAGCAAACCTTGGGAGATAGTCAAGGACAGGAAAGCCTGGCATACTGCAGTCCATGGGGTCCCAAAGAGTCAGACATGACTTAATAACTGAACAACAAAAACAGGAAACACATACTGCCAGATCTCATGAGGCCAATACTGAGTTCCCCTCTATGCCCAGGGCTCTCTGGAGCAGTGCCCACGGTGACTCAACATTCTTCCAAGGAACATGGATGGATGGGGAATGAGGTTCAACACCTGTACTGTTAGTCTTCTGTCAACCCTTCAAAACAATTCCTTTATAATAAAGCTGAATTTTCAAGAATTAATTTCTTTAAGTTGAATGTGTTGTCCTCATTTTTATTTGGCTGCTCACTTCAACTTTTATTTCATCATCATAAATGTATCTCTACTGGCAGGTATAGACTGGTTCTATCCTTTAGAACTTCTGAGGTACAAATTTAGGAATCTGAATTATAGAATCTAAAGGTTCATCTACAGTAGATGCACAGTAGATTTGAACTGTGGGATGCATGAGACAAGTGCTCCGGCCTGATGCACTGGGAAGACCCAGAGGAATCGGGTGGAGAGGGAGGTGGGAGGGGGGATCGGGATGGGGAATAAGTGTAAATCTATGGCTGATGCATATCAATGTATGACAAAACCCACTGAAATGTTGTGAAGTAATTAGCCTCCAACTAATAAAAAAATTAAAAAAAAAAAAAAAAAGTTGACTTACCACAGGACTAAACTCTTAAGTCAGATGAAAAATTTCCATCAAATTAATCTACAGCTGTAATTTAGGAGTGTTAAATAGTAACCTATGGAGTTAGTCTAAAGCGGATCTTCAGTAATGTCTCTAATCAACGTATCAAAATTACTAGTGGCTTCCCATCTGGCTATAGGAGGACAGTTTCGATATTGTAAAAAATAATCACATCCCCTTATGGTGCTCTTTATACTGTCCTCAGGTGGGTCCTCAGATGCTACCTGTGTGTAGGTTCTGTGTTTTTCCTAGCATGACTTCCATGAGAGCAACCATGTAAGAAAAATCCCCTTGATAATGAGATAAATTTTTTTTCCCTGATTTACTAATACCACAAACGTACATGTCTAGAACTAGGTGACCCTACTCGATGTAACACTTTGTTAACTTCCCTTAGGTTGAAGAAAACCCTGGTGGAGGGGATTCTTAAGCTGTAAAATGATTTTAATCCCTTTATGAGTGGTGGTAAAACTGGTCCCAATTAATCTTGAGATACAGTTAAGGTGGAATGGACACTAAGAAGAGTCACCCTAATTCACCAAGAGCAATAGTTTATGACAACCAGTGTCATCCAGTTGGCTCCTGAGTAGTCCCTGAAAGCTCTAAATTAACTTTATTTCAATAAAATATAGGCCTGAGTTTCTCAATCTGTCATTCTGTAAGAGGAATAGGTAGGCTATAGGCTTAATGTTTGGAGAAGGAAATGACCACCCACTTGAATATTCTTGCCTGGAGAATTTCATGGGAAGAGGAGCCTGACTAGCTACAGTCCATGGGGTCACAAAGAGTCAGACATGACTGAAGTGACTTAGCCAGCACAGGCTTAATTTTTAACCACTAATCAGGGTCATATTCAGTCTAACTAAATTGAAAAAACTTAAGAATAATTTTAGACAGTTTGTAGCATTTATTGGCTTATCAATGGCCTTTGATGCACACACAGGGACTGTCAATTAGGCATGCCATCTGATCTTAATCTAGCCTTTTAAAGTTTCTTTAGAGCATTTGTCAACACACCACATCAAAAATCATACTGGGGAAAGCAAATTCATTTTTTAAGTAGCACAAGAAAGGACTTCTGTTTATAGTCATTTCTAATGGTTTTCTGTGGTTCTAATATGAATTGATGACCACAACCAAATGCAACACATACTTGACACTTTGTTGATTCCAGAATGTCACCTATGCTTAATAATGCCTTAGGATTCAGGAATGATTTCATAAAAGGGATGATTCTTGAAGAATGACTCAGTCAAGCACATGAGTCAAAGACCACTCTGGGGACCACTCTGGCACCTTGGGGCACTTAAAGTGGTGCATTATGGCTGCAGCATATCGTAGTCCTAAACTGAAGTCCCACACTCAGCCTTGGAAGATCTCAGGATGCAGGTTTATCTCCTCAAACAGGGGAGGCAGTCACTTGCTTTTTCAGAGAATTGCTTTGGTCTCTGCTGTTCATTTATGTCTTACACCTGCTTTCACTTCTATGTGGGTTTCTTGAATTTTGTTCCTTTGCCTTCAAATAAGCTCCTTTCTCCTGGCCAGCTTTAGGGACGGTAACTAGCATGGAGATCTGCCAGGATTTGTATTAAAGCTTTCCCCCAAACAATCTCTGCTTTCATCGAATTCCCTTTGGGAGCAGCTTTCAGGCAACTGACATCAGACTGACTTTCCCAAGCTCTGTCCCAGACCTCATCCTTTGTCTGGCTGGGATGGGGATCTAGTGCCCTGGAGCAGTGGGAAAGGGCCACTTCCTTGTTAGGTTAAGGTATTTGGAGTCTACTCGTAGAGATGGTAAGCAACTGGATGATTTTAAGCAGTGTAGTGAGAAGATTATTACCTATTTTAGAAAGACAACCTTGATGCTTTGGTAGATAATGGACAAGGTAGGGAGAATAGTTAGGAAGCTATTACATACAAATACTTAGAGTGTCACAGCCTTGAGTATTGATATAGCTTCCTAACTATTAGAGTAACAAAGGTAACAGAAGAGAGGATGGAAAGGGGAAAAGATTAAAGAGATTTTTAAAATATAACATTGATGAGAATTGTTGTTTTGGATGTTAAAGTTGAGGAATGGAAAAGAGAGGCTAAGGGAACTTGTTGGGTGATGGCACCATAGTCCTTGTAGCTATGAACCCAGAGGGATGACCAGGTTTAAGGTTTAAGAGGAGTTAATGGGGTGATAGTGGACTAAAGTCATGTACATCTTGAGTTGGAGGCTCCCATGAGGAATCCAGGTGTAACAGCCCAGGAGGCAACTGAAAGCATGAGAAGCCTAAATCTATAGCTCTATGAGTTGTCATTGGCCCCCAGTGGCCAATGGTGGAATATTAACCCTTAAATTATAATTATTGTGACTTAATAGCCACATGGGTAGATGAAAAGATCAGGATACAAAATTATATCTACTTTGTATTTCAACTATGTAAAATTATGTTTTTATTCATTTGCAAATGAATAAAAATGAGCAGGGGAAATGAAAAAAATCAACAGCGGATTTGTTAACACAGGGAGTTCTTTTTAAATTTAATTGTTCATATCCAGCTTCTTTTCATAAAGAATCTGTGATGTCATGGAATTTTGTTAATTTTATAATAAATGACTTCTATTATTATAATGTTATTTGTATAGTGCATTGAAATTAATATGTCATATGAGTAGAACCGTTTTAAACTTCCATGTGAATGAATGTTGTAACAGGAACATTATTTTTTTGCCTATCATTAAAGAAGTGGTGCCTTTGTAATTAACCACTAGCACTTTCTTCTAAATAATTGTATTATATTATCAAATCTCTGCATCCTTTTGAAGATCATGGTGTGCCAGGGAATTTCCTGAAAACTCAGAATATGAATAAAGCACTAGTTTAAAAAAAGTGATAGGTGAAATTTGCAATGCAGATGACCTGGGTTTGATCCCTGGGTGGGGAAAATCCCCTAGAGGAGGGCATGGGAACCCACTCCTTTCCTGGAGAATCCCATGGACAGAGGAGACTGGCAGGTTACAGTCCATGCGGGCACAGAGTTGGACACGACTAAAGTGACTGAGCACACACGCATGGATGTTGATGGTACATAAAAAAAATAAAATATATTCCCCATCTTCAGGGCTCTTAGAGTTTGATCAGGAGATAGAGTAAATAGGCAATTATTCTACAGCGTAATTTGTCAGATTGTGGTTCCTTACCATAACCCTAAGATAACACATCATAGGGATATTGGGAGCTTCCTAGAGAAGCTGGTGTCTGCAGTGGGTCTTCAGCTACTTATAGAAGTTGGGTTGAAGGGATATGGGAGGTACTTTTCAAGAATGGGAATGCATCACATGCAAACACTGCCAGTAAGAAAGCACAACAGCTCACTCTGACTTTTCAAAGAGCTAGTGGAGAGGGAAAATGAGGCTGGCCGCAGAGCAGGTCCTGAGTGGTCTTTTTTTGCTATGCTCCAGATTTTGAACTTGGACCTTTAAGAAATGAAGAGTCATTGGAAGACTTGCAAAGGGAGTAACAAGGTTAGAAAAATGATTCTTGGTGCAGTGTAGTGAATGGATCAGGAGGGGTTGGGAGGAAAGGCCAAGAGACCTGTGGCTGTTGCTATGATGTAGGCAGAGAAGTTAGAGCCTGAATTAGATAACCAAGCAAAGGGAATGAAGATGAGAAATAGTAATACAGAGCAATCAGCAATACTTGGTGACTGAGTGTAGAAAGTGAGGGAAAGAGAAGAGTGAAGGATGACTCCTGGCTTTCCACCTTAGGAAATGGGGTTTCCCTCTCCCCTGAGACAGGAAAAACAGGAGGGGCAGGTATGGGTGGAAAGATGGTAAATTCAATTTCAGTACACTAAGCTAGAGGAATCTGTGGGAGAGCCGTGTGATTGAAATGCCTTGTGGGTGGTGATATTTACTGGTTGAGAGCTTGGTGAGAGACTGGGGCTAAAATGAGAGAAGGCTAAAATTGGAGCTGACGGTTGAAAGACAAGTCAGCACTGTTCTGTGTGTGGCACATATGAGATGCAGATGTCAGTTAAGATGTACTGATGTATGAATTAAGGAATGGAGTCAATGGATTCTTTGGAATTGGAGAGAACTTTCGGGACTATCTATTGCTGTTGTTTAGTGGCTTCAGTGGTGTCCAACTCTTTTGCAGCCCCATGGACTGTAGCCACCAGGCCCCTCTGTCCATGGGATTTTATGGGCAAGACTACTGGAGTGGGTTGCCATTTCCTTCTCCAGGGAATCTTCCTGACTCAGGGATCGAACGCAGGTCTCCGAGTCCCCTGCATTGCATGCAGATTCTTTACAGCTGAGCCACTGGGGACCCCAGGGACTATCTAGTCTATAAAATTACCAATGAGTAGGTGAGGATATCGAAGGTAAAGAAAAGAGATTTAACAATAACACGTTAGATTCGGAAACCTAAACTTCATGAATGTATGCCCAATTCTCTTTCTGCTTTATATTGCTGCTGGGGTAGAGGTAGAGAAGAGAGCTGATACAGGAAAAAACATGAAAGGAAACTGTCTTAGCTAGAGCAAGAAGCAGGAGTCTTCCATTAAGTAGTGGGAAATGAGACCACCATCATTAACCCTCACACCACCCCTCTCCCGACCTTCCTAGAAGGCAGTCATTCAAATTTTCATGGATTGGTCAGCATCTTGGAGCCCAGGTTTTCTTCTCTTTCTCTTAGGTTGGGGGTTATTTTGCCTCTGTGAAATTTATGAAGGTTTGCTTTGTTCTGGGAGAAAATCTGTCACCTGTATGAATCAAAAGCCATGACTTCTGTTGCTCTGTGACCCAGGAAAGACTATGGACTTTCAAAAGGAAAGATGCAGTTGTGTAATCGCTTTCTCACTGCTGTGATGTTTCAGGGTGACCTAACTGTAATGTCATTTCCATGCTTCTAAATTGTTTTTCTCGTAGATGAAATGAAATGAAGCTGTTAATGACAAGCTGAATGGGAAACGCATCTGGCAGCCCTGCAAGGTATGCATCAGGCTGCCCTCTGCTCCGTGAGAGTGACACCTTGCTTTTATTTTGCCCAGCTCTTCAAAGTGAAATGGTAAATAGCATTAGCAGATCAGGTCAGGAGGACTTAACTTGGCTTTGTGGTGAGACTTGGTGTTTCTTCGCTGTTGGATGCATTTGTGGGCTAAGTGCCCCAGTCTGTTCAAATCTCAGATGAGGCATTTTTGGATTTGCATAGTCGTGACTCTCCAGGCTGGTGGGCAGCTTGCAGGGGTAGGTTGTGTGTTAAGGAAAATCAGCCATTTCTTCAGGTTGGCCTCACTGAGGCTTGGGTAAAAGGTTAGGAGGACAGCTCTCGTTAGACTGGGAGGTGTTTTATATTATCAAAGCTGGACTTTCTCAAGGTAGTCTGTCCTTTTGCCAGGGGTAAGATGAGTTTTCTAAATGACTTAACTAACTTCTTTTTGGCATACTTTTGCAATTGGTTCATTTCCAGGTACCAGAAAGAATGTAAATATGGAATGAATCAACTTTTTCCACATTTTTCCCTAGCAGTTCTTTTATGAAGAACAGATTTTCCATAGAGGAAATTAAAAAATACATAAAACTGAGAAACCACGGTGTTGTTGAAAACGGCCTCATTTTCCATGTCACTTTGTAACTGGCAGAGCACACTGCATTCAAATGGCATTAATATAAAGCACAGAGTTTGCTTCAATTAGCTTCATTTTTCCTCGAGATGAGGAATTATCATAAATCCCTGAAATAACAGTTGACTCACAGAGATACTTGTGTCGTTGCATTAGGAATTTTTTTACAGCTTTTTTTCTAACTACATCTAGTTATAAAAATGATGAAACTCCAATTCAATGCATTTGATATGGACCTTTTCCCTAAATTAAAAAGGGTAGAGAGGGGCAGTTGTATAACTCATTTCTCAAAGACAGACAAATTATTTTTTTGCAGCAAATTTGGGTAGAACGACTTTTTTTTTTCCATTTTAGAGCATTTTTATACAAGAAACCCAAGTATTTTCATTAGCATTTGCTTCAGATTTTTTCTTAGATGCCATTCTTTTGAATGATTTGAGAATATTCTTCTGGTGCATTTGTAAACATCTGAAAATTCGATATTTGGTAAAAGACAATTGATATGGACAGCTCAAAAAGCCAGAACTTTATGCAAAGCGGTATCTGGATTGCCATCTAAATGAAAACCTCATGTCAAACAGATGCCATAAATATGAATTCAGACAAATACCCATTGATAGTTTTTCCGTGGTGCATCTTAGATGGTGCAGCTAGTTACAGATCTTGTGAAGTACAGCCTGCTTGGTATGCTGAATGCAAGTTTAAGTTCCTTTCCTTTCTATTGTGACACGACAAGTCTAACCTTTATTGTCAGGGTCTCCGCTGAATTTTCTAACAGCAGATGAGTGGGAATTCATGGAAATAGCATGTGTTTCACCAGTTTCCTTTATTTCTCCCTCAGGACAAGCAGCTGTCAGGTCAGCCCCCCATTGCAGAGCTTGAAGCCATCAAGAGCAGGGATATATTTGCCTTGTTCTGAGGGCAGGCTTTCTGCCGACTCGGGAGATCACATAAATACCTTCAGGCCAGCATATCTGAGTCATCAGTGAGTGACCTCCCTGACAGGCTGAAACCACAAAATGCGACTTATGGAGCCCTCGAAGCAGGCTGCCCAGTGCCCGTTTCTGGTGAAGCAATAAACAGAAAAGGATGAATTCATTCACATTCACACCCCCATTTTTCTACCTGGTAGGAAACTAATTCCAGGGAGTAATAGTAGCGTAAAAATGCAGTCACATAACTTTTATAACCCCGTTTCCTCAAGTGCTTTAGAGTGTAATCCAGAGTCTTTGATAGATCTTGCTCTGATTCCTAAGTTCCTTAATGATTACAGCTTGACATAGTTTTAGAGAGAAAACTTTACTTTTTAAGATAACAAATTTAGTGTCTTTTCATTAGCAGACCTGACCTGGATAAGGGGAGGAGGGCCACTTTTGCTGTAAATCTGCCTACTTCTCTGGGTCCAGGGAGGTGAGCTTTCTGAGAAGAGGAGGCAGGAAAACGCTGACCCTTGTTTTCAGGTGGATGTCATTCTCCTGCAGAGACTGAAAACTTACTTACTTTGTCTCACTCAGGAGCGCTGTTTCTCCTGTGTTTCTTCTCAATAATAAGATCTAATGTTTATTTATTGCTAGATCATTCACCTGAATCATTGCATTTACTTTTTCAAACAACCTTGTGCAATTTGTATTAATATTATTGGCCACAGGGTAAAACCAAGGCTGATAAGGTAAAGTCAGAAATCATGCTTTTAAGGGGCAAATGACTCATTTGAATCCTGGCCAATTAAACACAGAGCTTATGTTTGGTTTTGTTTGTTTGTTTGTTTGTTTTTGTTTTTGTTTTTCTCATTCACTTAGCAAGGCAGGAAAAATGTGTGAATCAGCAGAGAGGCTGTTGAATTCATGTGTTAAGTATATTAAATATATTTCTTAGCACGTTGTCATCCCCATTTCACAGATAAGACATGGATATGTTACCTTCTTCAAAGATCACATGGCTAATAAGAGTCAGAGTTAAAGATGTGAATGAAGCCAGGAAACACCCCCTTAGAGTTTGTTCCCTTGGCCACTGTACATAGAACTAGGGCAAAGCATTTGAACTTTATTCTGAGGTTGGTGAAGTGGTCTGGGAGGCAGAATAATCACCACCCAAACATGTCCATGTCCTAATTCCAGTACCTGTGCTATGTATGGCACAGAAGAATTAATGCTTCAGAGGGACTTGAGGTTACTAATCAGCTAACTGTAAAATGGGGAGATTCCCTTGGATTGTCCAAGTGGGCCTGATGAGATCCTAAGGCTCCTGAAAAGTGGTAGAGGGCAGAAGCAGAAGACGTCAGAGTGAGATGGAGAAGGACTCAACCTGCTGTCACTGAAAGCCAAGGAATGCAGATGACTTCTAGAAGGTGGAAAAAGGAAATAGCTTTGTTAACCATCATTGACCCTTGAGACATATGTTATTTGGCCCCTACCCTGGTACTGGCTGTTTTGGGGCAGTGGAACCAGACAGCGACCCCATGCCAGGAAGAAGAGGGTGGGTGTTATCAGATGGCCCATGATGCTGCTCTCCCAGGGATTCAGTTATAAGCTGCAATTTAGGGATAGAATGCTGAGAAAGGCAGGTTACCTTAGGGCCAGAGTGGGCAGGCAGAAAGAAACATCTGAAGATAGCTAGGTACCATCCACATGTTGAGCCAAGGAGTCCCCTCTAGAAGGACTGTCCCCACAGTCAGAGCAGTTATGTTTGTCTGCCCTGGGGTCTGACTTCCACTGAGGGTTTCTTCCCTAGAACCTCCATAAAGGAATACAACCTTGCTGATCTCGTGATTTTAGCCCAGTGAGACCTGTGTTAGATTTCTAACCTATGTAACTGTAAGATTAGTATCATTTATGCCAAGTAATTTGTGTTCACTTGTTAAAGCAGCAACCATAAACTCATGTAGGTGGTATTGAAGGATTTTCCTCAGGGTTTGGGTGTGATCAGATTTGCTGTCACGAGGTCCCTATGTTGGCCACGTAGAGTCTGAATTCTTTAAGGGGTAAGGCTGAAGGCAGAGGGATGAGGCAGGAAGCTTGCAAAGGTAAAGACCACAGAGGGTTGGAGCCCACTATACAACAGGGGATGTAGTTTTGTTCATTTTTCAAAGCATCTATGAAATAAATGCTGTAAAGTGAAGAGAAAGAGACAGAACTGCGCACATTTTTAAAGCGCAGGGTAAAGAGTACATATCCGTGTGAAGCTAGGTGTCAGAGCTAGTAGAAGGATGTTGTTGTCTTGCGGGCATTGGTAGGGAGAGTGTCATACTCTTTCTGATGGTTTTGGGGAATAAAATGATGGTTGTGGTGATGGAAATGATAACAACGGTGGGGATGGTGATGTTTGGGCATAGGTAGAAGGAAATGCAGGCATCCTGGTCTAATGACTTCTCTCTTTCTCTGTGGAGAATGAGGGGGAGTTCATCAACTGAAAAGCAAGTGAGGCATGTTTCAAAACAGCCCTGGTGCAGAACTGTGGGGTGCGCAGCCTGCTGAGATTAAAATCTTACCCTTTTAGGGCACCATGATTGGCAGTTGGGCCGTATTTGTCCTCCTGTCAACAGCTCAGCAGCCCTGGAGTAGGAGCAGAGGTGGCCATTCAGGGGGCGGAGAGCTGGAAGACAGAGGGGAGTGAGAGATTTTACTCCCCATTTTAGTGGAGGAGTGATTATTATGGGTGGAAAAAGGAAAGATCTTCATATGCTGTTTGAGGCTGATTTCATGAATTCCCAACAAGTGCATCCATTCAACAATTCTCTACAAAAGAATTGCTGGACCTCTGAGGTAAATGGTTTCTCAGCTACCGATGCCCACCTTCCAGGTTCCCAGATGGAATGCCTGGGCCTGGATGGACACAAAGGCATGGTGAGACCCCCCCTCCCCCTTCCCCCATCCTACAGATCACATGGATGTTCTGGTGAGTTTTGCTCATACACTTTGAAGTGCGTCTGCATTCAGTCCTATGGAAGGCAGAGGTGCAGAGCCACAGAAGAGGCACAAGGAGGGCACTCAGTCCCTCTGGTACCGGAGGAATAAGGCCCTGGCACCTTCTGGCAACAGAGAGCAGGAATGAGCAGAACCAGTGCCATCTTATGTAAGGCAAAGTGAGGGGGATAAGACGTAGTGTTTAATCTAAAAAGTTCCCTGAGGGCTGGTAAACCTCTTTGGGAGGGAGATCCTACGAAAAATGCGCAGCTTGCTAGGTTGAGAGTTCTGTTTAATATCAAAGGAAACCTTTCGCATCTTTAAAAAAATGTGAAAAGAGAGCCTGTAATCCCCAGGGCCTCAGATTTATGTTTTCCAAATGTGAACCTCTATTTCTCTATGTGCTTGATATCTTTTTAATGGGCTACAAATATTTGAAATGTGTAAACACCATGGGAGGATGAGTATTTTAAGTGTATAGGGATGTGGCTGGATTAGGAAAACTAGGATGTCATTATGGAAGTGGGAAGCATGAGATGAGATGTCCCAATGGACCAAATTGCTGGACCGGAGCACACCCTTAGGGCAGATGAAGTGGAAACAATCTTCTATTTGAACTTTCAAAAATGTCACCTGGACAAAAGCATGCAGCACCTTTCTTATTGGAGACATGCTGTCTTTGGACTGCATGGGGAGGGAGGAGATTCTGTTGTTTTTCCTTCTGTATTGACCTGCCTTCCCAGAGGAAGTGGGGTCAAGTGTGTCTTGAGAACACTCCCCTGGGTGATTCTGATATATCCTTTTCTGCATCCACTCCAATCCTTTCCCGATGGGAATTAACAGGTTCAAAGCCAAATACTGACATGGTCAGAAAAGATTGCTTGTTCTAAGTAGAGTGATGTATTTCCAGGCAAAATAATCTCAGGAGTCTTCTCAGTGGTTTTCCTTAATGGACATCCTTGACCAGACACACCAAAACCAGAGATCTTTCACTTCCCCAGGTGCAGAATAGGAAGAGAATATACTTCTGGATTTTTGGTGAAGATTAAATGAGATATTATGCAGCTGAATATCTGTACATGGAGAGTCCTCAATAAACGTCCTCATAGCATCAGTTGGCAATGAATTATTTCTTTTGTTTCCTAACACTTATTTATGTTTTCATGCATGTATGTACATATTAGAGAACTTATAACTGAATGGAGGCCCATGGTCTCAGCTGCAGGTGTTTTTTTTTGCTTACTCTTGGTTATTGAGTGCCCCTTGGTAAGCGGCAGGATGGCAGAGTGGTGGAAATGCGGCACTGGAATGAGAATGACTGGGTTTGAATCTGGGCTTCACACTTTTAAACTGCGTCATCCTGGGCACATCTCTTTGTGCCTCGATTTCCTTATTACAAAGTTGAGAGGGGAGACATGATAATTAGTAGTATATATCTCATGGGGTTGTTCTGAGGATTAAAATATATATTATAATTTAATATATATTATATATATATATATATATATATAGAGAGAGAGAGAGAGAGAGAGAGAGAGACAGAGGCAGAGAGATACAGAGAGAGATGCATAACATGGCCTGGCATAAAGTAAAACCTGTAGAAGTGATTGTTGTAACTGATTTTGGTCAATACATATAAGGCATTTGTAATGGTGTTCAATAAATATTAGCTGTTGTTTTCATTATTATTGGCCTATAAAGCATGGTCAAAGATTTCTGATCCTTGAACCTAAATTACAGCCTGTTGAAAATAATTTCAGATTTAGAATGATTCTTACCACCAGAACTAAGAACTATTAACAGTAGTTAAGGTGGCAGCAAAAGTCAGTCTTTTGGTGGTGGCACAGCTCACTAGGACTTTAAGGCTTTATCCCAGGCTCCATGAATAGGATCAGGTTACTTGTTTCTTCTTTATTTTATTTTTGGTTGTACTATGTCTTTGTTGTACCACGTGAGCTTTGTTGCCCTGCGGCGTATAGGATCTTAACTCCTTGACCAGGGATCAAACTCACGTCCGCTGCATTGGGAGGTGGATTCTTTACCACTGTACCACCAGGAAAGCACCATGTTATCTGTTTTTTAAGTACCATACATTGCATTTGCACACTGATGCACAATGGACTCAACTGTGTCCACAGACACAAGTAAAAATAAATTTGTCGTCAAAATTTTAAATATGGACTATTTCATATTTCACATTTCTGGACATTTTGCCTTTTAAACAATTAGAGTATCTACAACTCTGGGCTTGCTCTCCTGCATGGCAACATCTCCTTCAGCTGTGTAAAACTGCCCATTGTAGATTGTTATTTCACTGTTACTTTTCCACAGTCCCCACCACTCCATAATGTATTACATCTAGCCCCTTGCACTCAGCAGTCTTATTGTCTGATCTCAGTAGGCCTCTGAATTTGCAACTCCTACTATAAACTGATATAAGAGAAATGTTGCTAAAGAGCTGGAGGTGGTACATTTCCATACTGTTGAAAAGACATACATGTTTCCACTATAATGTAGGAAGGGATAAAGTTCATTTCATCCAGGCTTGATTTATGACATGTTCCCTCAACATTCAAATGGGTCACTTCACATATACTATCATTGGCTGATTCTACCAAGTAGCCTCAATGCCTGCACCTCAAGTGGACCACACTGATGTCCATCACTGGCAGTTACTACCAGAAAATGTTCACCATAGGGGGAAACCATCAAGCAGTGGTACCAGAGAGAGCAGTTAAGCTTAGCATGGTATTTGCAGAGTCACACAAAATATGTCTAAACACAGATATTCTTGGTAATTATAGCTTTATAATACAATTCTTCTGGAAATAATAGTTTTCTTGAATACCAGAGGAAAAAAAAAGCAGACATTTGGATCCAACTGTAGGGACAGCTTTAGAAGTTAGACATTTGAATCCTTGGGTATGAAGTCTTCATTTCTGGAATTGGAAGCAGAAAGGCTGAAGAAGTGATGAGCTGATCTTTGGTATTTCCATGAGTACAGGGAATATATTTCAAATCTTATGTGGAGTTGTGGTTACTCCCACCAACCTATAACTCTGGTCCTGGCATTTCATTTTGAAATAAGTCATGAAATAAAAGGGTGTTTCTGTTGTTCAAACTGCAGTTGTTCAGAAGGAAGTGTCCTATAATTTAGATCAATCAGAGGCCCAGAGGTATGTGACAAGTGCACTTTGATGGAAGGTATATTTTTCAGAAGTAGGTCACGTTCAGTCAGTGTTGGAATGAAAATGTTTCTCCTTTGCTTGCCAACATGGGAGAGGATTCAGTAACTCCATGTGTCCTCAAGGCTTTCTGGACCAAGTAGAAGACCATCATTGTCAGAGTGTACAATTCAACCTTGCATCACACACTGCAAACTGTAAGACATGCTTCTTTATCAGCGGAGCTGTATGTTAATATAACTGTCACATTAAATATTTGCTTCTGTGACTCAGTTAATGACTGCCATAAAAGTGTGGCAGTATCTGGCATTTTAAGTGTTTGTGGCGCCTAATGTACAGCCTGCTATTGTAAATAGGCCACACATTTAGAACTAATTACATGCAAGCTATGATAGCGGGTTTATTTTTTACAACTATCTGAGCTGTGATCAGCACTTGTAATCACAAAGCAAGGAAAAAATAGGCAGTGACAGCAACACCTTCATGTTGAAAGCAAATTCTTGTTCTGAAGTGTTATGAAATATTACGTGTTTTCCAATAGAAAGTGAATACGATTAGTCAGAAGCAGATATAATTAAAAAACACCCCGAATCTGGCTTATAGACTGTGTTTACATCTACACACATTTTTTTTTTATCTTTATCCAGTTCAGGAAACACTCCAAACTTTATCATTTTTGCAGCAGTACTTTTTGATTTCTTCTGAGAGTCATGGAAAGGGAATTTGCCATCTTTTTGAGTCCCGGTGATGTGTTGCTTTTTGATATGATTTTCGGTTGAAGCAGGCTTACAAATTGGTTGAAACATAAAAGAGGCTGATAATGTTTGGCTCCTCCTAGCTGAGAAATGCCTCTTATTTGTGCTGCCATCCCGGGCATTTTCCAATGCTATTCTTCACGTCTGAAGAAAACCAATTTTTGGAAAGTGTCAATAGACTAGGGAGTCAAAATCTGGGGTTGACGGACTCCTTAGGGTCCACGGATGGAGTCGGGAGCAAGAAGAAAGTACAACTGTCCCCTAAATGTTTGCAAACTTTTATAGGTAATTTTTTTTTTCCTAGAGAGAGAATCCAGAACTTTCTTCAGAATTTATGAAGGAATAATAAGTTTCAGAATAGACAAATCTATAGGAAAAGAGAGCAGATTAGTACGGCCAAGGATGGTGGCAGGAAGGAATCAGGAATGACTGCTTAGTGGGTGCAGGTTCCCTGTTGGGGTGAAAAAAAGTCTGGAACTTGATAGAGGTGATGGTTGCACAATTTTGTGAGCATGTTTAGTGCTACTGAATTGTACACTTTAAAATGGTTAAATTGGTAATTTTCATATTACACATATTTTACCACAATTAAAAAAAATTATACATCAAGAAGTGAGGGAATAAGAGAAAGGATATTAAATATCACATTGCAGCTTGTCTAGACCACAGGAAGTAATGAAGAAGTGGTTCTTGAGAGAGCACCTGGGTGTCTGCTGTGTTGAGGACGCCAGAGCAAAGGGCTTATTACAGTTAATCAGGACTCTCTGGGGGAATTGCTGCCAACTTCCAGAGAGCCCCAGAAAAGCCTGGCTGCTGGGGTCCTTCTGAAAGTGTTGGAATGGGCTCCATGTCCCTTCTCTCAAGTTCAGAGCTTGGATCCCACTGGGCTGGGGGAGAGGAGGCGGAGATGATGGGGACAGCGGTACCGCGGCAGCAACGGCTCATACGGCAGATGCTCCTCACCCTCTTCTTGGTGCATCATCGATCTGGGAGGCTAGAGCTCTCCTGGCTTTGTGGGAAATCTCTTTCCAATCCAGTGGAGGTTGGAGAGCTGACTATACTCGGCCACTCTGTGGGTTCAGGCACATGGAGACTGAGTCCAAATGTTGAAGCTTGGAACTGAGGGATAAGATATTGATCCAGAAGTCAGGCCAGGGGCTTTGAGACAGGCTGCTGCCTGGCTGACTAAGGATGGGGACAAAGGCCAGGCAATCTGCAGAGTACTGAGCGGAGGCTCTGGATTTCTCGTGTGTCCTAGAGTCCACAATCATTTTCACATCTTTTTTTCCATTGCTACTTCCTATGGAGACTCCAGAGCTAAATGCAAAGGCTCAATAGCAGTGAATTCCTTGCTCTCCCTTCTTTGCTTGCTCTGGGGCTTCCCCTGTGACTCAGCAGTGAAGAATCTGCCTGCAATGTAGGAGACACAGGAGACCTGGGTTGGATCCCTGGGTTGGGAAGATCCCCTAGAGGAGGAGGGCAAGGCAACCCACTCCAGTCTTCTGCCTGGAGAATCCCATGGACAAAGAAGCCTGGCGGGTTAGCCTAACCAGTGACTTAGCCGCCGCCGCAGCAGCAACCCTAACCCTAACTTGGTGGGCTACAGTTCATGGGGTCTCAAAGAGTTGGACAGGACTGAAGCAACTTATCACGCACACACAGTTTACATGATACTTTGGATACCTAGATGCTTATTCCCTCTGACTTTCTCTCCTTTCCTCTATTTCCTTTTTTTTTTCCCCTCTCTTACTTGTATCTTGAGCTTGGCCTCTTCTTGTTCTCTTTATCTTTTCATTACCAAGTGCCGTTCTTATTTCTGGGCTTCTCTCCCTCCCAGGCTCCTCCCCACTTTGTCTCTTTCTGTGTCACCCATAAGAGAGAGTAGGTGGAATGGGTGACCTTTGGGGTATTTGCTCTTTTAAAATGACCTGAGAATTTTGAGCACAAAACATTCTTATTTAATTTAGCACAATGTCTAAAGTAACCCAGGGGTGATGAGACGGGAATGGTTTTTGGTCTATGGAAGTCCCACTTGAGATAGAGCCAACACTACTCCCCTCCTCTTGAGAAATAGACAGTAGAGCTAACCTCCACCCTCATTCAGCTCCAGCAGGAGTGTTGACTCAGGGTGATTCCAGGTGGCACCTGGATTCCCTGGAACCATCACTGGGAACCCAACAGTGGTTTGCTGGCTTTGCATAAGTCAAAAAGCCACATTGGTTTTCAGTCTAAACTCTTCCCCTTGCATTTCTACTGAAAGATACAGTGTATCTTGGAAAGATTTGCTGAGAGAGCTGTAGTCCTAGTTCTTAACTAGATTTTTAGCTAAATTCAAGCCCATCTTTTCCACCTAACTCCTTTTGACTTAAAATTTCCTCCTCAAAGAGAGTTTCACATTTTCTTTGAGTCTTCGCTATGGTCTCTTGTCTCACCTTCTCACTATTTACTGCCACTTCCTCCATAGTTCAGTTCAGTTCAGTTGCTCAGTCGTGTCCGACTCTTTGCGACCCCATGAATAGCAGAACGCCAGGCCTCCCTGTCCATCACCAACTCCTGGAGTTTACTCAAACCCATGTCCATCGAGTCAGTGATGCCATCCAGCCATCTCATCCTCTGTCATCCCCTTCTCCTCCTGCCCCCAATCCCTCCCAGCATCAGGGTCTTTTCCAATGAGTCAACTCTTCGCATGAGGTGGCCAAAATACTAGAGTTTCAGCTTCAGCATCAGTCCTTCCAATGAACACCCAGGACTGATCTCCTTTAGGATGGACTGGTTGGATCTCCTTGCAGTCCAAGGGACTCTCAAGAGTCTTCGCCAGCACCACAGTTCAAAAGCATCAATTTTTCAGCACTCAGCTTTCTTCACAGTCCAACTCTCACATCCATACATAACCACTGGAAAAACCATAGCCTTGACCAGACGGACCTTTGTTGACAAAGTAATGTCTCTGCTTTTTAATATGCTATCTAGGTTGGTCATAACTTTCCTTCCAAGGACTAACCATAAGGCCTTCTTAAATCCTCAGCTGGAATGACGGTTCCCTGCAGACTCTGTGCTCTCATAGGTGCTTACTTGTGTTTCTAATACATAGTTATCACAGTCTATCTTGAATTATAGCCAGATATATACTTCAAGAGATAGAAATGTGAAGGCAAAAACAATATATATTTTTATCTTCCCTGTGTCTAGAACTATCCTTTAGTTAACGCTCATTGAATTGACTTGCAGAGTGACCAGTGAGAACTTTTATCAATAATCTTCAGCTTATTTTTCATGCCTAATGAAGATTGCCTTTGATAAGCTTAATCACGTTCTCAACAATCATTAGTCTACCCCTTTTACAATTGGGTTTTGATCCTTCCATTAACCCTGTAAAGTGAAGTGAAAGTGTTAGTCTCTTAGTCATATCTGACTCTTTTGTGACCCCGTGGACCGTAGCCCACAGGATCCTCTGTCCTCGGAATTCTCCAAGCAAGAATACTGGAGTGGGTAGCTATTTCCTTCTCAGGGTAATCTTTCTGACCCAGGGATTAAACCCGGGCCTCCTGCAATGTAGGCAGACTGTTTACCATCTGAGCCACCAGGGAAGCCCCTGACCTTTTAAGGGGCTGTATTATCTTCATCTCATGGAGGAGGCTGAATTCTCATCATGGAATCAGATCTCTAATCCTAGCCGCTGGTCCTCAAAGCCACTGTCCTTTCCACCTTAATCTGAGGCACATTCTGAGGGTCTGCACTTCCCTGCAGCCATTGTGTTCTCTATGAGCCCCGGCCACATCCCCTTCTCCCGGGAGCACGCCATAGGTGGGCTGTGTACCTGGCTTGGTCCTTTTCTGGGCCCTTTGTCTGAGACTCCAGTGCGGGATGTTTAGTGCTCTCTCTGGCTGTCACAGCATCACGACCGTTTACTTGGAAAGATCACAGCCCTTGTTTGCATACAGCTCCCTCTCTCAGCCTGCTTTGGGGCAGAAGCTTGCTTTGATCTCTGTGCAGGCCTGGGAGGTTATGGCCCTAATTAATTCATGCATAACAATCCGAATTTCCTTTTCATTTGGAGAAGAGCATAATCATTTCAAAACTTTCATGATGCTGAAATTCTTAAAACTCCAATCGAATCTTATTTTCATTAAGTCTGGTCAGGGCGATCTACAGATAGCGCTGAAACAGAAGATAATGAAAACATATTTCTTTTAAATTACTGAAAACAATTTCTGTTAGTAAAGGGGTTCCTGTCATAAGCAAGATTTTAGAAAAACAAAACTTATAATAAGCAGTAGATTTTCAACAAACTCTTCATCAGAATCCGGTTTTTGTTATACGAATACACCAGCTTACTAATCCACCCCATTCTATGGAAATGTCATATAAATTGAAGGAAAATAAAGAGTGTGAGGGAGACCATGGATATGAAAGCAGCAATGTGCTTTATAAATGTGACATATTATTATAGCTTGACTTCTGCAATTCTCTTCCCCATGGTTATAAAGTGTATTAGAGGTCCCCTGACTCCTGTCAGACGCCTTTTTAATGATCTTTAAGCCTAAAAGGCAGGACAGTGATACTGGCAGGGAAAGTGCTTAATAATTTGTTTATGGTAAAATGCTATCCTAATTAGTAGATCTCATTAATTTCAATAAGGCATCACTCCAGCTCTTTCTCTCTCCCCACAGTCAATCAGCCAGCAAGCTCTATTGCCTTTGACAATGAGATCTATCTCTTACTTCCTTGTATTGTTCCCAGTGCCTCCTGAATTTGTGACCTCTCATACCACACCTGGACTGCAGCAGCTCACACCCTCCTATAATCCATCCTCTGTGAAGCCAGAGGAACCTTTTAGAAACAAATCATGGTAGTGTCCCTCCAGGTTCGAATCCTGTAGTCAGTTCCTTGGCATGGCCTGCAAGACCCAGCAAGGCCCAGCCCCGCTTGCTCTCAGCTTGTACCATCTCCATCTCCCACGCTGGCCTTATTTTTCAGTCCTTTGTTGCCTGAAACTTCTTTCTGCCTCAGGCTTGGTCTCTGTCCACCACCCCAGCCTCCCTTACCCCAGTTTCTTTCGGCTCTTCCTCTCCAACATTATCTTATATATGTGATTATTTATTTAGCTTAACATTTTATTTATTTATTGTATATTAAGTTTTGGTGCGTTTGGTCTCCGTTGGCTTGTGGGCTTTCTCTAGTTGTCACGGTGGGGGGCTACTCTCCAGTTGCCAGGCACGGGCTTCTTGCTGCGATGGCTTCTCTTGCTCGGGGCACAGGTTCTAGGGAGCCAGTTTTAGTAGTTGCAGCATTTGAGCTCAGTAACCATTCTGCACCGGCTCAGCTATTCTGCAGCATGTGCAATCCTTCCAGACCAGGGATTGAACCCATGTGCCCTGCATTGGCAGGTGGATTCCTATTGACCGTACCCCCAGGGAAGTCCATAATTGTTTATTATTCACCTCTTCCTGTTCAAATATATGTTCCATGAGGGCAGAACTATCTCTGCATTGTTCTATGCTGTTTCCCCAGAGACTGGCACAGACAAGACTCTCATTTATCTGCTGAGTAAATGAGTGCTAACTGAAGGCAGAAACTATTGGCTGAGGTGGGGAACAAAAGAAGAAATCCTCACATTATGTGAAAACACTGCTAAAATTCAATTCAATGGAGAAAAATAGTCTAAATAACTAGTTTTAGCTGAAATCAAAATGACTGTTTTTCACCAGTTCCTGGCTAATTCAGTTATAGAAGTAATTTATTGTTGACAAAGTAACAGTAAGTGCTATCACATTCCATGGCTATCCATTTCTTTTGGTTAAACTAGCCAGAACAGTTTATCATCCTTGAAATCCTCTGATCTCATTCAAATTTTACAAAAGGAACAACTACAGAATACAGATCACCTACTTTTCCAGAAAATAATAGTTTGGGGGAAAATTGCTAATGCCCAATCTGGAAAGTTTGAGATTATTTTTATTCTGTTCATATCTTATTCATTCATTTTAGTGTGTATCATCTCGTGGTAAAGTGTGTTCATCCACAAATATTTTTGTGTATTTGTGCACACAGATATCTTGTGTACCAGGCTCTAGACTTGGCACTGGATTTCTTGGGGCAACTAGACAGATAATATTCCTACCCTGGAAAAGGTTGGTCAACACCTTCTGTCTGTAGGGATTTAGAATGAACACATTTGCTACATGCTTCTTCTAGTGCTGCCCACTAAGTGTCATTTCAAGAAAGCCAAGAAGTGACAGTAGGGTGGCCTGGAGGTTCCAAGAAAATCCCTGTGTCCTGATAAAGATCCAGGATGAGAACATCTGTGAAAAAGAAAGGCAAACTAGGCCAAATGTTTTTAAAGTGAGATTCATAGTTAGGCCATGACAACTGTTGCCTTCCTGATCAAGGCCTGTCAAGAGAAAGTTTGGGCACATTCAGAGTCTTTTCAAACTCCTTGGGTTCCATCTCTAAATCCAAATTTGGGCTTTTCAGCATAGAGATCTAGTCACTGCTAAAGGAACGCCTCATGGGAAGATAAATGAGCTTATAGGGTTTGGGATTAGACAGCAAATAACTGGAACTAAATTGTATTTTGTTGAATTTCAAAATGGCTCAGAAACAGTTAGACCATGTTTTCCTCAAAATTAACATCAGTAGAAAAGATTAAGCAAAATAAAATCCTCCTGGGCCAAAAAAAAAAAAAAAGTAAACTGAGATTTCCTAAAACCAGACTTCTTCCAATTCTTCCATCCTTGGTTGACAAAGGCATAAATTTGGGAGTGCTGGCAGGTTGTAAGTCTTTAAGATTATTATAAAAATCAGAGTTCCAAGTTTTAGAAATGTTTAAAAAAGAGGCTTTTTTCTTGACATTTCTAATTTCTGCTAAGTATTGAAATATACCACCCATATAATAATTATAGGTCATAGAATTTCAGAGCTGGAAGGAGAGCTGGAGACAATTTAGTGTAGTCCATGCATTTCTGCAGAGGTGAAAACCGAGACTCGCGGAGGCAAATGAAATTGCTCAAAGCTAAGTGTAAGCCTGGGGTGGAGCTGGGACCTGAGTTTTTTAACTAATGGAAATGACCAGTATTGGATAGGTCCAGCCTCCCTTTCCTATTACTGGAGCTCTGTAAAGTCCCTGGAATTATGATGTAATAAAAATATGAGATTTTGATGGTCAGACAAGACAATCATTATGATTACAGTCTGGCTTTTTTCCTCTGAGACGTGACTGTTCAGAGGTACTGGGCATGGAGAATGTCTGTTAAAAATGGAGTGTGAAGATTTAGGGAACTGGAACCCAGCAGAAGCAGTGTGTGGCATACACACCTCGCCGTCAGGGACCCATTCCTTCACTCTGATATGCCTTCACCCTGCCGACACCAACTGTATTCATGATTGAGTTTGGAAGCCCACACTCCCTCCCCACCCTCCATCCCCGTTACTCATGGGAGGCAGCCCACAGCCCAAAGCAGAGGTGGCCAGATGAGTGCAATATCTCTGTGAACATCTTCTCTCCTGAGAAGGGTGTGTCCTTTCAGGACCCCTTCGTTGCCCATTTCACTGCACGCTCCTGACAGCCAGGAGCTGAGATTGGAAGCACAGCACGAGCACTTTCCATCGCAATGGGGCCCGGGCTGCTCGACGGTTGTTGACCATCAGCTTTCTTTGAACGCCAAAATTGTGCCATGCAAATAGAAAGAAGGGCCCTGCACGCTTTTCATACAAAATGACACGCCTTTCTTTCTTTTTCATCTTTTTTCACATATAGGAAGGTGCAGATACTAGTTCTTGTGGCCTATGCCCACCCTGCTACCCCCTTATATGGTAACTGTGTCCAGACAGGGTGGGGTATGGATATAAATGAGAATTTAAAAGGTACCAAGTGATGTGGAATTTTGACAGGGAAGAATCAGGAAGTGTTGTCTGAGTGGTGATGGTTTGACTCAGCCCTTTGAAAATACTTAAGAGTTACCTAGTTGCAACCAAAGTTTTTGTTTTTTCACACTGCTTTAACTATTTGAGGTAAATAGTCATCTTTCTTCTCCCACCCCCAATACACACAGCTTACAAATATATTTCCTGAGACTGTGTATTCTCCCTAGTTTTTACAACCTAAGAAGAAGTTTAGCTAGCTGGTAGTTGGAAGACAGATCTGAAGGGAGTAAGTAGTGGTAGTAATCAGTAGGCCACATCTCCCTCCAGAATGTTCCAGCTACTTTTGAACATAGGCCTGGGAAAAAATTTATTTAAGTTTCCCTTGGAGACATTGTTAGATTATATTTTATTAATTAGTGTCCACTTAAATTTGAATCCATACCCAGGGAAACTAGTATTGCTCTTAAGTTTCACCCATGTGTGATTATAATAATAAAACAGTATTTTAATATGTAAGATGTTTACTGTAAAAAACACATTTATTGGTGTATATATATATATATACACATATATATACACACTTATATATTATTGGTGTATATATATAGATATATATAGATATATATACTTTCCAGAGTACTTCATTTATCAATTTTTTATAACAACATGGAGCTCTATCATTTTCATAATATTCTGAAATGATGATACAAACATTCATATTCAAAAGTATGTACCAACTACTGATAATACCAATAAAACTGAACTCACTTGCCTTAAGTGAAAAGCCACAAAAGAAGTTTCTATTTTCAATGAAGTTTATCTGTCCGACATTTTCCACATTGCGTTCAAAAGAGAGCGGCCAAGGCCATTTGGGTGTCCATGTGTAGCTGGAGGATACAGATTCCACTTGTGGAATTGGTCAAGATCAGAGAACTTCTTCCTTTCCTGCGGCTTAGAAACTGAGTTGTTAATATAGTTATTCTGTCTGGCATTTAGATCGTGAATTTTGCCCAGATCCACATCAAGGAGAAGAGGCCCTTTCTATGTTAGATTTGCAGAATGACTTCAGATGTTTTGACTGGAGAGCTGCAGAACAGAATGAAAACAGTACAAGTCATGATCTCCTTTGCTGCCTTCCAGAATCCACCGGGCTCTGTTCTTATTAGTTTTTTATTAATATTATAATAGCATGCTCCTTATACAGTGTGATTTGGCTTTATTATTCCCTTTAAGATCTTCTTAATATTTGTGTGTGTGTGCTCAGCCACTCAGTCATTTCCACTCTTTGCAACCCTATGGACTGTAGCCCCCAGGCTCCTCTGTCCATGGAATTTTTCTAGGCAAGAAAACTGAGTGTGTTGCCATTTCTTCCTCCAGGGGGTCTTCCTGACCCAGGGATCAAACCCTCGTCTCCTGCATTGGCAGGTGAGTTCTTTACCACTAGTACCACCGATTAATATTTAGCTGACTTTATATTTTGGGAAGGGCTTCCCTGGTAGCTCAGTGGTTAAGAATCTACCTGCAATGCAGGAGCTATAGGAGATGCAGGTTCAATCCCTGGGGCAGGAAGATCCTCTGGAGCAGAGCGTGGCAACCCACTCCAGTATTCTTGACTGGAGAATCCCATGGACCCAGGAAACTGGTGGGCTTCAGTCCATAGGGTCGCAAAGAGTTGGACACAACTGAAGCAACTTAGCATGCATGCATGCATATTTTGGGAGACCCGGTAATATCTCCTACCAGTATTTTCTATGTAAACCAGAAAGAAAGAGTTAATGGTAATGACCTTTTGTTTGTTTGTTTGTTTTAAAAAGGGAAATTATTTAATATAAAAATTTTTGTAGAAATACATATACATCCTCACTGTGGAGAACATCAGAAGTATCTTAGGATACTTGTTTTATGGAAGCACCATGGTACCCACACATCGGTTTGATAAGGGATGCTATAAAGCCTCTGAAAACTTGTAGTGTTGGGCTACCACAGCTCCCTCCACTGAATTACTCTGGAGAGAGCAACTTCAGGATTGTTGGGAGAAGGATATAGAATGAGATACAGGATGACTTTTGCTCCTTACTGATTTCTCTCATCTCTCCTTGACTATTGAAGTCCTATCCCTGAGGAGGTCAATATTGCATGCCCAAATGGATCCAGGGAGTCACTTACCTCAGAGAATTTCTCTTCTAGAGCTAATTTTAGCTGTGTCTAGGGGTATATTTGAAAGTCAGTATTACTCAATTTTTTCAGATTGTGTGATGATGACTAGTGAAGTGGGAAGTAGGGTAGAATGTATTTTTATCAACCAACCTCACTGACTGGGAGAGCTACTGAGAGCCTTCTCCAGATTTTCTACTTTTACTTGAAGTTAAAAGTTTACTTTTCCAAGCTGAAGATTAGCATTATTATTTACAGAATGGCATCTCCAAAGAATTGGTCATAATGGCCCAGGGCATTCCCTTAAAGCTAGCCTTTCTTCTTTGTGCATACTCAGGAGATGGGCAGTGCTAACAGCCCGCATCTTCCCTCATCTAATGGCTCCCCTATTTTTTTTTTTTTTGGTGATTGATCTTTCTACTGATCTTTCCCAGTAATGCTTGTGTGAATATTATTGGAGCGTATTCATATGTGGCTGGTCTGTTTAGGCCTCACCCTGTCAGTTAGGAGCAGCCTGTCCTCTGAAGGAGGTGATCACCTGAGTTTCAGTCCTGAGGAGGGGCCTCATAGGAGACACCAGAACACTGGGTAACACCGTATCTCTCCTGTATTTACTCTCTGGGGTTTCCTCTCTTAGTTACTGAAATGTTTTGAAATGTGCTCTGGGATGGTGAGTACCAAGATGGCGCCCACCACAAGCTTGCAGTTGCAGGGCTAGGATGGGATAGGTCCTGAACTAAAGATAACAGGCTCTAAGATTTTACAAGCTGGATGATCTGGTTTCATGTTTCTGTCTCAACCTCTTTTCCTTAGTTGTTTAAAACCCTCAGTATTTTCTTCAATGTCCTGGACTGGTCTAAGCTGGATATTAAGGGGACAATTTGGGTAATACCTAGTCTGGAGTGTTAAAATGGGCAATGGCCCCCTTAGATTGGGGTTGTGGTGGCAGCAGGAATTGGGGAGAAATACCCGGGATGGAACTTACTTTACTTACCCAAGATGGAAAGCTAGAGAGGGGATGAATGTAAGAGTCAGTGTTGGGGCCCTGAGACTGCTCCCTGCTGGAGAGAATTTCCCCCTCAGGTCCCACATTAGACCATCTGACCAGCATCTTCTCAGGACATGGTGGGTGGGGCGTCCTAATAGCTCTTTGGTACTTTGTTTCTAGAATGCTTTGTTGTTGTTGCTATGGCTCTTGTTGATTTATTTACTTGTCTCAAAGATAAAAAGATGCCCAGGTAGAGTTGCACAACAATTGTTGTCTCAACTACAGAAAGGCCAGAGGCACTTGATTGAAGAAAATATCTGTATTTAATCTCTAGAGAGAAAGCAAACCCTTGGCTTTATATGTTCATCATAAGCAAGGATTTTTCTTTCTTAAAGACAAAATTAAGGAAACAGGTATTTGGAGACTAGGCATTTCACATACCTATCAAATGTCATCTGAAATAATGAAGTTGCAGGACAGATGAAGAGATAACTGAGGTTTTCCTCAACATCTACAAATATGACATCCCCCTGCCCAACCCAGCAGAAGGTGAAAAGTTACCAGTGATGGTTAATGTTTAGGTGGATAGAAATGATTTGCCAACATGCCTCCTATGCCTGTGGTTTGAACTGAATTTACCACTTCAGTCACCCTAAAATAGTCCACCTGCACGGCAACCTCCTATAGGAGATCTATGTGTGGGTGCTGCATGAAACCATGACCCATGGAGGTTCCCTTCTTGGAAGTCTGATCATTTATTTTTCCTAACTTTTGAATCAAATGAGTAAAGCATGCTCTGTACTGGGGTTATGGGCTTTCGGGGGATAGCTTAAATATAACACTTTCTAGGCATAACAGAACTATGATTCATAGTTTTGGGGCTGACTAGGTATCAAGTACTCTTAACTGACCAGAAAAAAAAAAAGGAATCCATTTTACTAATACAGGTATTTAAATTTACTGGCTTATTTCTCTTTAAGTTATTTTTTTTCTATATTAATTTCCTATAGCTTCAATGAGACATTATATTTGATGTTTTCACAAGTCTAAAAACTCTAAGGTGATAGATAGGACCACTTTGGCCTCACTCACCGTCATAGTCTTGTAGTCCTTGCACCTAGCACAGTGCTTTGCAGATAATAAGTCCTCAGTAGACATTTGTTGAATGAGTGAATACACTTAGCTTCCATGCCTATAATAGCTTCAGTTCAAATACTCCTTCTTTGTAGATCTTCCCTTGACCCTCTAATGTAAAATAACCAAACAGTGGTTATTCTCTTTCATAGAAACCAGATATTCCCCCCTCTAAAGTACTTTTCTATTGGTTTATTTGTAGTTTATTTAATGTATGTCTCAGCCATTTGACAGAAAGTCCTATGAGGATGAAGCTGTTTTGTTCCACACTGTAGCACCATGCTGGCACAGAGTGGTACTTAATAAACACTAGATATGTGCGTGCATGCTCAGTTGCTCAGTCACGTCTGACTCTTTGCAACCCTATGACTGTAGCCTACCAGGCTCCACTGTCCATGGGATTTCCTAGGCAAGAGTACTGGAGTGGGTTGTCATTTCCTCCTCCAGGGGATCCCTCCTCCAGGGATTGAACCCACATCTCCTGCATCTCTTGCATTGGCAGGCAGATTCTTTACTACTGAGTCACCTGGGAAGTCAGAACAGTAGAAGACTGGATGGCTAAGTGAATGTTATATACCTACATGCACGTCTGCAGTGACAGTTCTGTGCTGGCCCTCTTTTACCCTTGAGCAGTAAAGAACAATTAAGAAAGCCACAGAGAATGGCCATCAGCACCTCTTAACTCAGCAAATGGTTAGAGATGGGGTGACCAAAAACTGTTGGATTTATCATATAGTAAATGTTAACTCCAGGGTTATCAGGTTCAGGATAGAGAATTTCTCTATTTCAATATGTCATAATTGGCCTGAGACAGGCCCCAGATGCAATTCTGGTTCTAGTAATAAACTGTGTGATCTTGGACAAGTTAAGCAACCTTTCTGAACCTCTTTTTCTAATATGTAAATTTGAAACACAAATAGCGCTTACTATTTAGAAGGTTAAACAAGATAATGTATGTAGAGTATATAGTTGAGTGCCTGGCATAGAATAAGTACTCAGTAAAAGTTATTATTAAATTAATAATAACATTTGAAGTCCATCAGTGGGCTAGCAGTGTCCCAGAACTCAATTAGATTGTAATTAAATGTATTAAACAATGTTTTGTGTTCAGCTTCAGTGAAAGAAATTATTGCTTTGCTTTTAATGGCTATAAAATTCTACTTAGCTAAATAATGGAATCAGATGAATTCCCTACAGTCAAATCTGGATTTAGTAAGATCTGGAAGGTTACATGGCACACTGTCACTGCAGATGAAAACATCTCTGCACCCCAAATATTACAGTTATTTAATAGTATGCTGAATGATCTTTTAAATTTTCTTTGATTAAAAGAAAAACCCAACCACAAAAATAAGAGTTTGAAAGAAATCAATGTCTATAGCCTCACAAAAGTATGGTATAAACAATATCCCATGGTAAAAATAATTATGTAAATGTCATTTATAATATATTGTCAAAAGTACATTGAAAATATAATTTTTCCTTATTAGAAAATAATCTTTGAATATAAATGTTTTAAAATGTTTAGTCTTATTGGCATGACATAATTATATATATAATTATAATTATATATATATATGGCAATTTAGATAATTTCCAGTGACAGGTAAGACCTAAATTACAGGAACCAGAAACCTAATTATTTCAAATTGAATAATCTTGTTAACTAGTCACTCATTTCAAGGGAACAAAGACAATGGCTTTAAAATTTTTTCTTATATTAATAGTTCTGTTATAATTTCCATTAGATGTGATATATCAGAGTTCTTCTATATCACAAAGACTGCAAAAGCTAGGCATTTATTTTTTTATCAAATGCAAAATATGCACATGCTTTGCCTAATCCCTATGGGTTTATGTGGGGACCTGTGGAGACTCTTACACTACAACAGTCAGCCTACAATTTTCTCATCACTCTTCAGTTTGGACCAAAAAAAAAATACAATTCAGAAAAAAATTCTCAATTTTGTACCTTATGGTAGATGTGGGTGGTATATTATAGAGTAGTTTTTCTCCGTGTTATTCATGCCCTCAAATATTTGACAGGATAAAGACTTTGGCAAGTCACTAATTTCTTGTGTTTGTCATCTCTCTCTTATTTTAGGGGCTGGAAGGGTGTGTGTTTAAGAGAAGAGGTTTTGAGCATTAGTATTCCAGCTCACAGGTTCTGAGGCATGTAGGGAAAACCACCGTGCCATGATTTTCCTTTCTGTCTATGGAACATCAAGAAAGAATGCTGTCTTCAGGGATGGCAGAAGGTAGTGATACCAAACGCTGCCTTTATTTTACTATGTTTTCTGCTGTCCACACCCCATCTTTTTGTAAAGGTTAAGATCTTAAGACATGGGCAAGAGTGACAGTAAAACATTTCATTTTTAGATTAGGAATATCTCCTTTCTTGAATTTGATTGTATTTTCATTCTATTCAAGACAGTGTCTAACAAATACTAACCCTTGAAAGGTATATATTAATATGCTTCCTGCAATTTTTTAATGTTGGGTATGTTTGTGTTTGCGCATCTCTCTTGCATGATCAGTTTCTCACTCCTGCTGTATTTCACACACACACACAATTTCCCCATTGGCACACCCATCTGAAAAAAAAAAAAAAAAACACCAAAAAGAACAGCATAATGGTTTTAGATAATTCATCAGGTCCCCTCAGTTCATCCCAGCAAAGCTCATGGAAAGAGGTGTCTATATTTTGAGTCTCCATTTCTTCATCACTCTTTACTGACTCAACTTATTTCATTCTGGCTTTCACCCCCATCATTCCATTAAATCAGCCCTTGTCAAGGTCACCGATAACCTGTACAATAAACTCTGTCTGAAAAAAGCCATTTGCCAGCTTCCATTCTCGTCTTCCTATGTCTGTCAGTAGCAGCTGACCTTGCTAACCACACTCTTCTTTTGAAACACACCCTCCTTGAAACATCCTTCTCTGGCTTCTGTGGCACCTTTCACCTGTGTCACAGAAGAGGCGACCTTCAGGGAAGGCCCTGTCACATCTCCACTGTTGGTTGCTCCTTTTCTACCAGACACGCAGGGGGGGCCAGGGCTCTGGTCACAGCCAGCCCCGCTAGCTGCTCTCTCTCCCAGCTCCATGGGGTTAAGACAGCCATGCACAAACACATATCAAATGTGTGTCTCCAGTCCAGCTCTTGACTATTTATCCACCTTCCTACTCAACATCTTCCCTTGGATGTCTAAGAAGTACAAAGAATAAGGCTACATAAGGATCAAGTGACATTCCCATCTCTATAGATAAGAGAGACCTTGGTTAACTTTTCTCAAAGAGAAGAAACTCAAGTGAATTCTTGAGACACAGCCATTGTTCTGTATTCTCAAATTTAGGACAAATATTAGGGCCAAGAAGAACACTTCAAATTGTTGTGAATGTATGTGTATTTATACTGAAATACCTCTCTGCTGCTTGATCATCTCACATGCAGCTGACACCTCTGAAATTCTTGTCCTAAAACTGACAACTCTTTCCTGAAACTCACAGTCCTCTCCACTCTCCCTTGTTTTTCCTCCATCTCCCCTCAACTTTAGCTGTTAAGTTTCATGGATTTCTCAGACTAATATTTGATGGTTCAACTCTTCAAACTCTATGTGCCTAAAGTAACCATTAACCCCACTCTTCCAATGATCTTAGCATCAAACCTCTCAAAGTAATTTCCCCTCACTCTTATTCATGAGACAAAAGTAGTGAATACTGATTCCATCCTAAAGGACTCCTCTCAAATGATCTGGTTTTATATCAGTCAGGAATTTTAAACACATGTGAGAATAAAGTGTTAGATTTATAGAGAAAAATCTAATTCTTTATTCCTCTTCTTATATCCAGTGATTGTTTCTGTCATCACAATTATTTTAAAAGCATCTGGGGTTTAACGTTTTAAAGGAACTCAGTCTGCCAGATTCAGACGTAGTATTCCAAATGGTATTTATTCAGTGTTCCGCATTCTCCTCCTCATCTCATGACCACCCAAAAGGAATACTCAGTCTGTAAAAATGGTAGGGAGTGTGCTTTCAACTCTTCTCATATTGCAACCTTGTTCATAGGAGAAACTTCCATTTCTTCTCTCACACATTCATAGCTCTTTTTTTCTTAGTTGAACAGGAATGCCTAATTTCGTACTTTCTGGTAAGAGCCTAATATTCACGGAGTCACATTCTACTACTAGATGGTGTCACCGTGCTCTCAGCTGCCACATGTCCTGCTTGCCTTTGGGGGTAGTGGCCCTCTAGCACACTTAAGCAGCAACATGACCATATTTTCAGCCTATTGTACCCATTTTCTGAAGGGCTCCAGACCGAGCCATTTCCAGTTCGGGGAAGGAGGACGTAAGATGCTGCTAGTTGGCCTCAGGCCTAAGCTCTATTCTTGGATACAAGCTTACCAGGAACCCTTCTTTTAGGGAGCTATCTATACTTGGCTAAGTTAATAAAGCACCACTTCCTATTTCATGTGGTTATCAACCATTGGGCATCTATACTGCCAGTAAGAGTCCCTGGGGGGAAAAGGGGTGAAAGGCTCCAAACTCCTAACATAATAATCAAAGCAATCTCGAAACTGAAAGCAACATTTCTGTTTTATCAGTTTACTGTTTCAGCCATACCAATTTCCACAAACTTACCCACTTGTCTTATGGTCCTATAGGTGCCTGGTTCAGTTGATTCTCTACTTAGGAACTCACAGAGCTGAAATCAATGTACAGGCAGAGTTGCCTTCCTCTGGGGAGGCTCTCTGCATGAATCTATCTCCAAACTCACTCAGGTTGTTGGCAGAAATTTAATTCCATAAGGTGGTAGGGCTGACATCCCTATTCCCTTGTTGGTTAACATTTGGCAGTTGTTCTCAGCCCCTGGAGGCCACCCGTATTTCTTCTCTCAGGCTCCCTTCTCTTGTCTTTAAAACAACAGTGGCATATAGAAGCCTTCTCATACTTTGAAGCTCTCTAACCTCTCTTTTGCGTTACATTTTCTCTGCTTCATCCTTCTGCTTTACTTTTCTCTTAAGACTGCAGGTGATTAAATTGGATGCACTTGAATGATCCAGGATAAGCATCCTACTTTAAGATCAGGTGGTTAGTAATCTTAATTCCATTTGCAAAGTCCGCTCACAGAAGTATCTAGGTTAGTGTTTGGTTGAACAACCAAGGGGGGAGGATGCCTTTAGCATTATCCCCGCCACATAGTGCATCCGAGTTTCAGTTACAACTTGCAGTACCTTCCACACTCTCAGGTCTGGTAAATTTTTACTTTTGCCCCAGTCTCCAGGCATTAAATTTTGTCCAGTCAAGTTCCTCTGCCCAAAGGTCAGCCCCTATCTAGCTGTCTAACTGTGTATCATTGGGCAAGTCCCTAAACCTCTCTTGGTCTCTCTTTCCTTGTATATAATAGAGATTTCCTCTTTTACAGTATTATTCCAAGTTAAATGGAAATGTATTGAGTAAATTTTAAAAACTGTAAAATGAAGTACAAATATTCATTGTATTACCTTATGTTCCAAAAACATTTTAAAAGTAGAGTGGAAATTTTTTAAAAAGTGATAGAAGAAAGCTAAGAACAATAACTTAGTGTTAGTCTAAACTAGCATTTTTTTGTTTTGACATGCTGATTTCTAAACTTCATCAGAACTGAAATCAGAAAATGTGGGCTAGAGTTCACTCCTTAGCTGGATGGCCTTGGTTACATCATTAATTTCTCTTGGTCTTTTTCATCCCCTCATCTATGAAATTAATATGTTTAACAAAAGGACCTCCAATGTCCCATTCAAGTCTGAAATTCTATGCATTTACTTTATGCACTTTCTTCAAGGTGTACTAAGAATCAGAGTTGTGAGAAGCAATCTATTTATAGTCAGTTCTTCATAAGATGACTGTAAAAAGGCCTGAGACAAGTTCATAATATTGGGACTAGAAATCTCTTCTAGAATAACTTGAAATACATCTCTCAATCCTTTCTATCCTTTATCTTTCTATCAGGTCTTTCTATCCTTTATCATTATAATCAAGCTTTACTTTAGCACCTGATTCCAAAATATTCAGCTAATGAACAGTTTGGGTTTAACAATTCATATTATTTAATTGACTAGATATTATTATGTTTTAGAAGGATATTAAACACGTAGCACCAATAAAAAAGTTGTCTTTGAATTCTGAATCTAAAAAACCAAGCAGGAACATAAATTCTAATTCATCATTTGTAATTCAAAATTTCTACATTAGCTAATAACTCAAATGATAAAATTTGCCTTTTTACTTCCTATGAATTCTGTTTTTGTTTCAAACAAACTGTAA
Source organism: Cervus canadensis (assembly GCF_019320065.1). Taxonomy (NCBI): domain Eukaryota; kingdom Metazoa; phylum Chordata; class Mammalia; order Artiodactyla; family Cervidae; genus Cervus; species Cervus canadensis. Next base: position 83,490,377 of record NC_057392.1, read on the forward strand.
AGATTAAGCTACATGTCTTCAGTTATTGTCTCGAGTCACTAATGCATGCATTCAATTTGCTGAGTGTTTTCATATTCTGTGTCTCAATCAGGAATAAAACCTATTTGTATAAATTTAGTTTTGAACTTTAAAAGAGCAACATGTTCTTCAAACTCGCTTTTGTTGGGTTTTCCAACAATAGGACTCTTTTCTCCATTACAGTGCTGGTGCAGAACTAGAAGAGAATAGGATTGTGAATTTTCAAGTCCCTTTGCGTCTGAGAAGCATCTTGATGAGCCCTGTTCCCTACAGAAGCCAGTCTAGAAGAAGGGAAACGATAACATTGGCAGAGTGGAGCACAAGTCCTTGTCATATTTGCTTGTCATTAGTGCTTCGTACGGAGAAGGCAATGGCACCCCACTCCAGTACTCTTGCCTGGAAAATCCCATGGATGGAGGAGCCTGGTAGGCTGCAGTCCATGGAGTTGATAAGAGTCGGACACGACTGAGCGACTTCACTTTCACTTTTCACTTTCACACATTGGAGAAGGAAATGGCAACCCACTCCAGTGTTCTTGCCTGGAGAATCCCAGGGACGGGGGAGCCTGGTGGGCTGCCGTCTATGGGGTCGCACAGAGTCGGACACGACTAAAGTGACTTAGCAGCAGCAGCAGTGCTTCGTGAGGGGGTAAAAATGGGTGATTTGGACCACACTGTGGTGGTCAATCAGTCTTCATTTAAAGAAAATAATTTTCTTTGCATGGTAATCTTCTAGGTTGTTGGAGCTGGCTGAGATTGAAGTCTCAGGAGATGTGTGTCGCATGCAGTGTGTGAAGCTATAATGGGTTGCACGTGTGTGATAGTTTGAGCCCCATGGATCAGGAGCAGCATTGCAGTGGAAATACTAAGCTAAGCAAGGCAGGAATGCTGATGGGATCATATGCCCCACTTGCAGTTTCTTATTCAGAAGATGGCAGTTTTACTGGGAGATTAGACATAGCCAAGACAGAGAAAGAATGGAGAAAAGAAGTCAAGAGAGCAGCTGGGACTGTAAAAAAGAGGAAGAGAAATAAGGTAGCAAGAAAATAACAGTACTTGAATTTGTTCTTGTAGTTGCAAGAAAAAAAAAAAAAAAAGACAGAGGCAAAACAGGATAAGGACTGGACATGAATTTGAGCAAATTCCAGGAGATAATGGAAGACAGAGGAGCCTGGCATGTTACAGTCCATGGGGTTGCAAATAGTGACTGAACACCAATGACAACAATAAAAGGATAAGGAATTTGTTGTTTCAGTGATTATTCATTCAACAAATTGAACTCCAGATTTGTGCTCAGCACTGTGCTAGTGTTGAAGATACAACAGTAGACAGACACTCCTTGCCCTTGAGGAGCTTATATATAGTCTGCTGGGAAGGTCAGTCTCAGAAGTGCATTCAGGCACTCTTTGTATGCCTAGCCTCGCTTGGAGAGAAACTCAGTTGACCAGGTGAGTCCTCCAAGTCCTCAAAGAAAGTATTCTTGTGAGTAATGGGCACTCCTGTGCATATGGCACTCCTGTTGGGCCTGCCTCACCAGAGTCTTCAACTGTGGACAGAAGCTACCGTTTGAGGAAGCACTTTTCAATTTTCACAGCTTGGAAGACTACTGGCAAACCACAGTTCGTGGCTATGTCTACTAGCAGACTTGATTATGTCAGGGAAAGGGAAATTATAGGGTGACATATACATCATCCTGGGCTTCCCTGATAGCTCAGTTGGTAAAGAATTCACTTGCAATGTAGGAGATCTTAGTTTGATTCCTGGGTTGGGAAGATCTGTTGGAGAAGGGATAGGCTACCCACTCCAGTATTCTTGGACTTCCCTTGTGGCTCAGCTGCTAAGGAATCCATCTGCGATGTGGGAGACCTGTGTTCGTTCCCTGAGTTGGAAAGATCCCCTGGAGAAGGGAAAGGCTACCCACTCAGCATTTTGGCCTGGAGAATTCCATGGACTGTACAGTCCATGGGGTCACAAAGAGTCAGACACAACTGAGCGACTTTCACTTTCGCACATCATCCTTAAAAGGAGTTGGAACAGTTTTGTAGAATAGTCAAAGTATCTAGTCCTCTGACACTGGGATGATTGAGCACAAAGCAGGACAGAATTGGGAAGCCAGCTTTGATGATCAGCTCCTGGGAGTACTCTCCAAACACAATCCTTCGACCATCTGATCGAGTGCCATGTGGTGCGTTGTCCTGGATCAGACAACCTTTCCACAACTCCAGCCTTATTTGTCCTATATCTCAGTTCCAGATCTTGCTAGGCAATAGGAAGCATCAATAAATTTATTCATCCTGCCCTGTCACTAGCAGATACCGGGCTTAGAGTAAGGTCTCCCTTTACCAGCTGACATAGATCTGTCTGTGGGCTAAGTGAGCTAGCCACGAGGACGTCAGATGCTCAGTTAGGACCAGGGAAAGGGTACAGGCTTTAGGTTCCACTCAATTCTTGGATTATTCTAAAAATTCATAAACCTACAGGGGAAGGTTCTGATGTGTTCAATGAGAGAAAAGGCAGAGGCATCTGAGGCCAGTTCTGGAAGCTTCTCATTCTCTACTCATGAAAAATCACTACTTAAATCTTTTGAATAGAAATTCTAACAGTTTAGAAGGAAATTCTGTCTTGACTTGAAATGTGTTTCTCATTCTAAAACTGGGAAAGCATACCTCATCTGTAATCATTTTTTGTCAGATCCCCTCCGCATCAAAAAGTGTGGCTTTTTTGACCAATCCCTGGATGAAAAGTGCTTTGCGTTTGAGACCCATCCCCCATTCCTTTTCTTTCACTATTTTGCCTAAAGTCTCCCCAAGAACCACTAAAAGGGGCAAAACATCTGCTCCTTCTTCACTGGACTTCCAGTAATGGACTCAAAGGAGGGTGGCTGAAAGAATCCCAAGGTCATTTCTCTTTCTCTGTTCACTGCTTGTTCAGGAAATAAACTTTTGCTTTTTTTATTGCTTCTTTTTTTTTTGGTTTTTTTCTTAAATGAAAGATAGGAAATGGGCATTTGAAATACCACTAAGGGTTTATGTTTATAAATCATTTCAATATTTATCTACATGTATATGTTTAATTTATTTAGAGATTATTTTAACTACCACTTATGGGGTGTTTTACCATTTCCAAGGTACTTCATACACACATTCTCAATTGACCCTTAGATTAGCTCTAAGGAAGCAGCTCCATTCTTACCCTTTTTCTTCTCTCCAGAAGAAAGAAAATGTTCACAGACGTGTTGTCTGGACTGTGCCAATCACTCAAAACTATTTTATACACATGTTTATTCAAATGTGGATTCTTTCATATAACTCTTACAACAGCACTGTAAAGCGGGCCCTACTTGTATATGTAGGTTTCTATAAGTTGAGTGACCCAGCAGGGAAACCGGGACCCAAAGCCCTATGCTTTGGTTTATTGGACCTCAAATTCCAGTGCTCCTCCTCCTCTCCCCCGCCCCACCTTCCCCACTGAGGGCCTTGTTTGTTCTGGCCCTTGTGATTATTTCCTCTCCAAGCACCACTAACCTCTGTCTGCAGAAACCTCTGTCTGGCTTCGTCCCCAGTCATGGTCATGGAGCGTCTGCTTGGGAGCCACATTCAGCCAGTATGGCAGGTTCCCCCACTTAATAAGGAGCTGGGAGGATTCTCCCCCTACAGCACCACCACCCTGGCCCCCGCCTCCCAGGTCTGACGTGGAAGGGTGCTGGTTGACGCCTCTCTTACCAAAGGCAGACATTTTGCTGCTTTTACTGATACACAGTTATTGCTCACTGCTTCCCCATCACCTCAATCACATTTTTCTAAAGTCATTTCACTCTGCCCACACACCCAGGAACCATAAGCTTGGGAACTTAGGATTTTCGAGTTCCTCCTTTATGTCATTCTCCCTGCTTCATTCTACTCAGTAAAATGTAGATATTGTACCTTCACCACCATACACATCTCCTTCCTCACTCCCCTCCCACTTTTTTTTTTTAAACCTAGAAGTGTTGACTCCAGTCAGGGTAGAAGGCAAGGGATGTTAAGGGGGGAAAAAAAATCAATGCAAGCCTCTGGCTATCAGTTAAACAAAACAGAATCAGCTTCTGTGGACATCTGCTATTCTCAGGCTAAATTATGGTGTTAAAAGACTTGAAATTGAAGAAAGTACATTATAAAAATCTGTTTTATAAGCAATACCTTTGTGATTCCAAAAATTTTAAAACATATTCTCTTATATTTTTGTTTCATCCTCTAAAACTAGGACTAGTGTATAAGCTAACTAAAAAACTCTCTATATAAAGCCCATCTGTATTGAAATGCAGTAGCCCATTTCAAAGCCATCACAACTAAAGCCATTTCACAGTAATTTAAACCATTTTTAAACAAACTCTTGCAAATGTCAATTCTAGCCTTCACTGAACATTTCAACATGGTGCCCAGAGGGTGCTTTTCCAAACCTGACAACCATTTCCTATTTTTCAGGAACAAAGGGAGGGGTTTTAAAGCAAGGTCTCTCCCTTTCAGATGTAGAAATAATAAAGAAAATGACTGTCTAGTCCAAAGGGCTGGCTGGGAGACACATCCAAGAACAGGCAGTGTGGACCTAATAGGTCATGACAGCTTAGATATAGAAGTTATCTCCCCTCAGTAGAGGTGGCCTCATTACCCACTTCTGGTTTAGTTCTGCGGCAGCAGCCATGAGTGATGAGGCCACCCTTATCTCACAGAGATGAAGACCATATTCTGCAACACCGTGACAAGTTCTTTCTGTGTAACCACTTACAGCACGGATTTCATTTCCCAGCTACACATGTGCATCACACACACACACACACATACGTGCACACAGCAGGAGAAGAAAAAACTGCCTGTCTGTAAGTGACGTTCAAAGATGAATGTGGCACTACTGACAGATGAAAAGAGAACTCTTCCCCCCAACACTGTAGGCACTTGAATGATTTTCAAGAAAACCAGCTTCCCTTTCTCTATTAAAAAGATTTTCATACCGCTTTAGCTCCCTATGCCAAAACATTTTAGAAATGGCGGCAGTACATACTGAAAACCAAAAAGTGACACCCCTTGTCTGTGAAGGGGAAAGCAAGCACATTCCTTGTCTAGAAAGTCCCGGTGACTGGGTCGTCTCCGTCCCATGAGCCACTAGTGTCACAAAACTGACGGAATGCACATTCTCAGGTCAGTTCTTCTCTAGAGCAGGGCTCCTTGTGGGAGGCCCTGGTGACATGAAGAGTGTGTAAGTCTTAGCCCTGCTTAAATCAACCGATCGTTCTATATTGTGCTCTCTCTTTTTATGGCTTTAAATTATTTATTAAAAGAAACACAATGCCTGTTAGGGCAACCTCATCAGGATGGAGAACATGGATTCAGTGACTTGTGCATAAAATCTGCAACTCAAATGAAAACTGTGGGGAAACTTCAAACACTGACAGAATGAAGGAACTCAGAAGTGAGGTGTTCTCCTTTCAGATTTTAGTTCAGAAGACAAGAAGCCTTGTAAATATTTTGGTTATATTCTCCAAATGTTTTTTTTCCCTTTAAAAGGTAAAATGCTTTTAGAAATCCCCTGCTTGGCTTTCCTCATAAAAACACAGGGAACCCTGCTTAGGGTTAGTTTTGGCCCTCCTTTAGGAGGTGCATATGGGTTGGTTGGGAGGTAAAGAAGGGCTAGCTGGTCTCTTTTTCTTTGCTTTGATGGATTCCTCCCCTCATAAAACATAGCCCAGCTCATAATTATAATGCAAAACAGCATCCCCACAGCCTGCTTGGTGCATTTCAAATCTGAAGTTCCTTGAAGTTCTAAGGATTTTTAAATATTGATATTCATTAATTGTGTGGCTTTTTGTGACATAAATGCACATTACATACTTTCATGTGCTGGAAACAGCTAAAAATGCCATGTCACAAATGTTTACATGGCTGTTATGGAAAACGGTATCATGCTAATATATGTCTGCTTCTTAAATTCTGTTAGCAGTTGTAAGACAGTCAGATACCACCCGTGGGATCTTGTGCCCTCATGAAACACAATTACAATGAGAATATCTCATTATCTCATTGGCTTTAGCTTACTGCTCTGTTACCATGGTTTCAAATACACAGAGGAGTCTGAAACTAAGAGTGCTGCTAACAAAGAACATATCCTTGTACAATGACATCAGATCGTGTTAGACAGAATAGACTTAATTAAATACCCCCTGATGGAGGCCAAAATACAGAAGTTGGGTCTACTTTTTAAAAGGGAAACCAGCCATTTAAAAGCATTCTACTTAATTTACTTGGGGATTTCGTATTCCTTTCTGACAGCAACTACAATAATAAAAACAAACTGAACTCAGATCCCATTTAATATTCACTGCTAGTGATGAGAAGTTAAGGAAATGGGGAAGAAAAAGACAACTGTCAGAAGAGAATGATGTCAAATGTGGTTTTCTTGGCTACTGAGCCAACAACCCCTCAGACTAAGCAACTGGCATAGTTCTGAGGGTACAGACTACTGGGCACCCTGCTTGTGACATGTCCACTGCAAATCGAAGCAGAGTTACAGCCTTCTCAAATGAGTTCTGGTCCTGCCAGACACTTATTCACGCTCTTTTCTGACATGAGTGTCTGACTTCACAGAACTAGAATTGTATTATTTTTCATGATGGGAAACAAATTGATTTTATTAGAAGAGAAATCACACCTTCGGCCTCTTGGACTTCTGACTGCTGTGTAGCTTGCCATGATTTGATAAATTTCCAGCCCTTGTCCTACTCTGCACTGAGAAAAGTGCCTCATGACTTCATCCAGTGTGGTTTTTGTTTAAGCAAACCTTTAAAATATAGTCCAGTACAAGAAATCATTTAGAACTCAGAGTTACCCGTGTGTTTATTTTCTCCCAAAGATCTGAAACAGTAGCTTCATTTTTCTATGTTGTAAAATTAATTTCCCTGTAATTGAAATCTCCCTTGTTAATGTGAAGCTTATTCCTTCCTCCCAAACCCCGCCCCCAACAGGAATCATAGCAGTAAAAAAAAAAAAAAAAATTTAAATCACTTATAGGCCCTGGAGACTATCGGGTGACATAATGTGACAATAATGACATCCCTAGTGGTGTTAATTGATTTTGTCCTGGTCGAGGGTAATTTGACTTCCACAGTGACTGGCGAATCATGGACTTACTGATTGGTCTTCCTAGGTAGTATTACCATTAATGAACAGAAAACACACTTTCCTCTTTAAAAGATACTGGTAATTATGGGGAAGGGAAGATGGAAAGCCATAGGTTCTTAATCGTTTAAGGAGAGTTAATTCCAAACTGTTTGCATTAAAAGGGGATATATGGCAAAGACTGTGAATTAGCAATTCAGAGTCTCACTCCATAAAATCCAGCTGCTTTTATGCTACCTTAGGAAGATCTGTGAAAGACTCAAATGATTTGTAAAGTGCGCCTTAACAGAAAAAAATAGCAATTGGCAGCCGCATGTGCTGTGTGATTAAAAGTGATACATCATCTGTCAAGCTGGCTTACTTTATTGGTCTACATTCCTTTCTTTATGGCTTCTAATTGGTGTGATTTTAAAAATATTTTTAAAATGAAAAACACATCTTATTCTAAACTGTGTGTGGAATAAGATATTCAGATAACTTTGACTTTCAGAGGAGTTGGAGAGATTTTGAAGTCATTCATTTGAGAATCAAATAATTGAGGTTATGTAAATAGAAATGATGTTACCCATATTAGTTAAAGGCAATATTATTCTCCATGTCACCAGGTTGAAAACTTTGGAGGCATCTCAATTCATTTCTCGCTCAGTTCGACTGCTTGTTAAGCCCCATTGATCCTATCAGGCCTGCTGATGTTCTGCCTTCAGGGACCAGTTCTACCAGAGCAGTTGTTTATGGCTGGTATTCATGATGATGGGCCAGCATCCATGTCTATAAGCTGTTAAATATCTTGTGTATCAACTTGCATCCTACCATTTAAATATCTTTTGAATCCTCCCCTTTGTATCTATTGATGTGCTACTGCCTTCAGCCAGATTTTTGTTTTCTCTAACCTAGACTCTAAGAATCGGTTTTAAGTTTTTAGGGTCATTATCATCTGGTAATCCCTTTTTTCCCTCTAGTAATAGACTTTCAGCTGGACTTTTTTACTCCAATCTTCTCCTACACTAATTTATGCTCCATACACTAGTTTATATTTATATATTTATACGAACTATTTTTATGTGTTTATGATTTAAAATATATTTATATAAGCTTTTTAAAAGTAGAAGTATAGAGTACATATAGAAAAGTGCACGAATCATAAGTCTACAACTATATTGTTTTAAAACAGGCTTCCCAGAAGCAGAACCCGAGATGGGAGTTTTTATGCATGTAGTTTATTGGGGGTGTACATTCAGATGAAACTTGTAAGAGAATAAGTGAATCAGGAGAAGTGGCAGAAGTTGTAAAGAGCTGGGAAGGCTCTGAGATTTTACCTTATCTGCTAGCTAACAAATTAGCCTGCCTCGGTGTCATGGACGCCAGCAAACTCTCAGGTCAGAGATAAAAGTAGTAAATTACTGACAGCAATAGTAGCAGCCAGAGTAGCAGCTGGCTCTCTGAGCTGTAATTCCCATAAGATGATACAAATAGGACCAGGTAATGCTGCACAGGTAGAAGGTTGTCACAGGATAGGAGCCCAACTTTAGGGAAACTGAATCTTTTATAATGCGCAGTGACCTCTCTGACCCTGGAAGATGAGCCCCCCCCCCACCCCAGGTCAGAAGGTGTCCAGTATGCTACTAGGGAGGAGCAGGGGGCAATTACTAATAGCTCCGGTAAGAATGAAGTGGCTGAGCCAAAGCGGGAGCGACACAAGTTGTGGATGTGTCTGGTGGTGAAAGAAAAGTCCAATGCTATAAAGAACAATACTGCATAGAACCTAGAATGTTAGGTCCATGAATTAAGGTAAATTGGACATGGTCAGGCAGGAGATTGCAAAAGTGAACATCAGCATTTAGGCATCAGTGAACTAAAATGGACAAGAATGGGTGAATTTAATTCAGATGACCATTGTATCTACTATTGTGGACAAGAATCCCTTAGAAGAAATGGAGTAGCCCTCACAGTCAATAAGAGTGTCTGAAATGCAGTACTTGGGTGCAATCTCAAAAATGACAAAATAGTCTCAGCTTGTTTCCAAGGCAAACCATTCAACATCACAGTAATCCAAGTCTATCCTCCAACCACTGATGCTGAAGAAGCTGAAGTGTGAAGACCTGCAACACCTTTCAGAACTAACACCAAAATAAGATGTCCTTTTCATCACAGGGTACTGGAATGCAAAAGTAGGAAGTCAAGAAATACCTGGAATAACAGGCAAGTTTGGCCTTGCAGTACAAAATGAAGCAGGGCAAAGGCTAACAGAGTTTTGTCAAGAGAACATGCTGGTCAGCACAAGAGACAACTTTACACATGGACATCACCAGAAAGTCAATATTGAAATTAGATTGATTGTGTTCTTTGCAGCCAAAGATGGAGAAACTCTATAAAGTCAGTAAAAACAAGACCTGGAGCTGACAGTGGGTCATATCATGAGCTCCTTATTGCAAAATTCAGGTTTAAACTGAAGAAGGTAGGGAAAAACACTAGGGCATTCAGGTATGATCTAAATCAAATCACTTACGATTATATAGTGGAGGTGATGAATAGATTTAGGGGATTAGATGTGGTCGACAGAGTGCCTGAAGAACTATGGACAGAGGAAGCTAGTGACATTGTACAGGGGGCAGTGACCAAAACCACCCCAAAGAAAACGAAATGCAAGAAGGCAAAGTGGTTGCCTGAGGAGGCTTTACAAATAGCTGAGGAAAGAAGAAAAGCAAAAGGCAAGGGAGGAAGGGAAAGAGATACCAACTGCATGCAGATTTCCAGAAAAGAGCAAGGAGAGGTAAGAAAGCCTTCTTCAATGAACAATGCAAAGAAATAGAGGAAAACACCAGAATGGGAAAGACTAGCAATCTTTTCAAAAAAGTTGGAGATATCAAAGAAATATTTCTTGAAAGGATGGACACGATAAAGAACAGAAATGGTAAGAACCCAACAGAGTCAGAAGAGATTAAGAAGAGGTGGCAAGAATACACAGAAGAACTATACAAGAAAGATCCTAATGACCCAGATGACTGTGATGGTGTGGTCATTCACATAGAGCCAGACATCCTCGAGTGTGAAGTGGGCCTTAGAAAGCATTACTATTAATAAAGCTAGTGAAGGTGACAGAATTCCAACTGAGCTATTTCAAATCCTAAAAGATGATGCTGTTGAAGTGCTGCACTCAATATGTCAGCAAATTTGGAAAACTTATCAGTGACCACAGGACTGGAAAAAGTCAGTTTTCATTCCAGTCCCAAAGAAAAGCAATGCCAAAGAATGTTCAAACTACCGAGCAATTGTACTCATTTCACAAGCTAGCAAGGTAATGCTCAGAATGCTTCAAGCTAGGCTTCATCAGTACATAAACTGAGAACTTCCAGATGTACAAGCTGGGTTTTGAAGAGGTAGAGGAACCAGAGATCAAATCACCAACATTCCTTGGGTCATGGAGAAAGCAAAGGAGTTCCAGAAAAACATCTACTTCATTGACTATGCCTTTGACTGTTAGGATCACAAACAACTGATGGACTCAAAATTGGGAAAGGAGTACCACTATGCTGTATATTATCACCCTGGTTATTTATATGCAGAGTACATCATGCAAAATACAAAGCTGGATGAATCACAAACTAGAATTAAGATTGCCGGGAAAAATATCAACCACCTCAGATATGCAGATGATACCACTCTAATGGCAGAAAGCGAAGAGGAACTAAAGAGCAACTCATTGATGAAAGTGAAAGAGGAGAGTGGAAAAGCTGGCTTGAAAGTCAACATTCAAAAAAACTAAGATCATGGCATCCAGTCACATCACTTCATGGCAAAGACAAGGAAAAAATTGGAAGCAGTGACAGATTTTATTTTTTGGGCTCCAAAGTCACCACTGACGGTGACCGCAGCCATAAAATTAAAAGACGCTTGCTCCTTGGAAAAAAGCTTAGACAAACCTAGTCAGGATGTTAAAAAGCAGAGACATCACTTTACCAACAAAGATCTGTATGTCAAAGCTGTGGTTTTTCTGGTAGTCATGTACAGATGTCAGAGTTGAACCATAAAGAAGGCTGAGCACCGAAGAATTGATGCTTTTGAACTGTGGTGATGGGGAAAGACTCTTGACAGTCCTGTGGACTGTAAGGACATCAAGCCAGTCATTCCTAAAAGGAAATCAACCCTGAGTATTCATTGGAAGGACTGATGCTGAAGCTGAAGCTCCAATACTTTGGCCACCTTATTTGAAGAACTGACTCCCTGGAAAAGACCCTGCTGCTGGGAAAGATAGAAGGTAAAAGAAGAAGGGGGTGACAAAGGATAAGATGGTTAGATAGCCTCAGGGATCCCAAGGATATGAATTTGAGCAAACAGAGGTGGTGGAAGACAGAGGAGCCTGGTGTGCGGCAGTCCATGGGGTCACAAAGATACGACACAACTTAGCAACTGAAAAACAATGACCACCTGTCTGAACTTTGACCTGAAAGGAGATATTATATTTACTTGTGTGTGTGTGTGTGTGTGTGTGTGTATGCATGCTCAGTCACTCAGCTGTGTCTGACCCTTTGATACACCACTGACTGTAGTCCACCAGGCTTCTCTGTCCATGGGATTCTCCAGGCAAGAACTGCAACTGGAATGGGTTGCCATTTCCTCCTCCAGGGGATCTTCCCGACCCAGGGATCCAACCTGTGTCTTTTGCATCTCCTGCACTGGCAGTTTACTATACTGGATGTTAAACAAACCTTCCCTTTGTTCCAGGAAGATGCTCTTTTTACCTTTCAAGGATGATTACTATACAGACATCCTTGTAAGGATCATATACAAAAAAGGCTGTCAGTACATCTGGTTCACAAGATGTGCAGGAATTTAAAGAACTTATGGATAATTGTCTACCCAGAGAGGGAGGCAGATCCAGCTAAAATCTAGCCTCATTGTGATCCCAAGGGGCCTGGTGTTTTACACTTTCATATCATTCAACCTTTGGCTGCCATTCACCCTGATAGGAAATTACAAACTTGGAATTATTTTCAAGGGAAGCCACTTCTTTGAATTCTCAGAATGAGGGTGCAGCTGTGAGCTGTTAGTAGCTGTCACTTATAGCAGCCGACTAAGCACACACAGCAGCTGAACAAAGGATACACTGAATAAAGGGGATCTGTGTGGGGCACCAACAGTGTTCATTACACTGATTAATTATCACAAAGTTAATATACTCCAGTAACCACAACACAGAATAAGAAACACAGCATTGCCAACCCCTAGACATCACCTTTTTTGCCTCTTCCAGGTTAAAATCAACCCATGCCTCCCTAAATATAACTACTATCCCAGCTTCTGACAACATTGATTGGTGCCTGTTGTTGAACTTTATACAGCTATTCAGCTGAAATCATACAACGTGTGCTCCTTAATGTCTGGTGTTTTTCACTCAACATTATTTTTGTAAGATTCATGAAAGTTGATGCATGGAGTTGTAGTTTATTTATTTTCTTTGCTGTATAGTATTCCACTTTGTGCATATATCACATTTTATCCTTTCTTCTGTTTATAAGCATTTAGTTCATTGTGGATTTTTTTTTCTATTATGACTAAAGCTCTGTAATACTGACTTTATGTTCACATTTCTGTTGAGTGTATATTTTGTTAGAGTGGACTTGTTGATTCACAATCTGTGCATATGCTTAGTTTTAGTCCTTGCTATCAACCACTTTCCCTAATTTACACTGCCAGCCAGCAATGTGGGAAAGTTTCATTCACTTTATGGCTTTGCCAGCCTTTGGTCTTTGTTGTTTACATTTTAGCCAATTTGGTGGGTAAGTATGTAGTTGTCTCTCACTGTGTTTATAATTGGTATTCCTCTAATGATTCACAAAGCTGAGCATTTTTTATACACTGGTTGGTCATTTATATATCCTTTTTTAAAGTGTTTGTTCCAAATGTATTGCTCATTTTTCCGTGTTGTCTTTTCTTAAAGATTTGTTGGAGTTTATCTTAAAATTGCAACATGTGTCCTCAACTGATAAATTTTAACACAAATTATATTTTTTACATTTCCTGAAAAAGGAAAGATCTTAGAATGCTTTAACTTCATTAACCCGTCCTATCTCGTGTGATTCTAATATGTTATCATATTTTTTTTGTGTGTGAAGAACTCTCCTTTTTTCTAAAGAATTTTTTTTATATATTTCTTTTAATGTGGGATTTGATAGTGATAAATAATCTCAGTTTTTGTCTTATTTACTTTAATTTTATTTCATCTTTTTCAGCAATGTTTATGAGATGAATTAGTGAATAAAATTCACCAATTTTAAGTATGTAATTTAATAAAATTTGACAGATGTATGCGTTTGTGTAACCACTACAACGATCACAATATAAAACATTTCCATTTCCCTTGTGTCTTTCTGTAGTCAATCCGCTCCTTACAATCCCACTCCCTAGCAACCATTGATCTCCTTTCTGTTCCTTAAGTTTGCCTTTTGTAGGATTTCATATTTATAGAATCATATCATATATAGTCGAGTATCTGCCTTCTTTCACTTAGCATAATGCTTTTGAGAGTCATCCATGTTATTGTATGTATCAATAGTATGTTTCCTTTTTATATTTCTATGTATGGATAATTAATTAAAAACCATAATATGTGTATCACTAGTTTATTTTATTTATTATTTTATATACCACAATATATTTATCCATATACCAACTGATAGACATTTGGATTATTTCTGAGTTTTGGCTATTATGAATGAAATTGCTATGACTTTCACCTGCAAGGTTTTTTTACCCTTTTCAAAAAAATGAACATATGCTTTTATCCCTCTTGGGTTAAAAACACAGGAATGTAATTGCTGAGTTATATGGTACCTGTTATGTTTAAATTTCTAAGAAACTGCCAAACTACTCTCCAAAATAGCTGTACAATTTTGCTCTCCTATCAGCAGTATGTGATATATACCAGTTATTTTATAGCCTTGCTCACATCTCACATTTTCAATCTTAAATTTTTAGGCATTCTAATGAGCATGTAGTAGCACATCATTGTGATTTTAAATTCATTTCCCTGATGACTAATGAAGCCGAGAATCTTCTCATGTATTTATTTGCCATTAGTGTATCTTCTTGGTTAAAGTATCTGTTCAAGTCATTTGCCTATTTAAAAAATTGGGTTGTTTCTCATTATTATGGCATTGTAAGAGTTTTTTTCTTAATGTATTCCAAATATAAGCTGTATATCATATGTAAGTTCTGCAAATATATTCTCCACGTCTGAGATGCTTTTGCATTTTTCTAACAGTGTCATCTGAGAGCAAAAATCTCAACTTTTTATGAAGCTCAATTTGGTTTTCTGTTATAGTTTACATTTTGTTTCTTATTTAAGAAATCTCTGGCCTTTGATTCAAGGACATCTGGATCTATAGATAGACTCTGTATCTATGAGTCTGTTGAGTTTTGGTTTTGTTTTTTAGATTTCACGTATAAACAAAATCATAAGGTAATTGTCCTTCTCTGTCTGACTCATTTCACTTAGCGTAATACCCTCTAGATCCATTTGTGTTACTGCAAATGCAAGATTTCATAGTTTTTTCATTTTTTTGGTAGATGAATAGTAGTCCAGTGTGTGTATGTTTGTGTGTGTGTTTAGGTGTGTGTATACACTTAGGTCACTTCCATATCTTGGCTATTGTAATGATGCTACAATGAACATAGGGGAGCATATTTCTTTTCAAACTAGTGTTTTTGTTTTCTTGGGTAAATACCTGAAGTAGAATGGTTGGACAACATGGTAATTCCACTTTTTAAAAATTATAGTTGATTTACAATATCCTATTAATTTCAGGTGTAGAGCAAAATGATTAAATTAAATATTATATATACATTCTTTTTTTGTTTATAGAGTCTATTTCTGTTTTGTATATAAATTCATTTGTGTCACTTTTTGGTAGTTTTATTTTTAAATTTTTGAGAAATCTCCACACTGTTTTCCATAGTGGCTTTATCAATTTACATTGCTACCAACAGTTCATGAACTTTCCTTTTTCCCCACATCCTCTCCAACACTGGTTCAGTCAGTCAGTCAGTTTGGTCACTCAGTCATGTCTGACTCTTTGTGACCCCATGGACTGCAGCATGCCAGGCTTCCCTGTCCATCACCAACTCCTGGAACTTGCTCAAACTCATGTCCATCGAGTTGATGATGCCATCCAACCATCTCTTTCTCTGTCGTCCCCTTCTCCTGCTTCCTTCAGTCTTTCCCAGCATCAGAGTCTCTTCTAATGAGTCAGCTCTTCCCATCATGTGACTGAAGTATTGGAGTTTCAGCTTCATCATCAGTACTTCCAATGATTATTCAGGACTGATTTCCTTTAAGATTGACTGGTTTGATCTTCTTGCAGTACAAGGGACTCTCAAGAGTCTTCTCCAATACTACAGTTCAAAAGCATCAATTCTTCGGCACTCAACTTTCTTTATGGTCCAACTCTCTCATCCATACATGACCACGGGAAAAACCATAGCTTTAACTCGATGGACTTTTGTCAGCAAAGTAATATCTCTGCTTTTTAATATGTTGTCTAGGTTGGTCATAGCTTTTCTTCCAAGGAGCAAGCGTCTTTTAATTTTGTGGCTTCAGTCACTGTCTGCAGTGATTTTAGAGCCCAAGGAAATAAAGTCTCTCACTGTTTCCATTGTTTCCCCTTCTATATACCATGAAGTGATGGGACCGGATGCCATGACTTTGGTTTTCTGAATGCTGAGTTTTAAGCCAGCTTTTGCACTCTCTTCTTTCACTTTCATCAAGAGGCTCTTTAGTTCCTCTTCACTTTCTGCCATAGGGTGGCGTCATCTGCATATCTGAGGTTATTGATGTTTCTCCTGGCAATCTTCATTCCAGCTTGTGCTTCATCCAGTCTGGCATTTTGCATGTTGTACTCTGCATTTAAGTTAAATAAACAGGGTGACAATATATAGCCTTGATGTACTTCTTTCCCAATTTTGAATCAGCCATTGTTTCATGACCAGTTCTAACTTGCTTCTTGACCAGCACACATAATTTCAGGAGGTAGGTAAGGTGGTCTAGTATTCCCATCTCTTTCAGAATTTTCCACAGTTTGTTGTGATCCACACAGTCAAATGCTTTGGCGTACTCAATAAAGCAGAAGTAGGTATATTTTTGGAATTCTCTTGTTTTTCTCTTGTTTTTGATCTAATGGATGTTGGCAATTTGATCTCTGGTTCCTCTGCCTTTTCTAAATCCAGTTTGAACATCTGGAAGTTGACAGTTCACATACTGTTGAAGCCTTGCTTGGAGAATTTTGAGCATTACTTTGCTAGCATGTGAGATGACTGCAGATGTGTGGTAGTTTGGCATTGTTTGGCATTGCCTTTCTTTGTAATAAAAACTGACCTCTTTCAGTTCTGTGGCCACCGCTGAGTTTTCCAAATTTGCTGGCATATCGACTGCAGCACTTTAACAGCATCATCTTTTAGGATTTGCGTAGCTGGAATTCCATCACCTCCAATAGCTTTGTTTGTCGTGATGCTCCCTAAGGTCCACTTGACTTCACATTCCAGGATGTCTGGCTCTAGGTGAGTGATCGCACCATCGTGGGTATCCGGGTCATGAAGATCTTTTTTGTATAGTTCTGTGTATTCTTACCACCTCTTAAAATCTTCTGTTTCTGTTAGGTCCATACCACTTCTTGTTGTCTTTTTGATGATAACCATTCTGACAGATATGAGGTGATATCTCATTGTGGGTTTGATTTGTTTTTCCTGATGATTAATGATGTTGAACATCCCTTTAAGCATCTATGTATCATTTGTATGTCTTCTTTGGAAAAATATCTATTCAAGGATTCTGTTCATTTTAAAATTAGATTGTTTATTTGCTATTAAGTTGTCTATGTCCTTTATGTATTTTGGATATTAACCCTTTTGAGACATATATCATTTGCAAATATTTTCTCTCACTGAGTAGTTTACCTTTTCCTTTTGTCAATTGTTTCTTTTGTTGTGCAGATTTTTTTTAGTTTGATGTTGATTTTTGCTTTTCTTGTCCTAGCTCTGAAAAGAGATCCAAGGAAATAATATTAAGACTGGTATCAAAGAGTTTACTACCTATTTCTTCTAGGACTTTAATGATTTTGGGTTTTATATTTATATCTTTAATCAGTTTTCATTTTATTTTTGTGTATGTGTAAGAAAGTGATCAATTTCAATCTTCCGCTTGTAGTTGTCCAGTTTTCCAATACCATTTGTTGAAGAAACTATCTTTTCCTCATTGTATATTCTTGGCTTATTTGCAATAAATTAACTGACCATGTATATGTGGGCTTATTTCTGGACTCTCTGTTTTTTCCTTTGATCTGTCTTTCTTGCTAGTACCATACTGTTTGACTATTATAGCTATATAATATAGTTAGAAATAAAGGTGCTTGATATCTCCAACTTTATCCTTCTTTTTCAAGATTACTTTGTCTATTCAGGATCTTTTATGGTCACATACTAATTTTAGGATTACTTGTTCTAGTTCTGTTACAAATGCCACTAGTATTTTGATAGGAATTGCACTGAATCTATAGAGTGCTTTAAGTAATATAGACATTGTAACAATATTAATTCTTTCAATCCATGAGCACAGAATGGTTTCCCTCAGCCATTATCTTCTCATACATTCTTCTTGGGTTACAGTTACATGTATGTTAAATATATTCAGTAAGCCTCATATGACTCCTTTTTTTCTCTGTATTTTCTAGTAGTCAAACAACTTCAAGCTGCACACTTTTTTTGCTATTATATTTCAAATCTCTAATTTTCTCTTCAGCTAAGTTTTAAGGTCTAAAATACCTATTTGATTCTTTTAAAAGTTGATAGAACAGACTTTTGGACTCTGTGGGAGAAGGCGAAGGTGAGATGATCTGAGAGAATAGCACTGAAACATGTATATTATCAAGTGTGAAACAGATCATCAGGCCAGGTTGGATGCATGAGACAAATGCTCAGGGCTGGTGCACTGGGATGACCCAGAGGGATGGGATGGGGAGGGAGGTGGGAGGGGGATTCAGGATGGGGAACACATGTAAATCCATGGCTGATTCATGTCAATGTATGGCAAAAACCACTACAATATTGTAAAGTAATTAGCCCCCAGCTAATAAAAATAAATGAAAAAAAATTAAAAAATTTAAAAAATAAAATTTATCTGACTTCTAAAAAAAAAAAGTTGATTCCATATCGCTGATAAAGTAGCCATTTCTTTTCAGCTATTTTAAATTCCAGATTACTATAGCCTTGTTTTTACTTTTATATTTTTGCCTTTTGTTTTTATCCTTGCTGTACTAGATAATTTTTGACCAAGTTGGGTATGATAAATTGTAGAGGCTATAGATGAACTTATCTTCCTCCAGAGAATTTTTTTTAGCTTCCAGCAGGAATCAGAAGCATGTAACTTTAACCCATTGAATGATTGATTTGATTTAGGACTGAGTTTCAGTCTTTATAAGTCATGATCTATTTCTTATTCAACTGAATTCTTAGAGTTTAATCGATGTAGGATTCCAACCAAAAGTCTAGATTTTACCATGCCCTCTCTACGTAGGAGACCTTCACTTCTAATTTGTGTATCTCCAGCACCATGAGACAATTGATAGCCTCTTAGTCGACATTTTGTTTAGCTTTTTTATTTAATTAATAAAATTTATATTTTAGAATAATTTTAGATTTACAGAAAAATTGAGTGGCAATTTCAGAGTTTTCATATATATCTTCACTCACACACATATACATCATCCTCTATTATTAATATGTTGCACCAGTATAGTACATTTGTTACAATTGATTAGCTAATATTGACACATTGTTATTAACTAGCACCTGTAGTTTACCTTAGGGTTCCTTCTTTAGGTTTTATTATATTGATATATGGGTTTTAACAAGTGTATGTTGCCATATAACTGCCATTATAATATCATACAGAATAGCTGCACTGCCTTAAAAATCCCCGGTGTTCCATTTACTCATCCTTGTACCCCTCCCTGCAAGTTTTTGCCAATCTCTGATTTTTTTTTACCATTTCCATAGTTTCGCTTTTTCTAGAATATCATATAGTTGGAATCATATAGTACATAGCCTCTTCAGTAGGCTTCTTTCATTTAATAATAGATATTTAAGATTCTTACATGTCTTTTTATGAGTTTATAGCTCATTTCCTTTTATTTGCTTAATATTTCGTTCTATGGGTGTTCCACAGTTTGTTTATCCATTCACTATTGAAGACCATCTGGTGGCTTCCAAGTTTTGGCTATTAGTAATAAATTGCTATCAACATTTGTGTACCATTGTGTGTGTGTGTGTGTGTGTGTGTGTGTGTATGCATAAGTTTTCAACTCCTCTGGGTACATACTAGTAAATTCTATTGCTGAATTGTATAAGAGCATGTTCAGTTTTGCAAGAAACTGCCAAACTATTTTCATAAGTGATTGAACAATGTGGCAGTCTCACCAGCAATAAGCAGAGTTCCTATCACTCTAATCCTAGCCACCATTTGGTGTTTTCAATGTTTCTGATTTCTGCCATTCTAATAGGTATTTGGTGGTATCTCATTGTTATTTTAATTTGCAATTCCCTAATAACATGATATTGATCATCTTCTCATATGCTTGTTTGCCACTTATATATTTGCCACCTATATACCTACCTATCTTCTTTGGTGAAGTATCTCTTCAAATAAATATCCCTTTTAAAACTAGGTAGTTTGGTTTTTTATTATAGAATTTTAATAGTTGTTCGTGTATTTTGGGTATCAGTCCTTTATAAAATATATGTTTTGTGAGTGTCTTCTCCTAATCTCTGCTTGTCTTTTCATTCTCTTAACTGTGCCTTTCACAGAGTAAAGTTTCTAATTTCAATGAAGTCCAGCTGATCAATTTCATAAATCATGTTTTTTGTTATTACATCTGAAAACATTATCCCTAAACCCAAGGTCAGGTAGACTTTCTACTCTGTTATCTTCAAAAATCTTTTAGATTTGTGTTTTAAATTTAGGGCCATGTTTCTGCTTAGCTTTTAAAATTATCTACCTACACATCTTGTGAATCATCAAATAACCTTGATATGATACAATTGTTTTCACCTCTCTGCCATTCCCTTCGCTCCAGAATCTTGATCCCTCAAATCTTAACTGCCTTGGTATCCCTGAACTCCATTTTTTGTCTCTCCAACACAATAAGATTCCTGAAAGCTATGCTTAATTTATTTGTCTTTCAGCATCTGTTTTTCTCTCTCCATCCAAGATATTTATGAACTGGAAGTTCCTTGAGGGAAAAGGAAATGTAGAACATTGTGTTTACCTCAGCAGTTTCCCTTCTTTCTGACACTTTGGTTCTTCAAGTCCTGGTAATTTGGTAGCGCTCCAGTATGTTCACAACGTTTTTAAAAATGTTAAATCTATCTTTTCTAGTTCTTGACAAAAAGTTTGGTCTGCTGTGAGCCAGTTTTCCAAAACTGGAAAGTACTGTTTAAAAACAGTTCACACATATCTTCTTTGCCTAATATCCTTTGAAGGATCCCCACTGCCCACAGATCTGGTAAACAAGGACTAGCATTGCCTATTATGCCCTTTATACTCTGTCTCTTGCCTGTGTTTCTGGGCCCAATCCCCACCTCAGGTGTGCTATTGTCAGGCAATATTATAATTCTCAATGTTTTCTTATGTTTTGTGGGCTTTGCTTGTGTTCTTCCTTTTACCCACAACAACATTCTTCTTATGTTTGTTCAAATTACCTAATTGCTCATCCTGCTACCTTAAATCAAATGTCACCTTTCCTGGAAAACATTCTCTGACCTCTCTTTCTAGGCAGAATTAATACTTGGCTCATTCATAGTCTCATTGATTATTTCACAAACCCCAATCGTGGTACTTTTCACATTTGCTGTTGTCTTTGTTGTTGTTGAGTTGCTAAGTCATGTCCCACTCTGCAACACCCTGGACTGCATGTGATTAAACGTTTGTGTCTCTATCTCTTACTTTAGACTGTGAGGATTACTATCATTAGTGCATGGCAGGACATGAAATTGGAGAAAGAAATGGCCACCCACTCCAATATTCTTGCCTTGGAAATCCCATGGACAGAGGAACCTGGTGGGCTACAGTCCATGGGGTCACCAAAGAGTCCATCATGACTTAGGAATTAAATAACTACAAGACATGGAATATAATAGGAGTTTAACAGATAACTGTTGAATGAATAAAGTATATGAATTCTAATAAATATATAAAATCATCTGGTTTATCTCATTATAGTTTCTCTCTTTCTTATGTTTTCTTCACATATTTCTCAGCAATAAAGTTACTTCATTCATCCAATTTTTTTTTCATTCACTCATTCATCATTTACTGATCACCAAGTATGTCAGGCACTTTTCTAGGAAACTCAGTAATGAATAAGATAGAATCAATTATTGCCCTCACGCAGCTCCTAATCTAGAGATGTTAAGCATTTCTTTTGAAAACATGCTTCTCATATTGCTTGGCAGAAAGTAGTTTCAGCCAGAATGCTTCTTTCTTGGCTTTTTTCTTTACTCTTTGATCTAGATCTGTTAAACTAAATGTCATTATTTACAGCATTCCACTCTTAGCTAGTATTGCATCCTATGCCATGCAAAGCAAAAGGACTCACACACTGAGACTTCTCATCTCTAAAAATAATTAAAATATTTTAGGATAGCCTCTGTCAATCAGGTCACAGAGAGTGTTTCATTAATGAATATAATTATTTTTTCTTCATTTTAAGTGACTAAAATGCCAAATCTTTGATGTTAATTGATGTTGTCCATTAAAAGGTTGATAAGAAAAATCTTTTCTTTGGTGACAAATAGCTATTTTGATGTTTGGACCTTTTTCCCTCATTGAATTGACTCATTTTGGAGAGCAAAGGCATGGACGGTGTTGGATATCTGAACTCTATAGTAATTTCATTGTATGTGATAGTGGAAATAAAATCCTGAATGTATTATTTCAAATACTTGAAAGTTTTTTATCTGATATTGTAATTTTTGTTGAATTTATTACATGTATCCATATCTCTGGAAATAACATTCATGGGAGTAAAGATTATAGGCTATGAAAGAATTAAAAAAATAATTTCCTAAACATTCAATTTAAAGATTTCAAAATTTAAATTGTGATTTTAAAATTCTTACAATAATTCTTAATAATTCTTACAATATTTTATGTGACCTATAAACCTAAATATAATTATTGCTTTTTTTCAAATCTTCATTTACCACAAGTAACACATGAAACCAACAAAGCTTGGGAAATTTGTAGTTTTGCTAATTTTTAGTCTAAGCTAATGTTCTCACTATTTAATAAAAGTATTACATAGGATTTTAAACACTGCTCAATAAATAAAAAATATGTTTAGTATAAGTCATTATACAATTATCAGAAGAGCCACACAGGACATCTTTTAACAAGGTGGGGAGAAAAATCATTGACCCTGGAGTTTGTATTTCTTTACCTGAAAACATTAAAGCACTCTCTATGGGAGAACTAGAAAATCAGACCAAAATACTTGAGGGACAGTAAATAGAGGGTGTTGGAGAAGGGAAACAATTCTGAAAGGAGTGAGGAAGATGTCTCTGAAACGTACACAAGTAACACCTTTCTTCAGGTTTTATACGAATAACTTTAAGTTAATATTTGATAGTCAATTTCTCCATGACGACACTGCAAAGAGGAATGAGGAATGGAACCCCGTGATTCCGTAATATAAGAGATGGGTTCAGAGTAAAATTGTATGTGTATCATGGTTAGGGGGGAGGTATAGTTCTGCACACAGATGTGTAAGAAAATGAGACGCAAGTGCAAGAAAAATACAGCTTATCACAGAGCACAGCGCAGTTCACCCCTCAGCTGCAAGACAACGGCAAAGCCTCATTTGGCCACAGGAATGCTCAGTACCAAAGGGCCTGTATAGGCCGGGGAAATTAACTAGCATGTATTGTGTAGACGCTGCAGAAAAGATAATAGACTGTGACTTCTGAAATATTTACAGTTCACCTTGGGCTTTCCCTAAAGTATAAACTTTCTTCAGCTTGAACCTGGTGAAGGATGTGAAGAAAGCACAGTAATCCAGTGAGATATTAGTTGAGAAGGCTCATTCTCTCTAATTAACAGGGAAAAAAGAGAGCATGACTTTGGATCAGCTTTGTGGGAGGGAATCTGCATGTGGGAAAGTTTTAAAGTAAGGACAAGACACTTTACTTAGTTAAAATTCAATGCTTTATTAACCTTCCCCCCAGCTCAAGCTCAAGTCCTGTGCTGGGACTTCAGGACCTATGGCTTATGTTTATACTCATGTGAAGATATCTCATATTTCCCAGGGATCTCCAGTTATAGAATTCTCCTGGTGGCCTTGCCCCTCCATCCCGAGCACCTCTCCTCCTGCCCCAAGATCTCCCTGTGATTCCTTAAGCACAAGCCTGAGCACGTCTGGTCACACCGCTCCTTCTGCCGAGGCGTTTTCTCCCTATCTCTCTGCAATGCCACGCATCACTCAGGATGGGCCTCACTGCCTTATTTTTCATAACCTTCCCACATCCCCTAGTTTCTGAGTCCTTTGGGCTCCCTTGGCAGTGATCACATTCTGCAGTATTTTACAGTCAGCTGTACATACTTCTGATTTTCCATTTAAACTTAAAGTTCCTTGAGAGTCTGGACCGTTGTATATTTTTGTGTCCCTCATAGACTAGCCAATAACAACATTTACAGAGGGCTCTAAAATACATAGCACTCACATACCCTTTCCTCATCAGTGCCTCCCAGCACTATTGTGAGGGCAGTAAAACAGGTAGTGATTTCTCTAGTTTGCAGAAGCAGAACCTGGGATTCAGAAAGATGAAGCAAATTATCTTCAGTCACAGAGCTACGAACTGAAAGCTTCTAGACTTGAAGTCAAGTCATTTAACTCTGTATTCTAATTTTTCCTTGCCTTGTTCTACTTCAATACAAGACTGTGACACCAAATTAAAGGAACCACTGGCCTACATCTTAAACAAAAGAAGAAAATAAACTCTAAACAACTACTTATATTTAGGTTCATGCTGGTGGAAGAGTACATGGAAAAGGCTCTTGGTTTATGATTTGGGATTTTCAGCTGCCCTGAACCTATAACTGAATTTGACTTTGGATCGGTTAAAAGGGATATTTTCAGCCTCGTTTTGCTTGGGGTTTGTGTGAGCTCGGATTATATGCGACCAGTCTCTGCTCTTTCCTATTCATCTTGTCATACAAGAGGCTTCCTTTCCTGCATGGGAGGAACACTTGAATCTCATCAAAGTAAAATAGCAGGGGTTTTACTTAACACATATGGCAAACCAAATAGAGAGGGCAGGAGATCTCCAGGAATGAATCCAGAGAAGCTTCTAACAAAAAGGACAGCCAATTTGTATATGTAGGACTAGAGGAAAATCATCAGCAACACTGGCAGTATCAGCTGGGAAAGCACTTTGAAGGAGATAAGCTTCAGCCTCTTAGCGCCTTGTAGCAGAATGACAAGCACATGGAACTTGGAAAGAGGCATGCATGGGGCTCTTCCTGGGAGCAGGCTGGGCAAAACCCCTCCCTCCTTGTGCTCTTTTGTATGGAGTTTGTAAAGCTAGAGGAAACTTTGAGGGTATTCTTCTTAGAAACAAGTTTTAATCTCCTTTTATTGGAAAATGCTCTCAGAGAAAAATAAGAACACATCCTCTTTTGATGTTAAACATCTGCATTCTCTAGGATGTAGGTTCTAAGTTAGGATGTTTATGCCTTTTATTTGCTAATATGACTTTCTGTTGGGCTGATACCACATCAGTGATGGCACAGTCAATGAAATATTCTCTGCCAACAGTTGGTAACAAACAATTTTGAATATTTGCCTCACAGCTCCCTTGCCTTAGGCTTAATCTGGTAGATACCACATAGAAAATTTTTAGACATCCCAGACACAAAGTTCCTAGGAAAGTTTTGCCACATCTCAACACTATCAATAAATTCTCCCTATTATTTATACATATTTGCATATAAATAGTCTATACACATTTGCCTTTAAAAAGTATAGTACACATTTTGGGTACTGTAAGATAAACTTTGAGACCCCAGGCCACCCTAGCCTAGGGTTAGAAGAGGGTCTCATGAGGAATGACAACCTTGCCTGTCACCTGTTCTTGGAGGACCACCAGCAGTCAATGAAATTCTGTTTGATGATTTCCAGGAAGGCTCAGCACTGTTCATGAATAATAACAAGGCATCTGATGGGCACTGCTGACTCACGTTCTTCTGCATTAGTGTTCCTTGTAAGGTCTCCTGTTCTATCAACCATGCAAATGATCCTTTCTTCTGGGCTCTCCCCTCTGCCCGTGTGCTCAGTTGTGAAGTCATGTCTGACTCCTTGCGACCCCATGGACTGTAGCCCACCAGGCTTCTCTGTCTATGGGATTCTCCAGGCAGGAATCCTGGAGTGGGTTGCCATTTCCTCCTCAGGGCTCTTCCCCCTACCCACCCGCAAACACTGGGCACCATGGCCCAAGTCACTGCAGCATTCTTGAGGCTCCACAGCTGTTTTCAGTTCCCTCCGTGGCTGGAGTACGAAGTAGGCCGTCTATGTGCCCTCCTGTGTTACACTCTGCTAGCAGGGATCCAAAGCAACACTTCTTTGTGCCTGTAGCTTTATGGTGGTTTTACTGAAAACAATTATTTCAATTATTTCTTTGTAGCTCCCCAAGAACTCCTCCCCAGGGGCCTAGATTGGGAACAAAAGCTGGTGACAAACATCATGTACACTCTTCCTCACTTCCCCCTACCCCCAGCCCATTTGAAGTTTTGTCATGAGGCTCATCTTGCTTGCATCATTTCCTCTAACACAAGTTCCAAACATATTTCAGAATATGTTACAAAGTCATTTTTTTGGGGTAATTTATTTTTTTTTTTATTGCTGCTGTAACAAATTACTATAAACTTAGAGGCTTAAAACAACACAAATGTATTGACTTATAGTTCCAGAGCTCGGAAGTGTGAAATGGGTCCACCGGGTTAGAATCAAGGTGTTGGCAGGAGGCTCTGGGGAGAATCAGTTTTGTTTTCTTCTCCAGCTTCTAGAGGTTGCCATCATTCTTTGGCTCATGGCCCTCTTCCATCTCCAAACCATCAATGGCTTGTCAAGTCTCTACCATCTTTCTGGTTCTTTCTCTTCTGCCTCATTTCCACTTACAAGGACTCACGTGATTACATGGGGTCCACATGGAGAATCTGAAATAACCTCTCTATCTCAAGTTCAGCTGAATCCTTAATTCCATCTGCAAACTTAATTCTTCTTTTCCATGTAATATAACCTAGTCACAGGTTCTGGGAATTATGGACATGAACACCTTGCAGTATTCTACTTACCACAAGTGTTTTTTTGAAAACACAGCTCAGTGATAGCTACTCCTGAGGGCTATGCATGAAACATGAGCAGGATGGGCCACATGAATGAATGTAGGTCAGTGTGACTTGGGGCTTCTCCATAGACCTGCCCTTATCATACCTGCAGCATATATCAACCACAGTTCAGCTACCCTAACTAGGGTGACCGCTTTTTGTCCTTATAAAACTTCTCTGCTGTCATATATATGATCTCTTTCTTTCTTGAAATCTTCCATCCCTCAAATCTTCTGATCCCCTAATCTATCAGCTGTTGTAGATGTGTCCTGACTTTGACCTTTTTCAAGGTCTCCAGACCCAAAATGATACTCTCATCTACATATTAGATGGCAATAGGTGGACAAATAAGGGGCTACTTTATTTATGTCTGAACATTGTCTATCTGCTAGTCAGCATATTTTATTGTGACCTGGAACTATCACATTAGTTATACCAATTGGTCCTTAACTTGACCCAGCATAGACCTTTCTCAAAAAGTAGGCATGAAACTTCCATACTTTTTCTCTCCATTGATTTAAAGGCTATGGACTTCCAGGCCACTGAGACTGACCTCAATCTACTCTCACTTCAGCAAAGGAAACTTCATGGCATAGGAGAACCAAGATGGTGCTTATGAAACCATGACAGGTAAATGGGTTAGAGACACAAATTAGTGGAATTCTTTCCCTCACACCCATCCTGCACTGAGATCTAGGCAGGCTGTCAGTTTATTTTAGCCCCCAGGACCATTCTTGAATCAGTGATATTCTATGAGATATTGTGGTGCTGACATGTGTAGGCTGTCCACTCTTTGCAAAACATTTTCATGTTTGGTCAATGAGGTGATGCTAATTGGCTTTCTCTTGTACCTTTCCTGAGATCTTTCATTCTGTTTCACTTCTGTACCTGTTTTGATTAATATTAATTCCAGGGCTAGTCCTTGATAGCACATATTAAAACAAAGCAAACTCCAACCATACAAAACACCAGCACGTTTCCCCTGATTCTGAGATTCCAGCTCATTTTCTCTGAAAGCACATGATATTCAGAGTAAACATCTCTTGAGAATACCAGAAATCTTGCAAAAATCCCCATCTTGGCATAATTTTGTTTTGATTTGTATAGGAAATGTGAGAACTTTAACTTAATTTAAGACGGAAATGTAACCTATTTACAATATCTATACACCGTAGATGAATAATCAGTTGTCATTCTCATGTGGTGCAAATGCATCTCCCAAGTTTGAATTCTGAGGATTTCTCATTTTGCAAATCCCTGGAGAAGGAGACCCTCAAGAGGAAAGGAAGGAGCAGCGAGAGGCAGCAAGCGATTGTGTGGCCCACAGCTAATCTGAGCATCAGTGATACCCTAAGCAGTATCCTGCTGCCACCTGTAATGAAGAACATGCTTATTTCTAATTTGTAGCATTTCTCCCCTTCGTGATTATACAAGATGGGTTCATTCATTATTTATCTGGTTTGTCAGACAGCACGGCCCTCCAAGTGTCAGGCTTCCTTGTTTCTAGCCAGTGAGTTTGTGTAGCAGCAGTGAAATTTCAGAATGTTCAGATCAGCAAGCTCTTGTCTGCACCTGATTCAAGTTAGATAGACTAACTTAACAGCCTTAAAATAATTCTACATTAAGCAGCAGGAGACCTTTCTCCATTTTTCCTTATTATTGGAAAATAAATGGTCTAAAAATCATTTCTTTTCTTCCAAACTGTACCTGATTTGAAAGGAAGTGGGGGAAAGAAAATGATTCCTCTTTGCCTACACTGAATATCTTAGGAATCAGAAATAACAAAGGAGATATAACTCCAAACTTACTATTAAAAAGTCAGTATTTTAATGCACTTACACATATGTGCACACCCACATGAACATACACATACACACAATGATTCTTGCTTTGTGGAGCTTGAGCAATGTTAACCAGATTGTGATATCGTGTTGTCAGTGAAAAGAGTGCTGTACTTGCCGATGAAGGTTCAGATTGATATGATTCTTAGGCAAGGGACTTGAACAAGAGATCTGTTCGTGGGTCGTGTGGCTGGGCTCCAAGACTCAACTGAGAGTAGAAAAAAGTAATGCATTATGGGAAATAGACACAGGTACTATGCTTCCCCAAACAGTAATTATTATGTAAAAGACTGAGAAATGGATTCTAGCTGGTTATCAAGTCATTTGAGTGAGCACTGGAATTATTTTTTCTTTTGTAACCACCTAGTTTTTGAGGAAGTGGGTAAATAAAAGGACTGGGTGATTAAGTCTTGAGCTAAATACAATGAACAAATTTCCATCTATGCCTGTCGAGGTGGTTTTTTTTTTTTTTTTTTTTTTTTTGAATAAAGGTGTCTCTTGACTTTTTCTTCTACATATTAAAAGAAATCTAGGACTTTTGTAAACCAAGAGATCTCTGGACTGGTTCTTGCCCCTGAGTAAGAAATGCCTGCATACATGGTGGGAAAATCATTTACAATTATGATTTTTGGGCTAGCAATATCCCCAGAGAGTGTTTCGGAAAAGAGAAACCAACAGTGGTATGAGTCTGTTGAGGGATTATTTATATGGGCTCATCAGCCAGTAAAAATTAGTGGACACTAGATAGAGACTGAAGCTGGCCCTGGGACAAAGAGGGCAGATTGCAAACTATTGGGTATATGCAAGAAGTCTCATTGCCTAAAGAGTGTAGTAGAAAAACCTTGACACAAGCTGCCAAAAGTTTCATCCCCTGAATTTAAAGGAAATAATAATTTCTAGTTCTACACCAGTGGTTCTCAACAGCTGGAGGGAGAGCAATTTTGCCTTGTAGGGGATGCCTGGCAATATCTGAGGACACTTTTAGTTGTCACAATTGGGAAAGAGAGCATTGCTATGAGCCGAGAAGGAAAGAGAAAGGGGTTGGGGAAGAGTTAGACAGTCTTTGCCATAACCTCACTGAGCATCAGTTTTCTTATCTCTATGAGGGACATCACAACAGATACCTTATTTAGTTGTTATAAATACTGAGATAAGGTATGTAAAGTGCCTTATCACAGTGCCTGGCACATAGTAATACCTCAACAAATGATCAGTATTATTTGCATTATTGTGTGATTCTTGGTAATGATATTTCAGTATCAAGCTGAGGGAAAATGACTTGAGAAATTGAGGAGGCGGGTGCATTTCAAAATGCATTTCTAACAAACCCCAAGCAAAGGATGCTAGTGAAAAATTAAGTGAGGAGGGAAGTGAGTGTGGCAACAGTGGAAGCTCCTAACTGAATCCTATTTAGTAGATTTTCACAAAACTCGGAAGGATATATTACCAAGGAAAGCTTTTTTAAAAGAATATAAAACTAGAGGAAATTCTTGATGACTAAAGCCTAGAATAACACTGTTCAATGGAAATGCAATGTGAATCCCACTTACAATTTAAAATTTTGTAGTAACCACATTAAAAAATTGAAAAGAAAGAGGATGATTAACTTTAATAACATATTCTATTTAACCCAACATATCAAACATATGATCACGTCAACATGTTACCAATATAAAAAATTATTAGCCAGATATTTGCATTCTTTTCTTCATCAAATTCTCAAAATTGAGGGTGTATTTTAGACTTACAGCACATCTCAGTTTGCACTTGCCATGTTTCAAGTGCTTAATAGCCAAATGTGGCTGGTGGCTACCTTACTGAACAGCAAATATATAGAAGATAATTGTAAAAATGTCAGAGATGACAAAAATAAGTCCTTAAGTCATGTCCAGAGTGAGGAGTGTAAGAAAGAAAACACAAACCTGCTGACATGGGAAGAAAATTTAACGTTCATGTTCCTTAATTTCTTTTTTAACTTACATCCTCCCGTTTATGAAACTTATTACCCAGCAGGTATGATTAGATCTCACTTTAGTATAAGGTATTTGAAGGCAAAGTATGTAATAAACAATATGAGGAGATCATTTTGAGTGCTAATAATGAATTAAAGTTTCTATAGTTGAACTAAATATGTTTTAGGGAACAGAGAGACTCTTGAGTAGTTTGGAGGAATTGTGAGCGGCAACAGGGGTATGGAGAGACTAAGAATAAAAAAATAAGTCTTCTCAAAAGGAGGAGGACTTGTGGACTTGAGTGAAAACTTGTTGTACTTCTCTATTCTTTCCTGTGAGGACCTCCCTGGTGCCTCAGTGGTAAAGAATCTGCCTGCCAGTGCAGGAGATACAGGTTTGATCCCTGGAAAAGGAAATGGCGACCCACTCCAGTATTCTTCCATGGAGAATCCTATGGACTGAGGAGCCTGGTGGGCTACAGTCCATGGGGTCACAACAAAACAACAGTGCTAACTCCCCTGTGAAAGCTAACCTCTGGCCCTTAGGTTTCTCAACTATGGACTCAGAGATTGAATCACATGAAGTCCATGGCCACTTTATGTCTTAAGGTCTGAATCTGTAAGCTCACCCAGACTTGGAGTTTGAACATCAAGAAAGGGAACAGATGATCATTAGGGTCCAGCAATAGCTTATGAAAAACAAATAACAGTAGCCTAATCCCATTTTCTCTTGTAAGAGAGTCTCTAGTCTCCCTTTGTCAGGGAAAGGCTAGGACATAGCACATTTGGAATTTGGTGAGAGGTTTGGAACTTGCGTTTAATGAGCACCTACTATTTGTGTGGCATTGGTGATCTAGTTGCTAAGTCATGTCTGACTCTTGCCACAGGATGCCAGGCTCCTCTGTCCATAGGATTTCCTAAGCAAGAATACTGAAGTGGGTTGCCTTGTCCTTCTCCAAGGGATCTTCCTGACCCAGGAATTGAACCCAGGTCTCCTGAATGGCAGGCAGTTTTTTTTTTTTTTAACCAACTGAGACACCAGGGAAGCACATATATTATTTATTTAATGTGAATTCAGCAGATGCTTATTGAGAATCTACTATGTTTAAGAAACTGAGAAACAGTAGAGAAGATGCTTCTTTAGAAGTGAATTACACAAACTTGATTATGGAATTATGTTGAAGGTATAAGAAAAGTATATTTGAGGAGTTACTTAACTTGGTCATGAGACATTGCAGGAGGCTTTCTCTAGGAAATGGTATCTATATGGCCACCCAAATATGTTAGTCAGGAAAGATGTTGAGGTGTGAGACTAGGAAAAAGATCTCAAGAAGAAGAAATAGTATTTTTGAAGGGTCAAAAGTTAGAACAGAGCTAATATGTTGCAGAGTAGTGCTTCTCAAACCGTATGTGCACATAAATGCATTAAAATGCAGATTCTGATTCTAAAAGTCTAGATGGGATCTGAGATCTTGCATTTCTAATAAGCTCCCAGGAAACGCTGATGCTGCCAGCCTGTGGACCTCACTTTGAATAGCACCAGTATCAAGTACACAAAGGGAGAGGTCAGAGAGATTGCTAAAGAGGTGTGCATAGGTTGGATCATGAAGGACTTTGTAAGTCATGTGAAGATTAAACAACATGCTACTGAAGAACCAATGGGCCAAAGAAGAAATCAAAAGAGAATTAAAAAATACTATGAGACAAGAGAAAATGGAAATAACCCCAAGTTTATTGGTTGCAGCAAAAGGAGTTCTAAAAGGAAAATTCATAGTGACAAGTGTCTACCTTATGAAATAAGAAAAGTCTCAAATAACCTCCAGAATCAAGAAAAAGAGGAATAAACACAGCCTAAAATTAGAGCAGAAATAAATAAAATAAAGACTAAAAAAAACAATAGAAAAGACCAACGAAAGTAACAGATGATTCTTTGAAAAGATACACAAAGTTGAAAAACTTTTAGCTAGACTCACCAACAAAAAAAAAGGAAGCCACATAAATGAAGTCAGGAATTAAAAAGGAGATATAATAAGTGATACCACAGAAATACAAAGAATCACAAGAGTCTACTATGAACAATTATATGCCAAAAAATTGAATGACATAGAGAAAACTGATAAATTCTTAGAAACATACAACTGAATCATATTGAACCATGAAGAATATAAAATCTGGACAGACTGATTACTAGTAAGAAAATTGAATCAGTAATGAAAAATCTTCCAACAAACAGAAGTCCAGGACCAGAAGGCTTCTGGTCCAGAAAATTTTACCAAGCATTCAAATAAGAATTAATTTAACTCTTTCTTAAACTCTAAAAAAAGGAAGAGAAAAGGAGGGAACTCTTTCAGATTCACTTTATGAGGCCAGCATTACCCTGATATTAAAACCAGACAAGGATGCCACAACAAAAGTGAATTATAGATTAATATCCCTGATGAACACAATGCAAAAATCCTCAATAAAACACTAGCAAACTGAATTCAACAATGCATTAAAACATCACGACCAAATGGGGTTTATTCCAGGGATGCAAGCCTAGTTCAATACCTGCAAGTCAGTCAATGTGACACACCACATTAAAAAAATGGACACAAATAATATGATCATCTCAATAGAGGCAGAAAAAGCATTCAACAAAATTCAACATCCTTTTGTGATTAAGGGAAAAAAAACCTCTCAACAAAGTGAGTATAGAGTGAATGTACCTCAGAATAATAAAGGCCACATATGACAAGCACACAGCTAATGTTATACTCAATAGCAAAAACTTCAACTTTTCTTTTGAAAATCAGAAACAAGACAAGGATTCTCATTGTCATCACTATTATTCAAGATAGTATTGGAAGTCCTATCCAGAAAAATCAGGCCAGAAGAAGAATTAAAAGGTATCAAAATTGGAAAGGAAGAAGTAAAACTATTACTGTTTGCAGATGACATGAGACTATATAAAGAAACCCCTAATATCTCCATCAAAAAACTATTAGACTTATAAACAAATTCAGTAATGTTATAGAGTACAAAACCAACACACAAAAATTCTTTTGCATTTCTATACATTAATAACAAACTATCAGAAAAAGAAATTAAGAAAACTATCTCATTTACAACTGTATCAAAAAGAATAAAAGTACCAAGGAATAGATGTAACTAAGAAGGTGAAAGACCTGCATACTCAAAACTTCAAGACTTTAATGAAAGAAATTGTAGAAGACATGAATAAGTGGAAAGATATTTCATGCTCTTGAATTTAAGGAATTAATATTGTTAAAATGACCCTACTATCCAAAACAATCTACAACTTAAATTCAATCCTCATCAAAATTCTAATAGCATTATTCACAGAAATGGAACAAATAATCCTAAAATTTGTTTAGAACCATAAAAGATTCCAGATGGCCAAAGCATTCTTGAGAAAGAATAACAAAGCTGGAAGCATCATACAATCTAATTTCAAACTCTATTACAAAACTATAATAATTAAAACAATAAAAACAGACACATAGATCAGTGGAACAAAATAGAGAGCCCAGAAACAAACCCAAAATATACAGTCAATAAATTTATGACAAAGCCAAGAATATACAATGAGGAAAGTATAGTTCATTCAGTAAATTGTGCTTGGAAACTGGACAATCACATACAAAGGAATGAAACTGGACCACTAGCTTATATCATACACAAAAACTCATTCAAAATGGATTAAAGACTTGAACAAGAGACTAGAAACCATAAAATCACTAGGAGAAAACATAGGTGGTAAGCGCCTTGGCATAAATCTTGGTGATGATTTTTTGAATCTGACACTAAAAAAAAGCAACAAGAGTAAAAATGAATAAGATTACATCAAACTATAAAGCTTCTGCACAGCAAATAAAATTATCAACAAAATAAAAAGCAATATGCTTTGCTTTTGGGATGGGTGGGAGAAAACATGTGCAAGTTATATATCTGACAAGAGGTTAATATCCAAAATATGTCAAGAACTCATACAACTAAACAGCAAAAAGAGACAAAACAAACAAAAGCAATGCAATTAAAAAATGGACAGAAGATCTGAATAGACATTTTCCCAAAGAAGACATAGAAATAACTCGCAGACATATGAAAAGATGCTCAATATCATTAATCATCAGAAAGGTGCAAGTCAAAACCACAATGAGATATCAACTCACACCTGTCAGAATGACTATGATCAAAAAGATAAGTGTTGGCAGTGATGTGGAGAAAAGGAAACCCTTGCGCACTGCTAATGAGAATGTATATTGGAGCAATAACTATGAAAAACAGTACAAAGTTTCGTCAAAAAAAAAAAATAGGACTACCATATTATCCAGCAATTCTACTCTGAGTATTTCTCTGAAGAAAATGAAAACATTAACATGAAAAGAGACATTTACTTTCATGTTCCTTGCAGCACTATTTTTAATAGCCAAGATATGGAAACAACTTAAGTGTCCATTGGTGGATAATGAATAAAGAAAGTCAATGGAATATTATTTAGCAATGTAAAGAATGAACTTTTACTGTTTGTAACAACATGGATGAAACTTGGGAGCATAATACTAAGTGCAATGGGTCAGACAGACAAATACCATACGATCTTTTTCATATGTGGAATCAAAAACTCCAAGCTTGTAGATACAGAGAAAAATGGGGTTTTGCCGCAGAGATGGGGGTTGGGAAGTGGGTGAACAGGGTCAAAAGGGATAAAAACAGACCTCCCAGATGGTTCTATGTGCGGCTGGGTTGCTTAGATTATTCTGAGTTGCCTTCCAACTCTGAGAGTTTGAAGTAACCTTTCATCATCCCCAGGTTCCTAATGTGTACATTTGTAGAGTGAAAAGCGCCCCCTCAGCCTCATGATAAGACATTTCCTCCTTTTCCAGTCTCCAGTTGCTAGTTTCTGGGGCATAGGTTCTTTTGTGATGCCATCTAGCGGATAGCCAGCTGCGTCTATGAGATGGTGTGGTGGGTCTTACCAGAAAGACTTGTTAAATGGGAAAGTCATGCAGTTAACAACCACAAGACTCAGTGGCACAAAGGTCAACCAGCTTTTCCTTAATTGAAGAAAAAGCAAACAACATGTTCCTTATATAAACACCAATGTTTAACATTCAACTCAACCCTCATGATTCATTAAGGAAAGGAAATTCAATAAAGTTGGGTAGATGTGACTACAGGAAAAACTACCTCCAATGAATGAATCCAGCTGTTTTTAGAACTCTGAGTAAAAAAAAAACAATTTTTGAAATAAAGTGCTAAATGTAGATGGTGACCATCATTATAAATCTATTGTTTTTAATCCTAGAGTGACTATCTTTTGTATCTTAAACTACCGCGTTTCTTCAGTCCCATGGAATACTTATTAAAGAATCTCACTGTGTGAACTTTAAACTCTTAGGTCAGAAAGTGAACGGGGATGGCAAAGATGCTAGCTATTTCTGATTCCCAAAAATAAAAATTGGTTTTTAGGGGACACATTTTGTGGGTCAGAATTCGTGGGAAATGAAGTAGGCACAATGAGTTGATAGCAGAGAGAAGGCAGAAAATAATAGAAAACAGACGTAAGAACTGGAAAAGTGTAGCCGTCTGGGACCATTTAGTGAAGGGGCAGACAGTTCTACACACCTTAACAGTCCCTGGGGCATCCTTGGGTCAAAGGTCATGGTCTATTTTATAAAGCTTTCCATCCAAATAAGTTTTAAAAGATGCCACTAAATAGTGTTTGTAACTAAAAGGCATAAAAGGCACTTCGTGGAGAATGAACAAGGGATGCTTGGGAGGAGAGAGACATTTAGGGATTTAACAACCCTGAGGTTTTCAGAGGGATTGGAAACAAGAAGTAGTCGGCACTAACATTTACATTCTCTAACGTTACACAGCGCTAGGCACATTGTTTTCAACAGTCAGCTGTGGGGAAATTATAAAGAAAATGAAAGGTATAATCACACACTAAAAAGTGGCAAAGTTGCAGTTTAACCTTCTCAATTGCTTATTGATACCTAAGCAATAAGAGAGTGGCAGGCTTCCTGGCAGCTTTCAAGGCTTCCCCTTGGAATTAAGAGCAGCAGGCCCACTACTTCCTCTTCCAGCCAAGTCTTCATCCTGCTGAGCCAAATAAATACCATTGAGGTCATTTTCCTTTTCCCTCACTCTAATGCAATTAGGGACAAGAGGGTGTGAGCTTGGAAGATGAAGGCCGACAGCTGAAGTCTGAAGGGCTCTGTCAAGACTGCAGCAGTGATGCTGGCCTACCAAAAAGCAGGTCAGAGACTTAACCCAGAAATAGAAGCAATCCCCGAACTGATGGCTAATGAAGTGACAGTAGATGGGACCATGCCAATATCCCATCTACATTGTGAACTCGGGACTATTTTAAATGATGCTTACTGGTTCCTCCAATATCTAGGTGGGCTTGTGCATGTCATGTCTTCCTAGGTAACCCTGCAAATTTTGTAAAGAACATGCCTGTGATCATTATAATTCATTGCAGTTAATTATTCCATTGCTTCCCCCAGCGGAAGCACGTCGGACTTAGCAGAGTTCTTAGTTGCTCTTAAAAAATGCGTATGGTACTTTTAAAATTATAGTTCAGAAACTCAAAACTTTGAGGGAAAAATTGGAAGGGATCTTAAGACCATGTGAACTGGATGCAGCAAAGAGCAGAGGGTGTAAAGTTTATGGTAGAATACTTGATGTCTAGAAACCATTTCTGGTTTCTTTCTGTTTAATTTGCAGGGGAACTTTGTTATAAAATGTGTCAGGATACTATGTGACTCAACTAGATAGAATATTTCATTGAATTTAAGGGTTCATTGCAAGACTGAAGGGTGAAATCTTTTCTTGCTTTCTCTCTTCCCCTCTTCCCTTTTTGCTTCCTTCATTCTTTATACTCCCATCTCTTCTTCCCCTCCCCCCATTCCTCTATTCTCCTTCAAATTTTTTTGTGTGTTTTGATAAGCAATGTGTTCAGTCTAGAAGCAGAAATCTAGGTCTCTGATTTCAGGTCTTGGTATGATATGATCAGACTTGAGTTTCATAGATGGTGTCTGTGTAAGAGGTTTAGGCTGAACATTGGGCTAAGATGGTCAGACCATAATGTTGTGACAAGTGAGCTTCCTCATCTAATGTACTATAAAGAATCAGTCAAGATTTTGTATGCAATGCAAGTTATTATGTTAGATCTAGGTTTTATGACTTTTATTTTTGAAGGAAATGGTATTATTCCATTGGTATGCTCATGGACATCAATTCATGCTTTGCTTCTTTTGCTTCTAGTTTACCGTGGCACTCTATACATCCCTCATCCAAAACTTTTCATGGAATTGTTAACTATGGTAAAGTTAGAAAAATCTGCAGCAATTAGAGTTTGTTATCAATGATTTACTAAAAACCGTTATGCATTTTTTTCCAATGTTGTAAAAAATTATTTATCAGGGCATCATTAACTAGTTAGATATAGTTCTTTGTTACAGAAAAGCAGCAAAGTTTAGAGGGAAGAGCATTGGTTTTGGACTCAGCTGGGCCAAGTTTTGAATTTTCTATGTGATCCTAGATGAACTGCTTATATTATCTGAGGTTCATTTTTTTTCATTATAAAGTTTGAACCACAGGGTCATTTAAAACTTTTAAAAATTTTTATACAACCTTTAAAGTTAATTTCCATTTACATTTATTACAAAATATTGGCTGTATTCTCCAGGTTGTAACAATACATCCTTGAGCTCATCTTCACCCAGTAGTTGGTACCTCCCACTTCCCCAACCTTGTGTAGCTCCTCCCCACTTCCCACTGATAACCATGAGTTCATTCTCTATATCTATGAGTCTGCTTCTTTTGTTATATTCACAAGTTTGTTGTGTTTTTTTAGGTTCTATGTATGAGTTATATCATAGAATATTTATCTTTATCTAACTTATTTTACTTAATATCCTCAAAGCCCATCTATATGATAAAATTTTGTTCCTTTTTATGGCTTAGTAGTATTCCATTATATATATACATATATATGCACATACACACATTACATCTTCCTTATCCGTTCACCCATCAACGGACACTTAGGTTGTTCCCATGTCTTGGTAATTTTAAATAATGCTGCTATGAACACTGGGGTGCATGTATCTTTTCAAATCAGTGTTTTTATTCTTTCAGATATATATACCATAGGGTCATTTTGAGGATTACATTAAATTATTCATATAAAGCACTTTGTTAGTATTTGCCATATAGTAGTAGTGATGATGATGATGATGGTAACAGTGGTGATGATGATAGTATGATGATGGTGATGATGGTGACAATGATGTCAGTGAGGAATGTGTGGTACCTTTTGAGAGATAGTGTGGTAACAGTGGTTAAAAGCATAGATTTAAGAGCCAAGCTTCTTGGGTTCTATTCCCAAGAAGCTATACCAGTTACGTCATCTTGGAAAAGATGTTAGTTATCTTTTGCTTCATAACAAACTACCCTAAAATAAGTGACTGAAAACAACATTTATTATCTCATAGTTTTGGTGGATCAGAAATTGAGGAATATCTTAGTTGTGTCATCTGCTTCGTAGTCTCTCAAAGACTGCAGTCAAGGCATTGGCCCAAGGTCTGGGATCTCATCTGAAGCTCCACCGGGGAGGGATCCACTTCCAAGCTCACTCAGGTGGTTTTCTGGCAAGACTCTGTTCCTTGAGAACAGTTGGATTGAAAGCTTACATTCCTTGCTGGCTATTGGCTGGAGATTGCTCTCAGTTCCTTGTCCTATAGGCATTTCCAACAGAGCAGCCATCAAAGGCAGCAGAATGAGTCTGCTAGTAAGACAAATGTCACAGGCTTTGTAATCTAGCCATGAATGTGACATCCCACTACTTTTTCTTCTCTGTATTCTATTTTAAGTGAGTCATTAGGTCCAGCCTTCCAAAGGAAAGCGATTACACAGTGTGTGAAAGCCAGCTGGGGCCATCTTAGAAGTCACCTCCATAGCAAGTTACTCAACCTCGGTTCCTCAGTTCATCCACGTGTTAAATAGAATGAGTAATCGTAACTGTTTAATAGTGATATTGTAAAGATTAAACAAGTTAATATTGTTTAAAAGTTTAAAGTTAATAGACAAGTAAATATCTGTGCCTGTCACATAGTATGCACTCAATAAATGTTTGAGAGTATTTTTGAAAGATAGTACTTTATAGCTTTTCACCTATTAGCAAAGCATTAACCCAAGCTGCATAATAGCCTTTGTCACTCTGCATCAAAATGTGATTGTTGCATTGCCAGTTTATACCGAGAAATGGCAGCAAAGTTCACGGCCAGAGGGTGGTGTGGGCGCACCAAAGGAGTGCTGTAAAATGAACCTCAAGTCCAAATTCTGTTTTTCTCTTAATAAGATGTGAAGTGTGGGAAGGTCATTTTATCTCACTGGATCACTGTGTCTTTGTAGCTAGTAGCTACTAGCAGCTCCTGAATTATGGGAATTGCCCTAGGATGGGCCAGATTCTGTGAAATGAGTGCTTTAGATGGTACCAGGAGTGATATTTGTAATATTTAGCACCTGCTTGGGGCCAGGCGCTGGCCAATCAGAACAGGGGCTGCCATGAACATGGGCAGCCCTGCTCACGTGAACTGGCTGCATGCAGTCCCTTCTGGTCTCAGACATGTATGATCCCACAGGCCATTTCCAAATCACTTAACGATGTTGTGGTGCACACAGCACTTTAGTTTTGTTCCCCTTATTTTTATAACTTTACCAAGGTGGCTTACAAGCCAGAATCCTAAAACAATTTAAGTAAAATTTAATATGATATGATTATCCTGTTCTATGAGTTTAAACAGTGTGAGCAAATGTATCTGGAATATAATCAAAGTATAAGGTTCAGAAGCTAATCCCATTAAGTGTGTTTTTTAAAACTCACCCAATGTTATTTCAGAGACTCATTACCAGAATGAAAGTTCTAAGCTGTGTTTGTTTCTTGCAGGCCTTCTGATCCTTCTCAAGAAGCTCACATGTGCCTCAAACAAAAATGTCACCCAGCAAGGTAACAATGTCATTGCTTCAGTGTGTGTTGTCTCCCAGGCTCCCTGCATGACCTGCCTCTTTTCTAATGCTTGCTAAGTACTTGAGACTTTCCTACACAGGAAGCTTATATGAAGCAATTAACATTTAATGAGAGGAAATCAACTGATTAGAATGCTTTTCGTGGTACTTTAGCTAATAAATGTTGTATATCCTTTTGACTGCATCTAGTCAGCATGTGGCCTCCTCTCCTGACTGCACCCGTTTTTTTCTGACCCCTGCAGTTCTGTCCCGCTCTAGGGCTTTCTGCAGTAACCTGGCTGAATGCTTTGCCTTAGTTAATTTGAGGAAACTTTTGGACCAAATTATTGAGATAAATATTTTGATTAAATTTTGCTTAGAGCAGTAAGTGCATGAAGCTTCTGAATCCAAATCAAGGCTGAATCGTTCCAACCAAGCTTGATGGAGAACAGCAAGAGTATGATGAAAGCAAAATCTGCCCAGGAGAGTCCCAGGCAGCTGAAAATGATTTTGCCTGTGTTTACGAAGGCAATTAGGGTTGTGCCCGTGCAGCTCTGGAGGCTCAAAGACAGGGGTGGAGAGGTGTAACATCAGAGGCCCAGGAGTACCCCCATGGAAATCTGGATCTAGCCTTTCAATATCTACTAGTAACTCCTGAACTGTGGGACTTGCCCTAGGATGGGCCAGATTCAGTGTTCTCCAGATTTTTTGGCCAGGTGTTATCAGTGAAAAATTGTGGAGCAGCAGCCCCAATTTCTTTATCTGCATGCAATTCAGTAGTTACTGTTTCAAAGGACAATACTCGGGTGAGGTGCATTGTTGATGATGGTGAATGAGTCCACATTTTGAAGAGTCTTGATGATGTCTATTATGTTTGAATAAAGTGTCATGTTTTTTTCATGATATAGTAGTAGTAGTAGTTTGGTTGCTAAGTTGTGTCCAACTATTGTGACCCCACAGACTATAGCCTTCCAGGCTCCTCTGCCCACGGGATTCTCCAGGCAAGAATACTGGAGTGGGTTGCCATCCTCTCCTCCAGGGGATCTTCCCAACCCAGGGATCGAACCCACATCCTTCACATCTCCTGCATTGGCAGGCAGATTCTTTACCATTAGCACCACCTGGGAAGCCCAAACCTCCTTATATGTAGCTCTATATATCTCATTGGTTCTGTTTCTCTGGAGAACCCTAACTAATGCAACCGGATAACATAATGAATAAATGCACTTAAACAAGGCCATGTAAACTGAACTGGGTTGCGAAAGGAAAAAGAGAAAGAATTAATATGGGCTCAGCTCTCAGGCATGGACCTGCCACTTTCCCTCAGGACATGTTGCAGTGTTGCTTGTCTGGTGTGACATAAGAATGGAGGAGAGTACTGGTATTAGTCTATTCATTAGATGTTAGTAACACTTAACTTATTTCTTATTTTAAAATGGAATTACTATGCTAGGAAAGGTTATTATATTTTCTTCCCATTCCCCAGTGGGTTGTCATGAGCATCCTTCTCAAAAACCATTGGTCTAGATTTTTGTCTGAAGGCATAACCTGGCCACTTCTCTTTATAATGGAATAAGTCTTGAATGGTCTCATCTACTCCTGTCAGATCCCAGCTCTTTGACCAAACCTCAGAGAGCTGAGCTGGCACTGTATTTAGTCGGGAGTTTGGTGATCCCCTGCCCTGTGTACGGAGAATGTGGTTGCAGTCGCTGTTCACTTTAGTTCTGATCACCCTCGTTTCCCAGAAACCACAAGTGAACTAAAAGTTCAGCGTGGCTCAGTCCACAGCAGGACCTCTACAAACAAGTACCTTCTACAAACAGGTACCTTCTTATGTAGGGTGATCAGAGGGCCCAAAAGAAGCCTCTTCAGTGTATAGGAATCTCAACTTCTCACTATTAGACATTTGTTCTCTTTTGCCATCAGGAATGAGGGTGTGGGTTTGGTCGTCAGACAAAAGTGAGCTGAAGAGCCAAATAAGAGCTGCCAAATAATCCCAGCCTCTCTGAGCTTCAATTTCTTCCTCTTTTAGTGGGTATAACCATACTTACTGGAGTTTTGTGAGATTTAGGGATAATGTACGCCTAATAGTAGGTCCTCAGTACACATCGACTATTGTTATTCATTGTTATTTTTGAAATTGTTCAAATTCCTCTCTTGTAAATAGCATGTTCTCACATGCATTAAATTTTTATCAGAAATAAATTTTATTTGTTAGATATTACCTACACCCTAAGGCTGAAATGGATCACAGATCATGGACAAGGATCTACAGGAGGTTGGTGGGGAAGGACTGGCTATGGTATAGGTCCTAGAGGCTTGGTGAGACTCAGTGACTGACAGACATTGAGCCAAAGGTCTGAATGCAAAATGGAGCAAAAAGCGAAGCTAAGCCTCACATGTGCTTTGTGAATGTGTAACTTAGTATTTGTTGGGTGCCAGATTTTAAAGAACCTAGAATAAAACCAGAGGCAGGAGAGCAGAACATCTTGCCACGGTGTTCATCCTTTTATCATCCTGTATTAGTGAGAATAAGTAAAACTAGATGTTATAACAAATGAACTTCTGGTTGTAAGGCTTAACACAAATGGTTTATTTTTCACCCAATTCACAGTTCAGTGTGAGTTGATGAGCAAGATGCCTTCCACATGTACCTTCAGGGCCCCATATTCCTCCCTTTTCATGGCAGATCCTCTCAATTCAGTTACATGTGGGGGGAAAGCAAGGGTCACATTTGGGAAATATTTATAGGCAAAGTTTATAAGGAATGCATGGAACTTCTATTCACATTCCCTTTGCCAAAACTCAGTCATATGGGTTCGTCTAACTACAGAAGAGGCTTAAACGATATACTTATGTTACCACAAAGGAGAAAATAGAAATATTGTTGAATACTTGCAGTTTGCCATAAATGGCTTATAAACCTTTTGGACTACAACCTACAATAAGCGAGCACTTTCCTATCAGTACCCAACACACACACACACACACACACACACACAACTTGTGAAATAATGTTTGTTCCTACTACATATGACACCCTTTGATATTTTTCTATTCTATTGTATATCACTTAAAAATACTGATTGTGCTATGTTAATTCACAATCTGGCAGAGTGAAAAACACTATTCTGAACTGTAAGCCTGACTATAATATTTTACTAGTTATTACTAGAGGTAGATAATGAGGCCCTGCCTGCAGTGATCAGGATCTGGGTTGCCTGAAAGCACTTTCTGGGGGGCCCTGTATAAAAAACATTCTGTCCTCAGACAGCAGAATTCTGTGACACCACCTGCGTGGCATAGGGTTCAACATGGGATGAGACACGATGTTCAAACATTTCCCTTTCAACACAACAGCCTTGAAATGTAGTTAAAAATAAAGGCAGGACAAAACTAAACATAGAGCCCTGATGCTGGGTGAATGTTTCTCCTATCTCCC
The DNA here is from genome assembly GCF_019320065.1 of Cervus canadensis. NCBI lineage: Eukaryota > Metazoa > Chordata > Mammalia > Artiodactyla > Cervidae > Cervus > Cervus canadensis. The sequence goes on from NC_057392.1 coordinate 83,534,228, forward strand.
CCAACATTTATAAGTTGTGAAACAGAATGCCTTTCTCATTAGCTGTCCTTCATACTCCATATCTCCCTACCCACATCCAAGTGAGGAATTGATATACTTCAGATACCACTATTTTAAGAAAGTGACCCATGGACCAGGGAAACTGGAAAATTGCTTTGTAGGATGAATCATGAATGTACATGATTTGTACTCGGATTTTTACATTGCAGTGTAAATATGCAAATCTCTGGAGTTCATTACACGGAACTTGCTTGGTATTAGAGGTCCTAACTTCCTATGCGGGAATTGCACTAGAGGGCCTTTTTGAGATGGAAAAAATAAAATCAGGCATACTAAAAGAGTTTATATATATATGTTTTTGCTCTTTGCAGAGAAATTCTAGGTACAAGTCTAGGTCTTCTAGGTACCAAGTCCTATTTACATGTCTAAATCATAGAGTGCATGTGAAGTGACTTGTGCTGCATCTAATCTGGGAATACCCTTGCAAAACCCTCCCTGCTCTCCTTTGACGAGTCAGCTAGCCTTAGGAGAAAGTTTATTTTTCCTAGCATGGTTATAGTCTATTGTTGAATATTAAAGTAACCTGGCTTTATATATGGGTTGCTGGTTTTCTAATCTCTATAAACCCATTACAAAATGAACTACTAGGTGAGGGGCAACATAAAACAAAACCCAAATTGGCTATATAAAAATAACAGCAGTGTGTGTAATGAGTACAAGTTAGCTTTCACCTAACAAAACTTCACTTGAAGGTGTGTACTTAATGAGTAGATGATTTACATCAATAGAAAGAGTCAGAGGTAAAATTTCAAGTGACTGAGATAGTCAAACCACAGAATCTGATGAGTAGAGACCCTGTGAAAGTTGCATCATGTGTCATTGTAGGCTCTGGGTCCCTAAGATGCACCACCAGGAAAATACTAAGTTACATCATTCTGGTCTCTTCTTTACATTAGATTTAGTATCATGGCAAATTGGTACTAAATGCTTTTAGCCATGCTGACACCAGTCTCTCTTTAGGGTAACTTCACTTGAGCCAGGCTAATCATCAATGCCTGGGATTTTGCCTTTATGATTAACAGCATTATATTCGGGGTTAAGTTGGCCCATTGAAAGCCTTCCTCAGGCTCCTACCTACTGAAAGAATAACACTGAACACTGTTGTCTCCATCAATGACAACACATTATAATGAGAATGGGGAAGTCTTCAGGTTAAGCTGAGAACCATAGAGCTTCCTTTGCCTTTTGGAGTCTTTAAGAAAAAATAAAACAACAGGAAATGGTAGCAGTTGATCATTAAAACTTTGAAGCTTTGATTGTATTTTTTCAAGTGATAAAAAGGCATTGAAAGTGAAAGTGTTAGTCACTCAGTCACCTCCAACTCTGTGACCCCACAGACTATATAGCCCACCAGGCACTTCTGTCCACGGATAACATACGCTTTATCAGTGAGCCTTTCAAGTGTCTAATTTAAGACATGAAGAAGTAGTCTATTGTTGAAATTTAGCATTAAAATTTTATTGTGCCCTTGCTCTCATTCATTCATTCATTCACTTATTCAACAAATATTTGTCAAGCTTACAATTTGTTAGACTCTGTTCTGGGTGCAAGGGTACAAGTCAGACAAAACCCTTGCCTTCCAAGACTTCATACTCCAGCAGGCAATAGATGAACAAATAAAATGGGAAATATGTTAGTGCTGAAAACTGAGGAGAATAGTCAAGAAAGGAAGAGAAGTGAGAGTATGGGGTTGCAATTTGAGGCAGTATACCCAGGGGAAGATTTGATGATATGATGGCATTTAAGTAAAAAGCCTTAAGGCAGTGATAGACTGAGCCATGTGAAACCTGGAGGAGAAGGACAGTCAAGCACAAAGGTTGAGGTGGGGTGCGCCTGCTGTGTGTGGGGAACATCAGAGTGGTTGGTGAGTTGTCTAGGGTGAAGGTAGTGAAGGGATGGTTGGGGTGGTAGAGAGGTGACTGGGGCAGATCCTAAGGGTTCTGTAGAACTTGGTAAGTACATTGGCTTTTACTTGAGGGCTTCCCTGGTGGCTCAGAGGGTAAAGCATCTGCCTGCAATGCAGGAGACCCGGGTTCAATCCCTGGGTCGGGAAGACCCCCTAGAGAAGGAAATGGCAACCCACTCTGGTACTCTTTCCTGGAAAATCCCGTGGACAGAGAAGCCTGGTAGGCTACAGTTCATGGGGTTGCAAAGAGTTCGACATGCCTGAGCGACTTCACTTCACTTCACTTCACCAAGCGTTGTGGGGAACCATTGGAGGGTTTTGAGCACAGGAATAATGGACATGCTTTTAGTATTTATAGGATCACTCCGGCTGCTTGGTGAGAATAGACCACTAGACCACTTAGGAGGCCAGTGCCACAGCCTAGCAGCCAGGAAGAGATGATGCCTGGGATTCAAGTAGTAACAGTGTGGATGTGAAGACTGGATGCTGGAGGGAGTCTGAAAGAAGAGCCACCCTGATTTGTTGATGGATTAGATATGGGCTGTGAGAGAACATCAAGCATAAAAGGTGCTTGTTGGGTGGGAGACTATAGGAGGAGCAGGTGTGGGAGAAGAGGGAAGCTCAGCATTAGTCCTGTTAAAATTGGGTGCGGATGTCCAGTAGATGGTTTAGCTGTGTGTAGGTGCATGCATGCGTGTGTGGGCCATCGCTCAGTCATGCAACCCCATGAACTGTGTAGCCCGCCAGGCTCCTCTGTCCATGGGATTCTTCAGGCAGGAATACTGCAGTGGGTTGCCATGCCCTTCTCCAAGGGGTCGTCCCGACAGGGATCAAACCCGTCTCCTGCATCTCCTGCGTTGGCTGGCGGATTGAGCCACCTAGGAAGCAGGTAGTCGGCTGCATGAGGCTGCAATTCAGGGAACATTATGGTTTACCTCTAGGTTTTTCCAATCTGCTCGCATATCGGGCAGTAGAGCTATTGTAAATTAGGAGTGGAGCAGCTGCTTCCTCAAAAAAAGACAGTCTAAAAACTGCTTAAAGGTCAAGTTTCCTTTCCATAAAGAATAATTATTATGCAAGTGCATTTCTTAGATTCTCAACTTAATAGCAGGCCATCCCCAGCCAGTTGAATAATCACAAAGTTCTCTTTTTCTTTATTCTCTCTTTATTAGTGAAGTCTGTTTCCCAACACAGCCAAATTAGCATCTACAACTTCAGTTATTGATATAAAGATCTATGACATGGGTGTAGCCTCTTTGTCCATGATGCAATAATTTTGCCCTCGTTCATATGACTTCTTAACAGAACCTGTGAAGGGCTGTTCTTTGGGTTTCTGCAGGGTTTTGACAAACCTGCTAATTGAAATATAGTCAGCACCAAACAACTTGTCAGGAAAAGTGTTTTGTTCTAAACTGAGCCAGACAGGGCACCAAATGTGGGCATCTGAGGTGGCTGAGAATTCACACTCAGAAACATCAGAGAACCTGGGCCCAGCCCTTGTGATAAGACACACCACCAAATGACCGCCTGGCTATCTTGGAGAGTGGATTTTTTTTCTTTTGTGTATGATAGGAGGTTGATGGATTGTGTCTGTTGCAGAGACACAAGGAGAAAAGGTGACTCAAATCCCAAAATAGCCCTTTTGAATGCATTAAGAGAAAACATCTCTGACACAGACAGGAAGAAAGGGAAGAGGGGGCAGGAATCAGTGACAAAATGTTCATAGTGTGCTGGTCACCAACATTGATTCACGTGAAGTTATTGTCCTCTGCTAAGAATGACACTGTCCTTTGCTTTTATGTTAAATTAGAAAACCCTCTAAAACTGTACAATTACCTGAAGATTAAATTGATTGTCCATTATCTTATTTTAACAACCTACTTGGTAAGTGTTTCCTATCATTTCTTGATCATTTCACACCCGGTTGGGGTTTGGAGTGGGTCATATGCACAGCTTGTTTTGATAATGTGGTGGTTATATATCGGAATTCTCCATAAAAGTAAGAATATCAATATTGAAGTGAGAAAAGAAAAAAATCTCATTTAAGTTTACTTTAAATAGACAAACAATATCTGAAAGAAACTTTAATGGGAGAAATTATCCCATTCACAAGACAGCAAAACCCATTACATGTCTCAAAGTAAGCTCAATAGGCAATGTGCAGGAAATTTGCAAAGAAAATCCATAAAGTAGTAAAGGACATGAAAGGAAAACTGGTAAATAGGCAGAAAGACTATAAATTTGATGCAGTTTTAATAAAAATCCCAATAAAGTTTCTTTTATTTTCCTGGAACATTTCTTGTTTATTTAGGAATTTGTCAAGA